>NW_027210907.1:0-332500 GCF_029030835.1 Brachyistius frenatus
ATATTTTAGACGACATGCTATAGTATGACTTTTTGGTCATATTTTGGACGACATGCTATAGTATGACTTTTTGGTCATATTTTGGACGACATGCTATAGTATGACTTTTTGGTCATATTTTAGACGACATGCTATAAATATGACTTCCGTTTAAATTATGTCCGGCAACACAATGGTGCAGTTGTCAGTGTCGTCGTCTCACAGTCTAAAGGTCCGTGGTTCGATCCCCGCCTGGGACTTTCTATGTGGAATTTGCATGTTCCTGCATAGGTAATAAGTAAATTAAAACATGTCATCCATAATATGGATGACTATCTTATGCATGTTATCATGCATATAGTCCATGATGTAAAACAAACATCATGTAGTCGTAATTGTGACAAAGTCACACTCCAAGCAAGAACATGCAATCCTCCACAGACAGAGTCCCAAGCCCCTGATCGAACCCAGTACTTCCTGACTGTGAGATGACAGCACTTGCAACTGCAAGGTTGTGGTGCCTCTATTGCGCGTTTGTCTGACTTATATTACTTATATGACTTTTAAACATTTTATGGAAGAAGCTACTGTGGTGGAGTGGTTTGTGTTGTTACCTTCCAGTCAGAAGGTTCCAGGTTCGATTCTTGCCCTTGACGTGACTTGTCATTTAGGATGTTAATGTCATCCTTTCCAGAGCGAGTCTCGAACCTGTAACCTTCTGACTGGGAGTCAACAATGCCAACCACTGCACTGTTGATCGCTCTTCCCTCAAATGTTTAAAAGTCATATAAGTCAGACAAGCATGCAATCAAAAATGTTGCAGTTTCAAATGTTGTCATCTCACCAGGAGCCAGCGCTGATAGGGGGCCTGGAACTTTGTGTGTGGACGATTCTTGTTGAATGAAATGCTTTACATTATGTACGACATGCATAAGTTAGTCATCCATGTTATGGACGATAAACTTGACTTTTAAGTTATTAGTTTTGCAGAAAGATGCAAATTCAACATAGACTGTCAGAGGCGGGAATTGAACCATCATATTTTAGACGACATGCTATAGTATGACTTTTTTGTTTTGTCTATATATTTTTTGGTCATATTTTAGACGACATGCTATAGTATGACTTTTTTTTTGGTCATATTTTAGACGACATCTATAGTATACTTTTTTCATAGACGACATGCTATAGTATGACTTTTTGGTCATATTTTAGACGACATGCTATAGTATGACTTTTTTGTCATATTTTAGACGACATGCTATAGTATGACTTTTTTATCATATTTTAGACGACATGCTATAGTATGACTTTTTTGTCATATTTTAGACGACATGCTATAGTATGACTTTTTGGTCATATTTTAGACGACATGCTATAGTATGACTTTTTGTCATATTTTAGACGACATGCTATAGTATGACTTTTTTTATCATATTTTAGACGACATGCTATAGTATGACTTTTTTTTTAATCATATTTTAGACGACATGCTATAGTATGACTTTTTTTATCATATTTTAGACGACATGCTATAGTATGACTTTTTGTCATATTTTAGACGACATGCTATAGTATGACTTTTTTATCATATTTTAGACGACATGCTATAGTATGACTTTTTGGTCATATTTTAGACGACATGCTATAGTATGACTTTTTTTGTCATATTTTAGACGACATGCTATAGTATGACTTTTTGTCATATTTTAGACGACATGCTATAGTATGACTTTTTTGTCATATTTTAGACGACATGCTATAGTATGACTTTTTGTCATATTTTAGACGACATGCTATAGTATGACTTTTTATCATATTTTAGACGACATGCTATAGTATGACTTTTTGGTCATATTTTAGACGACATGCTATAGTATGACTTTTTTGTCATATTTTAGACGACATGCTATAGTATGACTTTTTGGTCATATTTTAGACGACATGCTATAGTATGACTTTTTGTCATATTTTAGACGACATGCTATAGTATGACTTTTTGGTCATATTTTAGACGACATGCTATAGTATGACTTTTTGGTCATATTTTAGACGACATGCTATAGTATGACTTTTTGGTCATATTTTGACGACGACATGCTATAGTATGACTTTTTTTTATCATATTTTAGACGACATGCTATAGTATGACTTTTTGTCATATTTTAGACGACATGCTATAGTATGACTTTTTGTCATATTTTAGACGACATGCTATAGTATGACTTTTTTGTCATATTTTAGACGACATGCTATAGTATGACTTTTTTATCATATTTTAGACGACATGCTATAGTATGACTTTTTGTCATATTTTAGACGACATGCTATAGTATGACTTTTTGGTCATATTTTAGACGACATGCTATAGTATGACTTTTTTGTCATATTTTAGACGACATGCTATAGTATGACATTTTGGTCATATTTAAGACGACATGCTATAGTATGACATTTTGGTCATATTTTAGACGACATGCTATAGTATGACTTATCATATTTTAGACGACATGCTATAGTATGACATGCTATAGTATGACTTTTTGGTCATATTTTAGACGACATGCTATAGTATGACTTTTTTGTCATATTTTAGACGACATGCTATAGTATGACTTTTTTGTCATATTTTAGACGACATGCTATAGTATGACTTTTTGGTCATATTTTAGACGACATGCTATAGTATGACTTTTTTGTCATATTTTAGACGACATGCTATAGTATGACTTTTTGGTCATATTTTAGACGACATGCTATAGTATGACTTTTTGGTCATATTTTAGACGACATGCTATAGTATGACTTTTTGGTCATATTTTAGACGACATGCTATAGTATGACTTTTTGGTCATATTTTAGACGACATGCTATAGTATGACTTTTTGGTCATATTTTAGACGACATGCTATAGTATGACTTTTTGTCATATTTTGGACGACATGCTATAGTATGACTTTTTTGTCATATTTTAGACGACATGCTATAGTATGACTTTTTGTCATATTTTAGACGACATGCTATAGTATGACTTTTTGTCATATTTTAGACGACATGCTATAGTATGACTTTTTGTCATATTTTAGACGACATGCTATAGTATGACTTTTTTGTCATATTTTAGACGACATGCTATAGTATGACTTTTTGTCATATTTTAGACGACATGCTATAGTATGACTTTTTTTATCATATTTTAGACGACATGCTATAGTATGACTTTTTGGTCATATTTTAGACGACATGCTATAGTATGACTTTTTTGTCATATTTTAGACGACATGCTATAGTATGACTTTTTGGTCATATTTTAGACGACATGCTATAGTATGACTTTTTTGTCATATTTTAGACGACATGCTATAGTATGACTTTTTGTCATATTTTAGACGACATGCTATAGTATGACTTTTTGTCATATTTTAGACGACATGCTATAGTATGACTTTTTGTCATATTTTAGACGACATGCTATAGTATGACTTTTTGTCATATTTTAGACGACATGCTATAGTATGACTTTTTGGTCATATTTTAGACGACATGCTATAGTATGACTTTTTGGTCATATTTTAGACGACATGCTATAGTATGACTTTTTGGTCATATTTTAGACGACATGCTATAGTATGACTTTTTGGTCATATTTTTGACGACATGCTATAGTATGACTTTTTTGTCA
This sequence comes from Brachyistius frenatus, assembly GCF_029030835.1. Classification (NCBI taxonomy): domain Eukaryota; kingdom Metazoa; phylum Chordata; class Actinopteri; family Embiotocidae; genus Brachyistius; species Brachyistius frenatus. The sequence goes on from NW_027210907.1 coordinate 3,662, forward strand.
TATTTTAGACGACATGCTATAGTATGACTTTTTTTTTTTAATCATATTTTAGACGACATGCTATAGTATGACTTTTTGATCATATTTTTGACGACATGCTATAGTATGACTTTTTTGTCATATTTTGGACGACAAAGTTCCCAGCCAGCGTTGTAATCACACAATCAGGAGGTTCAGGGTTCGATAAGGGGCCCGGAACTTTGCGTGTGGAGGATTGCATGTTCTTATACAGAATACAATGACTTTTTTTGCCCCCTGGGATCACATGCTATACTAGGATAGTTTCATGCAAGTTTGGACCACATATCACATATGATATCACATATGATATTTTTAAGCCGTTTTGGACGACATGCTATAGTGTAACATTTTTATGAAATTTCATGACCATATGCTACACTATGACACTTTTATGACATTTTTAACCACACGCTATTTTAATGCCATTTCTGACCAAATGCTCTAGTGTTACATTTTCATGCCATTTCGGACGACAATATATAAGATGACACTTGTATTATGGTTTTGGTTGGTATGCTAAGCATAACCGTAGGTTTTGCCTGTGTTTCGACAAATTGTTCTCAGAGGTAGGTGTTCATCTAGAAGAAATGGGAAGTCGAGTAGTATTGCAGGAGGCTTGGACAATATGGCCTCAAAAATACACCCAGTTGCCAGTTGTTGTTGAAGATGTACTGATTCAACTCAGAGGCATCTTTTTGTTGTGATGTTAAATTGTTGTTCTCGAGGTTAGAAACCAAAAACTGGTTTCCTCATGAAAGTAGGACTTATTGTGGGGTTTTAGATCTATTGGATTACACTACTTTAGCTACTTGTACCTCTAAAACTTGAAACTAACAGTATCATTTAACCGTGAATACAAGACTCATTTTATTCTACAGCATTAAAGAAGAAATTGTTGCTCGACATTTGCAATTCAAGTGTTGGAAAATGAAATATTGTAAGTCCACTCCATATGTTAATTTTTTTATGTACTTTATTTCTCATTGCGATGATGGTCCCATCAAGTAAATGCCTCTGAGAGCTCTGTGCAGCCACTGGCTTTTTTTGAGACTGAAATCAATATGGCTGTACTCTACTACCAATTTTCACACCACAGTTGCTGTCTGGAATCAGAGATGCAGGAGCAGCAATCTGAAAGTAATGGTTAACCTTTCATAAAGATGAGGCATCGCAGACAGGGTTTCCACATGTAAGAAGGAGCCCTGAGTTCTCACTAAACCCTGAATATCAGCCTCTGTGTAAAAACTATCACTGATGTGTCCGCTGAGCTTTTGAGGAGAAAGTCATCATCCCACTTCTTATGTAATAAACTTATGCGCCGGTATAGTCACTGACGGCAAATTCTAACCAGCAGTGCTTACTGTCTGTGTGTGTTGCAGGCAGAAGAAAAAAGCAAGTATGAGCTAATGGGCAGCTGTGGTCAGCAGAGGTTTCTTCACGAGACTGAAGGTGAGTGAGGCTGACAAGTCATCAACAGAACCTGGTTGTTTTGAATTTAGTTTAGTATCTCTACCAAGCCAGTCATAATTAAGCAGATTCTAAGGTCTGTAAATGGATTCCATTTTCTTTTCCTCAATGGACCATTTTAGTTTTCGTAAGTGCTGTGAACACTTAGTTGTGCATTACCCAGGTTTCTTAGAATAACCAGGAGCCACTTACAGGAAGTGAATTAAACCAATGAGTCATGCACCTGAATCAGCATCGCTATAAACCATCGCCTGTTGCTTGGTGTGTATGAAGCCGAATGAATAAATAAAATAAGGTAGACTGGCACCTGGCATAACATCCACAGGGATGATTAGTAATTTAGTAATTTACTTGACTTCATTTAGGGCTTTTTTCATGAAAGAGTTACTTTTACTGAGAACATACAGTGTAGCATTAAGTTTCATAATGCACTAGCTGTTAGCCTAGTTAGAACTGTGTAAATTTGCACATCTGGTTGCGCCGTACAAACTAGTTCTCGTGTAGAAACATATTTTTGAATATTTACACTTGTTGAGTGCCAGATGTAACTGTTGTGCAAAACTAGCCTGCTACAACATTACCAACATTATTGGAATTATGAGTAAAGAAGTTAACATGGAGTTTGCAGATGTGTGATATAATCCAAGTGTTTAATAGGAGCTGTGATCAAAAAGTTTAACTTCATTTTGGGGTAAAGAAATAAGTAATTTATGAAAAGGTGACTATTGTGTTGTTACAGCGAAGTGTAAGTAAAAAACATTTCACCCAAATATTGGTATCCTGTATTTAACTACTTTATTGAAATGAACTTTGTTAGGACTCGATATAAAGACCAATCTATTGTTTTTGAAAATATGACCTTACTCATCGCACCTTGTATTTACCGGGGTTTAAATTAAGCATTTCTTGAAAGAAAGTTCTTGTAAATGAACTGCCTCTGCACAAAAGGCACAAACTGCAGCTAAACATAGTTTTAACTTGCGATGGAATTAATTTGTGATTGTTGTAGATGAATCACATTTGAAGCCGATACAGGTATGAGTCACATCCTAAGTTGAGCAACCTCTCTGTTTCATCTTTTACCGGAGGGCTCTCTGCTGCAGCGTGACCATTTATTTCTTCATCTGCATTTTATGTAACGCTTTAAACTTGAGTTACATAAGACAATTATGTCTCGAGAAAACACACAGATGTGCAACCAAACAGAGTGCAGCGATGTGTGATAGGCTACCTGCCCCGATGCGAGGTGAGAGGACAGTTGTCACGGGATTTTTGGCCACTAAAGCATCCCACACCCAGAAACATGCCCTCAGTCTAATGCACACCTGCTCTACAAAGTCCCAGCAGATGTCACAATGTGGCACCAAACCCATCAGTCATAATCATGCACCTCCACACAAGACTCAGCTCCCATTTCATCATCGTGTTTCAGCAGGCAATTAATGGACTGGGGCTGGCAGGATGGGGCCGAGTCCAGCAGAAACCGAAATGAAGAATGAAAAGTGTTCCTGAAAAAAATCGTGCTCACAATCTCAATATCAGTTGAAAGGCATGTCGGATTTTAAAACAAATCACAACACCGTGTATTGCACGAAAATACATTTCAAGCAGGGACACGTCAACTCGCATCATTAACTGCATCACTGTATCAAAACGTGCTTTGGCTGTTGCACCTGCAGTATTGTGTTGGCCATTTCACGCCACACTCTAATTGGTTGGTTTGTAGAAATGGGTCATAATAGCACGTAATAGAATTTAGTCGTAAATGAATTGGCCGTCGGTGGACGTTTCTCAGTGAATTCTGGGACATCCCAAAACTGTACAGTACATAAAAACATTGAAGGCATCAGTATGCTTAACACGAAGCACATGTTATATTACCGAACTGCGTCTAACGGGGACAGTGTAGATTACAAACTGTAAACACACCTCTGAAGTATCATTTAAGCCCCCTCCCCTCAGCGTTTATGCAGACTTTTATGACTAAAACCTGACGACTAATTCACTAAACTCTCGCCCACTAGACTCCGTCTCTCAGTTTCTTCTACAAATCCTCGTATTGTTTGCTCTGTTTTCCCCTGAAACATTGGATCTCCACATCAGCACCAATATACCTCATTAACATAAAACGACTACCAACCCACCACCCACTCCCACGCGGAACACAAAACAAATGCAACCTTTGTGCTGCAGCAGGTGCCGAGCAGACAGACTGTAAACGGTTGCAGGAGCCTCTTTGATTGGGGCGAAGCGTCAAACTGAGACATCGAAAGAAAGAAGAAAGTAAAGGTGCCAATCTTTAAACATTTAAAGAGGAGGAGGAAAACAGAGAAACTGATTGAAGTCTAGGAATGAGGTGATATTTCTTCTGAAAGTTCTGAAAAACAGTTGAGTCTAATTTAAATCTAAACAACATTGGCACCTGCTTCGAAATGAATGACAGATCTTTAAATACACAGGCTGACCGTTTCATATCTTATGATGCTGTTTGAGGAGTGTTCACATTAGTAACATTTACAGCCACTGCAGTAACGGACAGATAGTTTCAGTTCCGATCAGGTGAGAAATTCAAAATGCGGATTTTCCATCTGTAAGTCAAACTGTGTTTTGTGTGAAGTTTAAACAATATTTTTGCATCGTCAGCTGTGTTATCCTGTTATGTTCTAAAAATGGACCTTTAATGAAGACCAAACATAATGTGCTTTGATTTGGGATCACTTTTAGAAGGGGGGCTGGTTTTTATTAGGGTCCGTCTTTCTATCATGGTTCTTTGTACGCCTGTGATAAAGGACCTGTTCAGGTAGGGATTAATTATTATTATGTCCGCCAGGTTATGTAACTCTTCTGAAAATAACACTCCAACTACCGCCCGCTGTTTTACGAGGTAAGAAAGTGCGGTAGAGTTTGAACTTCTCTCCAAATCTGTCTTTTATTTTACACAAGTACAATATCGAGTTGAATACCTTCGAGGACAGATTGTCTGAAAGTCAGAGCAGTTATCCGCATTTGTACAACTCATCAGCCGGCTTTTCACGCTGCCACCGAGTCTGTCGAAACAGCTACAGAGGTTTTTGCCTTTCGATTGAGTCAGACAACACTTCGTGTTCAACTCATTTGTTTCAGTCACACATCGACCTCCAAGCTTTAGCCCCATCAGCCTGATTCAGTCTGGAAGTTTTCTCGTTTGTTTTGGTGCACTCAGAAATTGGTCTTGTACTGAATGTCTCACTTGTTGGTTAGAAAATTATCATTTATCTTTAAAAAGTCAACATTTGGAGATCGGGAACGAGACACTCACCTCTTACCGCAGAGACCTGGGATCAGTCCGAGGGAGGGGTACCAGGTGGGAAGGTGGCAGGTGGGGAACCAATAAAGGAGTCTGGCTTTTGTTGCCGTTTGGGCCGGGGACCGGGGAGGGTGGGATCCTGAAGACGATTGTCCTGGTTGGTGGGTGAAACTGAGGAGAAAGAGAGGGAAAACAAGCATTGTATTTTGGCATTCCCAAAGGATCCAACTTAAAGGTGCTTCGTGTAAGTGATTTTTGTCTCAAATGTTTTGACTAAAGGCTTTACCCCTTTTGCAGTTAGATCTGTTTTCATCTTCATACAACAGCTGAATGTCTGCCTGCTACAGTAACCTGAGAGGCGAAAGACCTGCTCACCCTGAAGCTGTCATTAAAACTGCGTTTTCTGTCAAAAGCAGTTGACTTTGTGAGTTTGGGTCACCAGGCTACACCAAGCATTGCCTCTAACACCTCCCCTGGAGGCTTGGCTAAGTGTATTATCAAAAAGTCCCCCCCCCAGCCTTAGAGCTGTGGGCAAAACCCACGGTTGTACTGGCAACCATTATAAAACACCACACGTAGGCAAGAGCTATTTGGTGTTTCATCCATTAGGTTAGATGTTGCCAAAGGCTGTGCCCCCCCCCCCCCCCCGAGACTCTGGTGGCATCTAATGGCTTCTCACTGATTGTATGAGAGTCTCTCGGGGTTGGTGCTTCTGAGCTGTGGGTAATGGCCACTGCCTGCTGCCATTCAGGAAGTCAATAGCAGGTGAAATTGTCTCTTTCCCCAAAAGTAGCACATTATGAACATTTCGATATCTCACTATTCAAAAGAAATTGAGTCTATTTTGTTTCTTACTGGTGTCTGTTCACAGAAGAGAACATCAGTATTTTAGTCTTGAAAACTTCACGAAATCTTTGAGTGTGCTTTGCTTCATTTTTGAAGGCTGTAGTTATCTTCGCAGTATTGCAGATACATTGGATGATATGTATCAGAGCTGAAATATGCACATATTTTATGTGGTGGGTTCGGAAAATGTATCAATAGGACATTGAGCGATACAGCATTTCTGCAGCCAACAATGAACTTGGCTCTGCACTTCTTTATTCTGCATGGCCTTTAGGTTGATGATAGATTGTGGCGTGAGGTGCTTCTTGTCATTGAACACCATCTACCGAGCGTAATAAATTACAAGAACAAAGCACTTCAGGCAAGATTGTGGCTATAATTTGTGAGTTTGACAGGAAAGGCTATTCAACTGAAATGGGTTGAGGGGACATTTCCTGTTAGTCTTATTTAATCCCATTTCTTCTGCTGACTGCACTGTTTGATCAACTGCATTTACTTTAAGTATTCATTAAAGCTGATCTTTATCAGGTTTGCAGTCGAAAATGTTTTTAGATGTGGGTGCTCCTGTTCACCCTTTATTAGAAGAGTGAATTACATTTTCATTTAACAGGGGTTTTTGCTGAAGAAAAATGAGAATGTGTCTTTAACAAACAAAACCGTACCTGATTTAAAGCTGCTTGCCATCCCCTTCAAAATAGTCCCCAGCTGCAATTTGCACTGGATCTCTTCCACATTGTCAAGATGGAGGCCCATCAGCTTGAGCTACATTGAAGTCCGACAGAGACAAATCTAGTTAGTAGCGCTTTGTGCTCAAGTTTCAGGTCCATGGTTACATCGCAATCGTGCACCAGTAGTCTCAAAAACGTTTGTAACTCAGAGCCCCCCTGCTGTAGTGAAGAAATTTCCCCTCGGGGATTAATAAAGTGTATAAAATCAAAATCAAAAAATCAAAATAACTTGGAATACTTTGGACTTGGAGGGTTTTTGCTTCCCCCGACTCCATGCACATTACTGTGCTGTACTCTGTCGATGCACAACAGGAACAGTCTCTGAACTCTTTGATTGCACCTCATACAGCCGCATGACAGTTCTGCCAAAAAAGTTTGATGGTGGAATTACAGTGACAATAAATGTGTACTCTCTCAAAGCACAAAACGTCAATAATGTACTCCATAATTTATCTCTGGGGCCTCTTGGCTAACTACGGAGGAAAGGGACTAATCCATTAGATTGCTGCATTGGTGCTTTCTGCTGAAAACCGTATGTCACTTCACTGTGGATGTTTGTTTTTGGATTAATCTACTTAACATTAGATACATGCTGTAGCCTCCAGAGCGGCTCAGCCTGTAGTGGATATCTAGCTTTTCATTGAAATTATAATGACAAAGTGTTTGAAATAACACCAGTCTTCTCCTCAACCTATTGATCACGATCTTATAATTAAGGTCATGACAAACACAGCCTTTTTCAAAGACACGTCAAAGTGTTATTTCCTCTTTTCATTATTAACAACAAATCCAAGAATTATTTAATTGATGCTGTGTTTTGTCTGTGCAGCCACAGCCTGGTAGAGCTTATTTCTCAGTGCCATAGAACTCCCTTGTCATCTGAGATCTTTTAAAAATGAGTCACGCGGGTGTATTAAGGATGACATTTCTCATTACAAGAAATACAACCACAACAGAGGTGACTATAATAAAGGAAAAACAGAAATAGTCCTCCACGTTCATTGTGAAGAACCCAAATGTAATTGCTTGTCTCTTTTATGAGTTTAAACAGGGTTTTCGGATGACAATGGAGGTATGGAGATGTAGTAAAAGCTATCAGGCTGCAGCTGCACAGACAAATCTTGACAGCAGGAATAATTACTTGCTGATTTGGGTTTTTTTTCAAGGGATTTTGATAAAAGCTACACCTTGGAAAAAAAAGAGCACCTCACCAATGAATAAATCACCCTCAAGCATAACTCATCCTTGTATTTTCAGGGCCAGTGTTCGTATTCCCTCCAGAGGTGCCACTTCCTGAAAGAGCTCGGAGTGAAGGTGTGACATATGTGAATATTCCTGTTAGTCCCACATCCAAGAAGCAGCTCAACTACATGGAGCTGGAGCTGCAGGAACCAGGGCATGGCGCCAGAGGGACTGCCACACATCTGCCGGCTCAGAGTAAGGATGCCCTTTAAATCACTCCTGATAAGTAAAAAGGCCGATCTCCAGACAGTTTGTCGAAAGCATCGATGTTCTGCTCTTTATGTACGAGGTGCAATCAATAAGTTCCAGGATTCCAGGACAGTAATGCTCACGGAGTAGAAGGAAGCTATAACCTTCATGAGTAAGTATTCCAAGTTACATCGCTTGATCAACATCATACCCGAGTTAGACGTGTTTTGTGAGAGCTGGTTCAGGCGCACAGCACCGGAAACCAGAGAGTGTACGTCAGAGTTTGTGTACAATTTTGTGTGTACAATCAGAAACACCTCATTGGCTCATTGCTTCATAGCTGTAGGGCTTCTGAAACATTGCAAGGGCCTCTGTTGCAGATTTCCTTAGTTTAACACAAAATATGATGTGCGGTAATTGCTCAAGTTCATGGTTAAAAAAAAACAGGTGCTGATGTTGATCAAGCAACATAACTTGGAAAACTCACCAATGAAGTTAGACCTTCCCTCTGCTCCCTATACGCTCCATTTGTGCACAACAGGAAGAAAACACATACATTTTAATTATAAATCTGTGAACTCGCGCACCGACCAAATGGACATGCTGTAACTGCCCATCATCGTAAACTACAAAATCATAAATGCCTTTCACTGCTTAATCAGATTAGGAGTTCATGGGATTTTCTTTTGGGGATTTTAAGTGGGATCAGATGTCAGCAGATTTTTAATGCAAAAGTCTCAATTTGAAAGAAAACCCACATCCTGAATTGATTAAAATGCAAGTAAAATGACCTCAGTGGTGCCCTTATGTTCTTGGTTTTGTTCAGGGTACAAGTCTTTCTTATTTTATGCTCATGTTCAGATTCGCACAGCATTGTGGAAAAGCAATTTTAAAAAGAAAAAACACTTTCTGTTCAAATCCTGCAGACAGACATAAGAACTTACAATGAGTCGATGTTTCAATCTCAAGTAAAGACGAAAATTCATTGTAGGTACACGATTCGTCTAATTCTATTTCACCTCATCAGAGTTACAGGAATCCTGAACGATTGAGATGATTCGCTCTCGTCTCAGTTGAGTCTGTGTCATTGGAGACGTGGCAGCGAGCCGTAATTGACAGACAAGTCGACTATTAGAATCATTACCTTCAGGAATACAATGGCCACTGGAGCGCTGACATGACCGAGGTTAATGTCTGATGTCAGCAATACAGTTTATATCCCGGCATGTGGCCTCATTAATCTGTCACCTGAGAGGAGGGGGTCCCATCTCACCACTGAAAGGGGGTCACAGGGTATTCAGATCACAGCTGTGGATTCACCTAATGGGATCCTCCTCCTGGGACTATTGATGAGTTGTTAGAAAATGATTTGGATTCCCATGATTTTATGAAACTGTAAAATACAGAACTCGAGCAGGAGACAGCGATATACATTTTAGTGATAGTCATGCACGAGGCTGTGATTAGACCCTGCCTGACATCTTGCTTTTTGGATTTTCACACAACAAAGGGTACCAAATTATGGTAATGTCAGTAATGTGCATATGGAAGACAGTGCATGAGGGGAATTATAAAGGCTCTAGCTGAATCATTTGCATATTTTTCTGGCTGGAGCTGTCACACTCAGACACATAGTTTAAGCAATCAAATTGGCAGTAAGGGCAGAGATTCACTTCACTGTGAACTCTGGTGTCATGCTTGTTTGGACGTTTTCATCACTTTTCGAACTTCTGCATTTATTTTTATCTAAAAGAGGATTCAGCAGTGTTTTTGTTGTGACCTTTGAAATGTCTTTGAATTTGCAGAATCTGCTGCAACTAAAGATGATATGTATATCTGTATATAAAAGTGGACGTAGCTTCTGGCTCTGAAAAGTGAGGCCAGCGCAGAAGTGCCTTAAATACCACTGAGAGCCACTAGGTGCTGGCTCCAAAAAGGATCCGGCTCCATAGACTCCCTTCAACTTCTGATGAAATTCCAAGACAATACATTTTTTCTATAAGTCATTCTGCTGTCATTCACTAAATTCACTCCGTCTCATCAGAGCTATGGTGGCCCATCTGAAAATAACTTCATCAGTTAGCTTAGCTTAGCACAAAGACAAACAAGATATTAATCAGTGAGTTTTAGAGGGGCGAGTAGGCAGATTTTGTTACCTCAGACAGAGTCAGGTTTGCTGCTTCCCGCCATTTCCAGTTTTTGTGCTAAGCTAGGCTAATCAGGCTGGTGGTAGCTTCATATTTACTCATGTTATCGACATAGAAGTGGTACTAAATGTCTCTTCTTACCCTTGACAAACAATCAAACAAGCTTTTCTTTGAATTTTTGGTGGCCGATTATTCTGTAGTTTTGTTGTAGCAAGCCAAAAGAGACGGTGTGAAGCATTCGAGTGTTAAATGAGGTTCTTCTGCTGTGTCTTGACAGGGAAGAGCTCCACCAAGTACGCCCAGATTGACATCACTGCCACAGAGACGGCCCACAAAGTCGGCACGCAGCACGCCCTGGGTCGTCAGGAAGGCCTGCACACTCTGGAGCTGAGAAGAAAGGGGACGCCACATTGACTTGTCGCTGAAATGTCGATCGCAGGAGGATGTTTTTTTTGTCCAACACCGGCCTACTACATGAGAATGGAAAGTCTGCAAGAGATGTGGCTCTGAGGGACTGACTGGAGGGTTCCTTCTCTGTGCTGCTTACTCTTTTAAATACAGATTTCTGTTTCAGCAGAAATACCCAGAAAATCTTTTCCATGGCCACTTTCTTAGATTGACACTCGCCTCCGGAATCACAAAGCAGCTGGAAGATGGAGCTCCCTCAGAGAGGTTTGGCACCGGATCAGGAGCAGGTTTTCAATCATGGCCTCTTTTGTAAACTCGGGCATCCCATTAAATGGCATTATGTCAGTTCTGGAGCCTCAGGCGGACTTGGAGGAAGATGTGCCAGTCCGGAGCTGAGTCACCGGCCCTGATAAACCCCCAGAGCAGCGGCATTTCACAGCTCATTCGGGCCATCCCTAATAACACGCAAGATCCTTTTTTCTTTGTTCTTGTTTGGTGGCACGAGGTAGGACGGAGGCAGGAGAGGAAGCAGAGATGGTTTTTATTCTCATTTATTCCTCTGTGATCAGTAATTCCACATGTAGCTGCACAAAACTATTTTCAGTGTCATCAAATTTGGAGTAACTTTCTATTAAGCCTGGCTCAGAATACTGCAAAATTCAGACAAGCTCACCGTGTTAGAAAATAAGACAGGAATTACATTTAAAAGCAGGACAAGTAATGGTTCTGCATAATACCTTCACATTGTGCACAGTGACTTTTGTTTGCCTGGCCTAGAAGAGTCTTTATAAATAATGCCAAGCTGAGAAAAACCTTCTCTGAAATTCATGGGCTTTAAAAAAAAAAAAAAAAAAAAAAATCACTCTTGGCAACATTATATCTTGAAAAAGATGTTTGAATTTTTTTTTTTTTTTTCCTGTTCGACTTACTGATGGTGTTAAATAGAAATTTTACTATTATTCCTTATTGTGTGTAATTTTACTGGAATTATAAAAAAAATGGTTTGTATTTTGTAGACTTACCCTTCTTAGTAGGTACAGTATTGTTTTTGTCTCATTCGTCACGGATTATTCCACTTTGTTGTAAATATATTTTATTCCTATTTCGGTGAAGTGGATTGTCATAAAATATACATGTGAGGATGTACAGTCGAGATGTATGGAAATAGTTCAAGGGCAGTGCCTGCTTCCTAAGGCACAAATTTTTCATGTCATACTGTTTTTCTTGTAAATTATTTATAATTATAATTACCGCTTTGATGTGTTTTTTTTTTTAGAACTACAATAGATCTTATATGGGCCTTTTTTCTTCATGTACAGTTGTCAACCAGTTTGGTACAATATTACATAAAGTAGCCTTATCATTGATGTGTCTGTTTTCAATCAATACATGAAGCGGGGGGAGCATGGGAGCGACACTTCAAACCTGATAAGGGCTCATAGCTAACGGGGAAGGTGCATTGTTCACACACTATTAAAATGGCACACAAAACGCATTATAATTGGACATTTTTAGGAAAATAAACATCTACTTCGACAAGAACTGGGTATCCCTTTAGGATCTGTTAGTTCAATTAACTAAAAAACAGGAACTAAAAACTGATTGAAACAAGCCCGCAGAAAAGTGTCCGTGTGAAGTGCATTGCCTTCTCCACTGACAAATTACAACAAAATAGCAACTATATCACGACTGAATAAAAACATACTTTTCTTTAAACTCTTTGGAAAATGACTTCAAAGATTTGCTTCTAAACACAATAAAGTAGGTACTGAAACCGTGAAAAGACTGAAACCCATGTTGTACTGAATTGTGGAGCTAGACCATTAAACCGAATGATTTTTTTTGGTTCAGGATTTGTTGGGCGGGACTGAAATGGTAACTCCATGATGCTCCTTTCCTAACACGGGAAACGGTATAAAAACCTTGAGCGCTATCACATCAAGTTTTCTTCTGTTCGATTGCAAGTTGCAACACCTGCTATAATTGGGTTTAACCTGCCATAAACTGCGCCAACATCTACGTGACTATGACATTTTTTTTCAAAATTACCACCACCACACTGATCAGAAGGAGTGAATTTAGTCAATGATAAAGCAGCAAACAACAATGACGTCGCCACTTCTGAAGCCTCGAGTTCAGATTTTGACCATCGGCAGAAGTTACCAGGTCGTGGACGAGCATGGGGAAGAAGCGAGCAGTGGATATGACTCAATCTTAATGGTAACCCAAGGACACTGTACCTGGCCAACCAAAAGCAAAAAGCTGACTGCAAAACAGGCCTGTTAATCAAACATTGCCGCTTTCTGAGGCCTAATATCTAATTATTATTGGGATTATTTTCAGATGTACCACCAGAAAAATCATTAGAACAAGTGACTAGGAATAAATGTACTGACTTTGTATTTGATGAGAGAAGTTCAATGGGAGTCTATGGAGCCTGAGCCTTTTTGGAGCCAACCCCCTAGTGGCACTCGGTGGTATGGCAGTTCCGCATTGGCCTCATTTTTCAGACCCGGAAGCTGCATCATAATGACGTGGTATTTCATCAGAGAAGTTTGTGCTTTTTAAATGTCTATTGTAGTTTTTAAATTTTTTTTTAAGCCAACACCTAGCAATCCTTATTGGTATTGCACTTTATGTGTAATGCAGAATTATCAGGAAAACTTACGATACAGCAGAAATGTTCCTTCCCCTTTGTTGCACACAGGATTTGGACATATCAAGAGGACCTGTACAATCAACACACATTTTAATTTAGGCTTATCATTGCTGACAACTTTTGAATAACACTATGATGGAAACAAAATTACTCACAGTGTTTGTGCCTGTGCTGCAGTGTCTGTATGCTGGTCAGCAGAGACTCTCTTTTTATCTGCAGTGAAAACATCTTTGCCAGATCTCCATCTTGGCAGCGCCAAAACCCTGGAAGAGAAACAATTGGTTTTGCACATTATTTTCACTGCCGATAGTTCCAAATTGAAAGCTTCCACACAGAAGGATTATTAATAGGGATTGTTCCTGTTCCATATATTTTCAAGGTGGTGATGTATAATCTGTCAGCTCTCAGAACGACATTATCCAACTTGACTTGACACACCATGGACATTAACTTCACTGACCTGGAACGAAACCATACGGTGCAGTGAAGTGTTTCTTGGAAATTCCTTTACTTATTAAATTCTGCTGGAGGGACCAATTCATTAACGGTCTCTGTGGTCAAATATTGATATTAATGTTAATGCCATTGAGGAACTTGTGGCAGTGGTCTAACGAACTATGCAAATCTACAGACAGTTTGTGTGAAATTGCAACGACTGCTTTCAAGGAAGAAACCGCACTTTTAATCTCTCCCACTGTGCCCACAATCAGTGAATACACCAGAGGCCTAACCCAGGACTTCCATCAGTCTACCAGAACTGGAGACCCGAGAGTCACACTTAAGTCATAAAAATGAAGACTTGAATTACTTAGGACTTTCCTCCTGAAAGACTTCCCTTGAAACTTGAAAGAATATTCAAGTCTTGACCTGGTAAAAATCTCAACAAAAGACAACTACACGCAGACCTTGCTTCGCCACATGTGGTCGAAACTTTGAGGCCTCTGCAATACAGGGTGTCTACATATAAAAGTGATGACTTGATGATGACTTGTAATGGTTTTATTTTGTCTGTCTTTTGTTTGTTTTTCTCTATGGACCTTCTCGTGTGTTACAGTTGTGTCCTGACCGAGCAAATAGCCTTCTCCAAAACACTTTAATTAAAAGACTCTACGCTGTCAGTCTGTTCAGGATCCTACTGTACAAGAAGCAAAAAAAACCCCAGCACCTTCATGCAAATGTGTGTCTGTACAATCTGTACACTGGGTTCAAAGAACAAAGGCTCTATATGCATACATTGTTTGGACTGGTTTAATTATCTGAAAACTCCTTCTCCGCCTCTAGGAAAATTACATCTGCTGAATAAGTCAATTGTACTTGCAAATCAAACTGTCTGCTTTGTTTTGTCAATCTTATACTTACTTGTCAGAAAACAAATTCATGTGACTCAGTCTGTTTAATTATTCATGCAGGGTCATTTTTCCCTCTCTTCTTTTTGGTACTTGATCACTGATGTCGCTTCTCCTTTCACAGGACTCAGAAGTAATAAAGACTAAATTTCATAAATTATGCAGGGTCCGTGAGAAAGGGTTAGTTTCAGGCAACAGCACCTTTAGGCCAGAAAGAAAGAAATTCCTGCCTCAAAGTGCATTAATAATTTTTCAAGAACATTAAATACATTATTGCTCGTTCAGATAAAAGTAACTCTTGAGCCTCAGCCAGTCCACCGAGCAGCGTCTGATGTCAAATTACCATGATTTGATCTTTTACTTCACGCCCACAGTAAACCTTAGTTACACATCACTCAGACAAATAAATACAGTTTTTATAGTTTGAAGAGTAAAAATGTGCAACTTTTGCAGCCACAGACAAGTCTAAAGGCACAACTCACAACAACCAATTTCTCAATTCCAAACAGAGGGAAAATTAGTTTATTTCTGTAAGAGTCAATGAGAGAGGTTTTATGTCATAGGGGAAAACAAAATCCATCTTGAAAAACTATATCTTAATGTATTCAGAGTGGTACTGTGTTACTTAAAGCCAGACGAATTATGCATGTGTCATTTCCCTTGTTTTTACCAGCGCCTGGTAGTAATGCCTCACTGCTGCCAGACGGTGGCGGTAATTCGCCTAAAAGCTGTTTGCCAACTGTATTTAAACAACAACAGGGGGAAAAGAAGAACACATTGCTACCTGGTGTCAGTAAAATGTGTGTTGCACTGTAGGATTAGGTGCTACGGTATAAAGAGCAGAAACATACAAAGAGTACAACAGTCGTCAAAAGGTTCTGCGCGAAACTCCTTCAAAAAAATAAACAAAAAAGAGATACGGTGCAAACTCTGACAAGTAAAGCTATCATATCAGAAATCGACCACAATTATACGCAGTCATTTGAGGGCGAAAATACTGAGCCGACGGTGAATTCACAGATTAACAATCAATGGTCAACTTTGTCACCACAAAAGTTGGATGTTGGGCGTGAAGAAAAAACAACGGCCCTCATCTCGAAGATGTTAGCTGAAGACATCAGCTGTGTCAAAGGTGAGAGTTTTGGAAGTGTGAAGGCATTTTCTGAGCCTGAGTTTATGGCTTGAGTGAGTCTGCGTTTCTTTTTTTGTGTGTTTGTGTGTGCGTGTGGTGGTTGGGGATGGGGTCCTCAAATAAAAGTTGAATAATTCAAAGATGACTGAGTCCCTACAGTGCTAAAACGTCAAATGAAATATAAATCAGTCAATTTGAACATGACTGGTTGAACTAAAGTAATGTGACTCCGGTCATGCACATAATTCTAACAACCACAACACCACCGATAATTCAAGAATGTTCTGCTGCAGCATTGTTTTCTGACCAAAAAGGTTCATTTAATTTTTCTAACTTGTGTTTGTTCAAACTATCAGCATCCCTGTTAGGACAAACATTATTTCTCTCTGACCGTCGACCTGCTAATTGTCCTTCCAGCTACATTATTGTTATTCGTGTTCTTTTTTTCCCCTCGTGTTGCAATCAATTCTCATTCTGTGTAGTGTGCAGATTAGATTAGAGCACACATGTACTTTAGGTGGTGTCTAGCAGACCATAAATGACACTGAAATTACTCATTGGCAGGTCAAATGACTATTTACCTTGACATACACTGTACTAATATAATAAAGGTCAGAGCAGAGCATGTTAGAAGCCTTACCCCCCCCTCCTCCCCTCTCTTTTCTAAACACCTCCCACCAGACGAGTACAGACACATACACACACTTCAATTGCTTAGTTCTCAATGTCTAAAACGCTTCGCCAGTATTGACGCGCATTGTAGTGCGTTCAGGGTTCCACTGACTATTGGAAATGCCTGGTGGGCCACCGCACCCAAAATAATCCATTACGTTTTTATGGCCCTTTTGGTGTGGCTGGCATGAGAGTGTGTTGCAGGCGGTTCGGTCCTGGCTAATGAGTTCACACCTTCATTTCTTCCCAGCACACCACTGCTTGCAATTGCTGTCAGAGTTTCGTTTTTGATAAGTTTGTCTTCGTTTTTTCGGGTTGCTCTTCAGTGTAGGCAGTTGTTGCCAATGCGGGAATAGTAATTTTTTTCTTCCAGATTTTTCTGATTCAGGCTTGATATCTGAATGGATGTGTTTCTTGAACACCCACTAGAAATGCCCTTTCTGAAATGACCCATGATTGCCCTGACTTAAAGAAATTTAATTTCCTAAAGCCTGAATACAGAGCCAAGTGTTCTCCCAGACCACTTGAAATACAACATGCTGAAACATTATTTTGGAAAGTTGCCCAATGATGCAGAAAGAAAAACGGCCTATCCAATCTTGAATATTGTTCACACAGGTCAGACGATGGGTGTTTCTTAATCTTAAGGATGTGTCCTTGGTAGGACGGGTCCTCCCAAGTCAGGTCCTTCAGAAGCAAGGCAAAACTCCTTCCTATCATTCGGGGAACACGTAATGGGACAGTCGAGCAGGTGTGCTCTATTATTTTTCTTCGTTTCATGGTGAATTTCAACTAGGCAGAGCCTTGTCGCCACCTATTGCTTTGTTATAGAGTCCTTCTATTATTATATTGTACAAGCGCATGGGATTGTGGGTGCTTTGAGGACACCGAGGATACACCTGATGCTTCTCTAAACAAAGGACTCATTCACCCAGTCAAGGATCCCCGACATCAGAACGGTCCTTGTTTGGCTGCATTCCCAGGATGCCAAGTCATCAAATCCTACTTAAGACACACCCTTGAGATTGAGAAAAACTCCAAAGTACTTGTTTTCCGTTTCTGGAATCGCAAAGTGTTGAGCGTGGCTCCACAAAGTGTTGAACTACGGTCTCTAAACTCATAATGCACTGATGTCTGAACCTACAACCTCATAGCTTTTAAGTAAATGTTATGCATCCACAAATAGCAGCTGATCGGTTTATCTGTCGGAAGTGATTTGTTGCAAATGGTCAAACCCTCCAGGGTTTTGTAGCATTTCCAAACGCCAACCCAATAAACTCCATCCACTGACCTTTTTGCTCTGGTCATTGGGCCTGGTCATTGGACTTGTTCAGCCCAACTCAATTATGACCCCTAATGTCTCACACAAACACACAAAGAACCTCTCGCAGTCACTGCCCACGAGGCATCTCTAGAGAAAATGCCTTAATCAGTTTTTTTCACTCCCTCCCTATGCAGCCTTTATTCTCATTGAGCTGCAGCTGTTTTGTTGCTTTCATGACTTCGTTATTTGTCTTCACCTTTAAATGAGCTCATATGCTGATTAGTAGTGCGTGATAATTGCAAATAATTACATTATTGTTTAATAACACTGTAATAGTCCAGGCGTTCAGCTTGGTTTAAGGGCAGCTAAGGATAGAAACGTCATCACTATCGCCGCAGGACCTTGCTGCCGAACACTGTGTAGACTGCAGACACACACTCATACACATGCATACACGCCGAATCCTACATCAGTGATGGTACAGTAGCTCTGCTGTTGTGTTTATTCACGCACCACGATTAGTATTTCTCTTCTTACTGAGTACCGAGTGTTCAAGTTTCTATTTTTAACTGTCTCCGCAACATGAAAGGATCAGTTTGTCTAAAAGTGGATAGGTCAGTTAAATCTTGATAAAGGTTCACTTAAAAGTTGTTTTCAACCAACTACCCCTCCTTAAGCCCACACAGATAGACCAGTAGAAATGAATAAATAGCAGATAGTAACGGTGTATGGGAAGATTTTCTAGGGGCTAAATATTCTGATAACGCTGCAACATAAAGCACATTTGTATGATGTAACCACTCCAGCCAACCAATCTGATCTCTGATTTCTCAATCTCACGTCATCAGTTAATCGTCCGCGGGCTGCAATTCAAATTAGTGGCCATGAATCACTCCCTTATAGCTTTAGGAGCGATGGTCATGGTGCCACTTATTATACACTCACATTCTATGTCCCATATTTGAGCTTTTAAACTTCGTGATAACACTGCGAGTCGTGCGGAGCTTAACCAACAGCTGCTGCATCTTTGCTATGTGCAAAAGAAATTTGGAAAATACTTTCGTAAAATCTCTCCATTTCTGACCTGTCATTCAGTGAGCTGTGTGTCTGTAGTACGCTTTGTTTGGGTGTGAGTTACGTAATGGGCCAAATGGAGGACTGTTATTTATCTGTCAGCCGCTAACAACGATGAACGCCGAGACGAGCAGAAACACATGAGCCTAACAAATTGATGCTCATCCGATGACTGTTCCTAAGAAGAGAGAAAACAGCAAAAAGGGTCGAATGGCTCAGAGAAAAACAACAATCCACTTAGTGACATAATTTCCTCAGCACTGAAGCACATCTTTAGTTTTTGTTCACCTTTGTTTCATGTATTGATTTCCATCCAGTCTGAGGGCGAGATGTAATGGTCCTGATGATGAGCTGCTGTCTGAGGAAGCCGGCTGTACACATAATATTACTTCTCCTCAGTCGACTCCGGGTTTTTGTGGGTGACAGAAATGTTTCTGAAAAGTTGTTTGAGATGCAGATTCATTATCACAGTCGTAGCTGTGTGACAGTGTGACTCAGCCCAGCAGTCAAATTAGCTTTTCGATGACTTGCTGATTTTAGGAAAGTTATAACTTATTCAAAAAAGAGGAAGATGCTGTACCCAACTCAGAAAAGTGATGAAGGTTGTGCGCAATATCTAATTCCTTCTTCAGTCCTGTGGCTTTGCTTTATCTGCTGATTGACATTTCTTTGGATTCCCTTTTTATTTCGAGTTGCTTCCTATCATTTGGATAAACAAACTTCAAAAGCATTTGAAGCCGTTTGATACAGGAATTAGCAGACAACACTAAAGAAAACCATGTTTTTAAAGAATAATCTAACGTTTTGTATAAGCCAATATGTTTCATACAGTTGTTTTTTTCATGAGTACTTTCACACAGACTATTACGTGGCAAGGAAGCAGAGGGAGGTGGATTTTTCTGAGCTTTTGCAAGTAAAGACATCAACCAATCACAACTTCGAACGACAATGTCAATTGTTTGTGTCTCCAGCCACCCAGGTCTTATGTGACAAAGAGCACAGAAATTGCAAAGACAACGTATGGAACCACATCGCTGACCAACGCAGCTGTCAGGATAGTGAGGAGTTTATGTAGTTTACTCTTGGACGTAGTAGACTTGGTTGTAACCAGGCAACCGTGTCACAGCAAATTTTGCTGGCGAACCAAAATCTCGTCCTTTGTCGAGTGAGAAAGATCAAAACAAGATCATTATCACTGGATGATGTTAAATCCATCATTTTTTTCTGAAGAATGAGCAGATGGCAATCTAATTAAACCATGTCTTGAGCAGCTATTGCAGATTTGCATCGCAGCCGGTACAAAAAGGTCGAGCCGTCCATCGTCATCTATACCCGTTTTATCCTGAACAGAGTCACAGGGGTGCTGGAACCTATCCCAGCTGACTTTGGGCGAAGGCGGGAAACACCCTGGACAGGTCAGTCCATCACAGGACCAACACAGAAGGACAGACTGAAACACAAGATTCACGCTCACTTTCACACCTACGAGCAATTTAGAATCACCAGTTAACCTGACATGCATGTCATTGGACGGCAGGAAGAAGCCGGAGTATCTGGAGAGAACCCACGCAGCCACGTGGAGAACATGGACACTCTGCACAGAAAGGCCCCAGCCAAGTATAAAAAGGTTTTAATGCGAAATATTCGCCGGTGAGGATTTAGTCATTTTGCGTACGCTCTCTCGGTGTGTAAAGGGCTTAACCCTCGACTCCTGCCATAAAATTACACTTTCCACGAGCTTAAGAATAACACATTTGAGTTGGGAATGGAAATCTTTTTGACTATTTAGGAAAACAGTACGATTTGTACTTCATTTGTGTCACTTTATAGTTTATTGTCCTGGAAATTCAAACAACTACATTATTACAGACAACAACGTTTAGTTTGTGTACAAAATGCACATTCACCCTGAAATCCCTTTAGTCCCATATGTTGCAAAGTAATATGTCAGCGGTATTGTAATTACATTATAATTAGTCCAAATGGATCACATGAAAATGTTTTTGCTACAAAGTGGGACATGTTGTAATGGTCACTGAAGTACTTAGTGCCCTCTGGAGTTTATAGGCCCTGACACCATGAAATGAGTTGGCTGCAGTTGGTCCGTCTGATATGTGTAATCATCGACAGATACAGCCCGATGAGGTGACAGAAAATGCTATACAGCACCATTAGGAGTGGGATCCGAGCGGAGGCCCCATCGTGGTGCTACATTATGTCTGACACTTACTGACGCGGGAAAACACGCTATCATCCGTCTTTCCAGGCAGGCCGGGAGCCCCCTTCCGAGCTTTTATGGTTAAATTATCTCTGCATAGTATTGCATAGTATAAAGCAGATACTAATAATAATTAGTCTCTGCTTTTCTGATCATAACTTCATAGCCCCAGCTGTAGTTAAGCTTCTTTTTGGCATGCCTGATTATCTGATTATTAGCCGATATCACTATTCATATATACAGAGAGAGCTACAGTAGTTATTTTATTCATGCTACTCTAAAGTACAGGGGTGAATGAGATTAAAAGTTGAGAAAACCTTTTTGCAGGGGAGCCCTTTAGGTTAATTTCTTCTTTCTCCCCGTTAAACCGAAAGGGATCCCAGCACAACTCTGTGGAGGAAAAACGTGGCCTTTGATTAGCTCTTCAGCTCTTCAAGGCAGAACAAAATGAAACACTCATCACACACCCAGAGAGACTTGACATTTTGGAAATGAGTCACAAGGTTTCAGTGGTGTCGGCTGTGAACGGAGAGAACCATTGCTCAGCAAAATGTCCGTAAGATTATCTTCCGCACACTCGGTGAACAGTGTGCAGATACTTTAAAGCCCTCGTGCAAATCTGACAATGTTGTGATGACACCTGTAATCCAGGAGGGAAGCTTTAACGCAGACCCACAGTCTTATTGCACTATTGTCTGTTTAACATGCAAGACAGGTTCACTCATCTCATTCGGTAGTTGCTCTGCTGCTCTGTTCAGCAGTTACATTTACCAAAGCTGAACTAACTGTAGAACATTAACTCAGCGTGTTTTTGATCTCATACGTCTCCGGTTCCTGGGCACTGCTTTTATTTCCTCACAACTTAGTCACCATAGTTTTCCCGAGATGTCTGAGGTTAATCTGACACGATCTGATTGGACACTATGCCCCCTCCTCCCCCCACCACCACCACCACCCATTAATGGTGGAATCTGACTGCACCATTTTTTAGACCCAAAAGCTACGTTCACGTTTATATACAGTCTATGACATATGTACAAAAAATGGCATCATTTGAAACCTTTCAGAAAATGCAGCCAGACATTCATGAAAACAAGCAAAGCTGCTGAAGAATAGCGTTTCATATTCATTCAGAGGACTTCATTGTGTTGGTATATAAATAAACTTCGCTACATAACATCAGACGTCACTACTTTACGCTTACTGTTGTTAAGACAAACTGCTTTTTCTTGACATTGAAAAGCCTTGATTAAAAAATGCTATTAACGCAGTTATAAAAATCAAGAATGCAGTTAGGTGCTCAAGGTAAAGTCATTTCAGTCTCGGTATTGCTTCTATTTCAATCCTTTCAATAAGACACATCGGAGATGCATTATAAGAAAGTGCACCATTACCTATCAAATTTGGAAAATAATGGACAAGTTAATGGCCTGTGATAGAGATATTTAACATCTTCTTTTAAGAATTGCTGGCTCCTTTAATGGCTTCGGTAGCTTAATAGAAAGAGAAACCTGAAATATACGGTTTCCTTAGCTGAAAAATGAAGAAAGCACGAGTGAGCGTGAATGGAGGTAAAGTAGGAGAAGATACAGTAACACACGAACACAGTGTAAAACCCATCGTCACTTCTCACAATCACAGGGCCATTGTTTAGTGTAGCGTGACACATAGCAGCTTAGTTTTGTGTTTATCTAAATTGCGGGGTCTTTTCCCAACTGCAGTGTTTTGAAAGCCTCTGAGATCAGATCTCTACTTTTCTCCATTTTGTTTTCATTAGCACACACGAGGATGAGTGGGAGTTGTCGCAGCATGCCACCTCAGACAATTTGCACGCCGGACCTACGCAACGAGATGGCACCTCTCGCAGTCTGGAACGAGCGCTCCTCTGAATAATTAGAACAAATATATTTTGATGCAGGGCTTCACGAAGGGAAATGGACATGGCTCGTTGATTAGGGATAATGGGTGTTTAGTTACGTTGGGCATATTGATGAGAGGTGATAGTGAAAAGAAAAAAGACAGGCAGAAACCGCAGTCATATTCCACATTGATTAACTATCAGTGCAGACTCGCAGATCTGATGAACCATGAGGGAGATAGTGAATATATCTTATAAAAAAATTAAAAAAAACACAAGTATCAGCTGATATGTCACATTGGATCCACATCTCATGGCATTTTTTTAACGACAGCATTGCAAAGCTTATATATTAGGATACACAAGTGTGTACGTATGTGAGAGTGTTTTTTCCAACCTATATAATGTCACAGTGGTACATGAGGCCGTTTTAGACATAAGTGTACTACATACTTTCATTGATTTTCCTGTGTTTGGGTGGGTGCAAGAGGCACTATATCTATATACACGAGCATTGAACACGTTAGATCTCAGAGAAGAGGCGATTTAAATATTTGCCTACTCCAAAGAGAACGTTTTTATATTTAACTCTGCAGTGTCTCACAACCAGAGGTCTGAATCAACTTAACGCAGTATACGCTTAACGCTTTATACAATTTTGTAGGTGATGGAAACTCTCATATTGGACGATGTGTTTCTTTAAATGTGCTTCCTTGATTTGGAAATTGTTTTGGGATGTTTATCGTTTTTATAATTTGTGTTTTACTATTTTACTCATGTATTCTTGAAGTCTGTAATATATGAGGCGTCCAAACAAAGACGGGCAGAAGGACCTGATAAAGGGGAAAAAATACAAGTTGATGAAGTGAGTAATAAAGTTGATCGTAAACATACTAGCAGAATTACACCTGAGAAATCAATTTGTCTAACGCCCCCTTGAACTTCAAATGGATATTTTTACATTTCTTGTTTGTGTACAGATTAAACAAAAACAATACATGTTAATTTGGCAGCTTTATAGATGTTATCAGCGGGGTTTTTTTTAACTGTGGAGACAGCCAGACTAAAAGTTGTCCATTGTCTCAAGGACAATGCAAAATAAGTACATTTCATAATATTTTGTACTCCTCCTTTAACTGTAAGAATATCCATTTTAATAGTTTTTTTTTTTCTGGGAACAAAGCAGCCCCCCAAAAAACAAATGCTTTCCAAGAAGCTACAGTTAGCAGTCTCAGTCAGGCTCAGTGAGACACGCCGAGCTATGAAAAGTGCCGCGTCAGAAAAACACGACTACAAAGAAAGGAAAGGCAAAGAAAAGTCATTATAAAGTAATTATTAGATTTTTCAAGGTAATTAAGACTCAAGGCTGCAGGTGTAGGAGTACTGCTCTGCAACAATGCGAGAACAATCCCAGCCCACAGGTGTGTGTGTGTGTGTGTGTGTGTGTGTGTGTGTGTGTGTGTGTGTGTGTGTGTGTGTGTGTGTGTGTGTGTGTGTGTGTGTGTGTGTGTGTGTGTGTGTGTGTGTGTGTGTGTGTGTGTGTGTGTGTGTGTGTGTGTGTGTGTGTGTGTGTGTGTGTGTGTGTGTGACATTATAATTGCAAAGTTTGGGAGCTATTTTGCAATCTGCTTATAAAATGGAAAATCAGATAACCGCAGGCTTCCTGGCTGTCTTGATAGAGGCTTGATAATGGTTTGACGAAGAATCGATACGGCTATCCCCACTCTGGGCTGGGAAACCATCACTGGAGAGCAGACAGTAGCTCAACGAGAACGCTCCTCTCAGAAACACCGACGCTAGACGGATGCAAGCAATCTGTCAACATCAATCAGCAGCCATTTGCAACAGTGAGAAACAGTGGGACGTAACTCTTTTTCCATTTTTTCAAAATGCCGTGTAACATCTGACCAGGGGTCCCGTCTCCGTTCCACTCAACTTTGTAACTGGAAACCAATGGAACAATAGAACATTTTGACATTGTTTTTTTTTCTCTGCTGATGCAGATTGTTTCGCCCCAGCATCTTCTCTGCTCTCCACGCAACAGATAACACTTTAAATGGTGCTTCTAGCAAGGCTAATTCAAAGATATGTGTACACACAATTAGCAAAACCTGCTGTATAAACTGAAAATGTGCAGAAAAGCACAAAGGCCTCAAAAGGAGAAACAGATATTTATTCTTAATTTTTATTTTCTACGGCAAATTATTGAATACTCACAGAAAAATAGATTAATATTAGCGCCCACGAGGGGTCAATTTTTCTTCTTTTGTGTTCCCTCATTGTATTTTTACAACGTCCCTCATCCACGAACAGTTGCCGTGTTAGTCCGGGCCAGATATGACACACCACCACGTTTAGGAAAAAAAAAAAAAACGCTCTGCAGATACTACAGAAAGGAGAGAGGGTGCATTCATTGCTCATTACTCAAACAGTGCACAGTCGCTGGCTGTGAGCACAGCTGCAGCCGCTCTGCTGTGATGGCTGGACACCATCACTGCTCAGACTAGACGCTGCGACTCGCGGCGAGCGTCGCGAGAAACACACGAGGTCTGAACCCAACTGTTCTTTCATCATCGATGACAGACGTGTTACCAAAACACGAGGAGTTTGGGAATATTGTGCAAACACTGAGCCAGCGCAGCCATGCACAACCCGCAGCCGCCGTCACACCTGCTGCCAACTGTGTCGCAGCCGTGATTATGACAGGCCAACGTTGGCGTAGCGGTCAAAAACATCAGAACGCACCATACTATAAGCTCAGCCTTTTTCTATATCTGAGGAAGGATGCAAAGTGCCTTGTGTTCGGGAAATAAATTCCAACCGCGAACCTTTAAGCTCCGTTGAAAGCAACAATTAAAATAAAGCGCTCCTGCACTGATTTTGTGTTAATTGTCTTTGCGACATAAATTACACCAACCACTTCATCTTAGTTTACTTTCATTAGTCCTTCATTGTGTATAATGTACACATAAAAACCTCATTCAGTGTTTCTTTTCCTTTTCCTCTCAGCACATTTTTTTAAACTAATTATCAGGTAAGACTGTTTCACGAGTTAAATAATTCATGGGTCATTTTCAAAACTACGAATGCCGACTAAGATTTGTTTTTTATCTCAAGAGGATGAATATTTTTTATTTAGCTAAATACTGCGGAGTAAATATGTACAGTCTCATTAAATTAGAGACAATTCATTTGTTTTCCTCTGACTTTATCTGAACTCTGCTTTTCCACTTTATAAAAAAAAAACACAACTGTTAAGAGGGCGCATATCAGGGAGAAAGCAAGGATATTATGTGAATTTGCTGTGAGGGAAACCGGTAGCTCGCAACAAGCTGGTTTGCCCTTTTTAAATGTATACACTGGCCACATGATAGAAATTAGTAGTACTTCAGTGCATGGAGATTCCCGTGTGTTCAGGATGCAAATGATGTATCCTCTGCTTGTCCTTTGTTTAGCAGGTAGCGATATGAGCATGAAACAGCAGGAGAGCCTTCAAGGCAACAAATCAGCGTGGCAGGTTGGAGGAGCGTCTGTTGACGGGCGCAGATGTACCGGCTCTGCAAAGAATGACCCCCGACCCCCTTTTCATCCCGACCCGTCTCTCAAGAGTCCTTGAGGCAAAACAAAGCAGCCGAGTCAAGACAAGGGACATCACGGAGAGATCTGTATCTGCTGCAGCTCGGAAAGATTCGGTATAATTCTCAAGTGAGTGAAAATCTGAAACTTATTAGGAAGTCGCAGTAGTGTTAGAAAGAGAGAATATTTGCATGCTGGGCATTCAGTGGCTCCAACCCTGAGAGATATTCATTTATATGCAAAATAGACACTGTATATATGCCTGTATATAATGGACTAAATATTTAGCATGGGTGAGCTTACAGCAAATGCGAAAAGTTCTCGAAAATATTGCGGTCGTCTGTGAAAACCTTTGATGTTTTTAATCTTTGGAGAAAAAGTGGCGACTCCACCCAAAGCCAGCGAAGAGCAGATGGACACTTCTGCAGGAGAGCAACAAAAGCTCTCGACTGCTGGTTCTCAGACTTAGTGGTGTGACTTAACACTGGCCAGACATGATTTAGCACTAAAATCTAACTACTGTTTGGACTGGGGAGGATTTACAGAATATTCAAAGGGAAATAACACATGAAGCTAAATCTATCTTTCTCACAGGGTGAAGCAGTGACAGAAAAACAGATTTTAAATCGTGAGTTGGGTGTTTAAAATGAAACGCTGGCTCAAATGCCTCAATGTGTTTCTATAAGAACGATCAGCAGGCAGCTCCAGGGTCATTTTACAGAAACTGTCACACTACCAACCTTTCTACCATCCCAGTGCTGGATTTAAAACGCCTTCATATGCATGATAGGGATTCACAGGAAAACATATATCCCAGTAATCTGTGCTACTGTTTGTCTTGTGTGACATTGAAGGGGGCCTCACTGTTTATTTCCTTTTTTTCTTTATTAAGCTGTATTATGCTACAGCTAATGTTCACCAAACATTTCCTGCTGCATAAAAGTGTTCGACTGGTGAGACCTGTTGGTTCTCACCATTTGAAGCTGTCGGAGGAAAAACACGTTCTCAAACGCAAACAATATAAAAGCTCTATTTTCTAATGGACACAAAACGTTTGCGGCGTCCTCCGTAGGACACACACATCCTGAAACCTGAACGACAGAATAGCTTATTTACCAAACTATTAAATACTTGTCATCTGCATGCTGTATGTTACAGTGGAGAAGCAGCAACAGGTGTGATGGATTTTTGCCATAATAGGAACAATAATACATGTTTTTAACTTTGACGACATGGTTTGGTTGAAATAAATTAACTTAACTAACTGGAACCGGCTCCACTCAAAACTATTAGCTTTTGGTTTCTGAATTTTGTTTCCCACTGCAGATAGTACCAACAACAAGGCAGTGGTGTTACTGTAGCAACGCCACGTGAAACCGCCTGGATTTCATTTCCAGCGTGAGCTTGTTGTGCTGCACGGGGAACTTTCATCCGTTCATCTCCTCCTGTATGTCTGACAAAGTAAGAAAGTCCGTTTCTCGAAGAGGCGAGTTGAAAGCAATTTAGATTTTGTGATGTTAAAAAGTAGGAGAAAAGTATGAATATTTATTTCCTGAAAAACTCCAACAGACTGAACTACAGTAGATTATGTACAGTCGTAGGTATTTATTTGCGTTTACTGGAGTCTTCCTCGTGTATTCTTTAAATATATATAGTTCAAATATTCGCTGACATTTCAGGAAGTCAACAGCGACTTCATTTCTGAACCTGGCCTTTCCACGGCTTGACATTTATCCCACATCCTATTGGTTGAAGGAGAGGAAGTACTCTTATGCTCTCGTTACCTATCCCTTGTTCTCCTTGTCTCTTTCAATTAGGGGCTGCCCAGAGGGTCGCCTCGAAAGCGCTCGAAGGCTTTAAAGCATCTTGCGTGGCTTCACAAAGGGCACTAATTTTGAATTCATGGCATTTCTACCGACATGAGCAGCCTTTAACACGCAGATACATGTTGTTTGGGCAAATCCAGCGGAGCATACAACACTAACAAGGGACTCACAAAACACTGTGTGCAGCAAAAAGCAAAGGTTGGAAATGATGTATACAGAATTTCATATCGAAACTCATCAGTGTGTTTGATTTTAATTAAATTCGGAGATGAAATGTATTCTGTGCACAATGTGTGATGATTCATAACAGGCCTAATCAACTAATAATCAACAGAGTGTTTCTCTCTTATCAGTCCTGCGGCATTTGGAATAAATTTTCTATCAAGGAGTTTTTACGGAAAGATGGAAAAGACATCAGCCCATTTCTCACATCTTACTTTCTACAGTAAGGGCTTTTTGAATGAGCAATATGTAAAAGTACAGGAGGAAACAATGTTCACCAACATGAACACACAAATGCAATATCCTAAACATCTGGTTGTACATTTAGATGCTATCGATCCTATAGATAGTTTAGTTAAATGCAGTGGTTGGATGATGAGTAGAAAAATGGGCAGTAAATTGACCAATATTTACTGATACACAACTCTGAGGTTGCAGTTCTTTGTGGTATGATCTAACTGTCATATCCCACATGACACTGATGTGGCTGCAATTTGCTATTAAATCGATACAAAGAAAACTATCAGCAGACTAAAATAGTCTTTGTACCCGCAGACATACAGCTCTAGGGCCTGAAGCATTAGTCAGGCCAGACTGAACAATCTCAATCAACTATGTGGTTCACCATTTCATTTTGTACAAACATTCATTATCCCCAGATGATGAATCCCGAAGGCTTTTCTCGATTTTATTTTTTTTCCCCAATACATGATAAAGTAATGTCATTCCCATCAGCTTTAGATGTACTTGGATGCTAAAATGTTTAACTGAGGTCAAACATCATGCCTGCGTAACTTTACCATGGGAACATTTGTCACTGTGCATGTCAGCATGGTGACGTTAGCATTAAGCTCAAAGCAGCACAACACGTTTTATTAAAATATATATTCTGTGACGCAAATTACTTTTGTTGATACAATTTTTTTTCCACTGTACAGGTTGATAGTCTAGGGCCATTTAGACTCTAATCAGTGATTTTCTGCACCTTGTGGGTTTTTTTTCTTCTTTCCCGTCCTTCCTTTTCTGAGTTTAGCTAAAGGGCCGTAACACACAACAAAACCTATGGAATAAAGCTATAGAACAAGTGACTGAATAGATGACTTATGCACTGACTTCAGGGAAGACAAAACTGATGTTTATCTGATTTGAAAGCCAAGGTCCTATATTTGCTGCCTTTATGTTGGTTTTTCCTTCTTAAATGGTTGCTGATGTGATTACCAATAAATATGATTCATGGCAGGTCTCGATGGCCCTAATCATGAATTTATTGGCCTTCTGCAGACAATTAAGAGACATTTTAATCCAATCTGCACTGGCACATTTTTTAGTGACGCAACAGCAATCAAAGTTTAATTTAGGCCTTATCCTGCCACCGCAAAGGAGCAGCGTTACTAATGCAGGCACCAGGCAACCGCGTCAAAGATCCATTAGCCTTCACTTTCTGAGCGTTTCGTTATTACCGGAGTGAGCTATTGTTGCACGGCCAACTCAATTTGTGGAGCGACTCCGGTGCCTTTCAGGAACGGCGATGGGGAGCACGTCGGTCCGCACATGCGCTGAAGTGATTCAAGAAAGCGGCTTACTGCGAGTGAGCGGACGGTGTTGTGAGACATCAGAGGGATTGCAGCGGTTCAATATTTCATTTTCACGCAGCCAGACATTATTTGCACAGATGGTTCAGGAGATTCACTGACGTATGGTCTGGCTGAGCCGCTCACAGCTCAATGAACTGATAAGTGGTGCTGCAAAGCCGTCAGCCTTGTTTGCATTAGCCTCTGTTCCTGGCTGCAGAGGAAAGAGTGCATAGTACACCACCGGCACCCCTTCCTCTCCCCTCCCCTCCCCTTCCCTTCCCTTCCACAAAATCCTCAATGACTTTATGAAAATTGTCCTATTGTTTCTTCAGAAAACATAACCCTTTCCCTGTCATGAAAACTTAAGGACTCTGAAAGCCAGAAGAGTTTAAGACTTTAAAGAGAAAAGCGACTTTCTTGAACAAACAGCTTTGTTGTAAAAGCTCAGATGTGTAAATAATGTTGAAAAACCTCCTGTAAGGTCTCTTCAGTGGAACTCTTCAGATATAAATAATTTGTAGGCATTAAAAGGAAGCCTTCCAAATTACATCCCTTTTCTTTTTACTTCAATGTTCTCTTTCAGTAAACAATAACAGCAGCATGACCCTTCACCACGGGGTCGTGTTTTGTCTTTTGAAAACTGTTCATGTCTCTTTTTGCCGATACAGTTCTTCTAAACTGCTGACAAACCTCATCCTCCGAAGCCTGTGAGCAGAGCGTTTGAAGCAGTCAGACCATAATCACAGACAAGTGCATTAATATTAATCTGTTATCTGCTGTGGGCTGAAGGGAAAACCCAGTGTGCTGTGTAGTGACTTCATCTTCATTGTGAGTGTGCGGTGCTGGAATCTGCTGGTGGACTTAATCAGAGAGAAGAGCTGTGATTGCAGGTGATCTTTACAGGCCTATTGTTGCTTTAACTACACACGGTTGCTAAAAAATATGACAGTAAAACACTTACTTTTTTTTCCTTAATGATAAATTGAGAAAACTGCAGACTTACCTACGGTCAACCTCGAGTAAATACACCTAAAATATATTTTTTTTTTAAAAAGCACAAAAGATATCCAGACAACACCTGTCTTCAAATTACAACACTTTAATATGTATTTATTGAAATATATCTCCTCCATCACCACCACCGCCTGTTGCTGTTTTTCAGATAACTGATGTTAATGAGGCGTCTAGAAACCATCTGACCACACGCTGAACTGCACTCGCACTCGCACCATCTCCATTTCGTTCACTTTACCATACTTGTAGATAATCTAACGATGACGTTCGGGGATTATAATATTTTTTAGATCTCATTTCATGCCCGGTGGATTGAAATGATGAGGTGCTTTGATGCCGCAAGAACTGGAAGTCCAGTCTAGGTTTACGGTTATTGGTCCATAATTCTGTAGTTGGATTTCACAAACGTCGGCCTCGTGTCCAGACTGTCCACAGATCAGACTCTCACCGGGGTTCATATCTATTTCACATAGTAAACACAGAGTGGATTTTAAACGCCGTCCCTCTTTAATGACTTTTCTGCTTGCCAGCAGAAATTAATGGGGACACACATATGATGAATTATGAAGCTGAGGGCAGAAAACAGGATATTAAAGCGATTCTTTATAAGCAAGACTCCGGGTTACTGGTGTGTTCAAATTGAGCATTATTAAGGTCATTTGTTCAGGTTCTTAATATTAATTCCTTATTAATTGATTTTAATTGGAGTAGAGCGCATGGTGAGTAATCCAACAGTTGCCTATTTATACATCGAGCAGCAACATTAACTTCCGTTTGCAGTCATGTTTCTGGCAATTTGACAAACTAATTTCTGTTGTGTTTTGGTCTTATTGGGCTGCTAAATCTTCTGTATTGTTTGCCGTTTGGTGCTGGGTAGGCAGAATACAGTCGATTTATGAGAGCAGTTACAGGATGTCAAATAAAGTTGCACGAATGAAAATCAAGATAATGAGCTGAAGGTTGGAGTGATAACTTTCTCTGTAGATGTGACACATTTCACATTATATATATAGTCATTCGATCCATCAACAATAAAACAAATATTGATTAGTACAGCTGTAAGAATTTTTTTGTATGTGTCTTGAAACAAGAAAGTAACAACAAATGAACTAAATTAACTAATTTGCACCGGAGCAAAATCTTTATTGTTTGGCAAATTGGATTTTAGGTCACAACAATAAGTGACTTGAGTTGATTGGGTTTTTTTATATATATATGCTGTAAATAATACACATTGTCATTCTCTTTGCTTACTCTGTCACAAAGGCAGTTATTCAACAAGCACCTCTCATCTTCGGGTGTCATGCTGTGCGCAGCTTAGGATGACGGACGTGAACGTTTCCGAAGGTCATGACGGCGAAGCAGACACGGCATATAGTAAGTGTCCGCCTACACCTGATCATTTATTCATCGTGTTATGATTTAATAGAAAAATACCAAGGTGGAAGAAAAATTTAAAAAAAAGTGTCTGGCTTTAGCCTACATGCTGCTGTGTTTGTATATTTAAGTTGACAAATAAACTATAATGCAAGGATTTATCAATCCCCCAAAGCATAGTCATGAAATAATTTATAAAATCTCCATTAGCATCACTGTCTGCAGTGAGGTCAGTCTTGCTCAAAGACACTTAACCAGAGCAGATACTTGCAAATCTGATTTGCAAATATCACTCGTGCTGAGGGTCAGTGAGGCATCAGTGTTGGTTCTAATTAGGAACATGTGATATAGAGAGAATTATGGAGAAAATACAGAAAGGGTACATGAAAGTGTCGTGTCGCTGCCGAACACTGACGCCCGAGGGGTCCCCGAAGCTCCTACATTTACTCTGTTACGCACACATCATGAGTCACTCTGCGAAAAGGACATTTTGTATCTGTTTGATTGAATTAGGAAAGACATGCGTAACACGCACATAATTACGGCCGGCTTAATCTTTTGAATAACCACACGAACAAAACAAAGAAAATAGAAAAGAAATTAAGAAAAAAACAAAAACAACTCATGAATAAATTTATCAACTCTCAGCTGGCTTGAAGCTTGGCACTTCAAAACAATGGGAGGAAATCGTGAGCATAAACATCTGTTAGCTAATGGGCATCTAAACAAGAAAGCTATTGACATTTCATTTGCATGCTAGTCCTTGAACAAATATGATGACATTTACCATAACAAAGCGGCGAGGATCCAATGTGATACGCATTTCCCTGATTAAGTGTTTTGTATGAACATATTAGACAAATAAAATTTAAAATTTTTTTTTTTAAAAGCATTGACTCATTCACAAAGTGAATGATTTATTTGATTCATGCAAATCAAATAATCTAACCAAACATATTTCACTCAATTCTTTGCTTTACATTTCAGCACAGGGCAACGCAGAAAGTACACATCATTGATATTCCAACACAGCAGTGAAATCAAGGACGGCAGGATCACCGGCATCAGCACCAAGTAAAACATGATTGAAAACTCTTAAAAGGGTAGATTCATTACTGTGACGTTTCTTAAACCAGATTGAACACTGAAGATAAAATTTGATCTATACAAGACTGCAGTTGCTGGAAGACTATCTTCATTATCATGCCGTGTAAATAGACATGGGTCGTAAATTTACGAGAGGAACAAGTGGCCATGGATGACGTGATCGGTTTGTGAACTGCCAAGCATTTTGCCTGTCGCCATCTTGGTTTTTTGGGAGCCAGAAGTGACCACGTTTGGATGAGCTTGGGAGGAGCGAGGGTCAGATCTGACTGAGGACCCGAGGACACTATGCCCCGCCCACCTATACCGGAAACCTGACTGCATCCCAGGCCTGTCAGTCAAACCAGAAATGCCCCCAAACAGACCTCTCTTCGAGGCCTAATATCTAATAAATTATGGAAGTATTTTCAGAAGGACCAACAGAACACTGATCAGAAAAGAGGGAATTCAGTGAAGGACAAAATTAATAACTCGCTTTTTGAATAAGAGTCTATTGAGTCAAAGGATTTTTGGAGCTAACCCCTAGTGGCCATGAGCTGTATTGCACTTTAAAACTTTATATATTATTATATTAGATTGGCTTCACCTTCCAAATTAGACCAATAACCTCTTGAAAAAGACCAAAGGGAATGATGTCTGAGCTGCACTTTGTGAGTTTCAGTTGATCAACAGTTTTAGTGAAGGCTGAGAGGGAGACAGGCTCAAACTGATCCAAACCAACTCAGATCACGGGCTACATCTCATGACTGTGAGCTGCTCATTTTGTCTGAGTTTAGTAATCTGAAAAGACTTCAGAGTGTCACAGTGCAGTAAACATACTTGAACATAGAGGAGCATTGGGATTAATGACAGGATTAATAACACTGAATATGACTCTTGGCCTTGTGGAAACTAATTGCACATAAGTCTGAATAGTATTTGTTCCTGCGGCTTTAACAGCGTTCTGTTACCTGCTCAAACTGTCTCTTAAAATTTCACAGGACACGTGAAGTTCATCTCCTGCATTTCTGCTCGAGTGCCCGCATACTCTCATTCTCATTAGCCTGTTTTGTGCTTGAAATAAAATCAGTTCACGAGATCAGTGTCTAACGTCAACCTTGGTGGCATGATGGATGAATGCTTTCTGTGAAGTTATCCATCTTGAGAGACTTCGTGACTGACATTGTTTGAGAGAGCACAGAGCTGCACTAAGCGGGGCACTTACAGGCTGCCACTTCTCTGAATCAGACACGAATCCATAAAGATGACACTACTAATGAGGGCACGGCTCGTTCTGTGCAGCCAAAGAGCCTCGCCAGAATCACATGATGGAAAATTGGGAGCTATTCGCATTTTCTATTTATATATAAAAATTTTTTTTTTTTTAAAAAAAAAAAAAGCTCATAAAAGGAAGGAAAAAAAAGAACATGTTTGCTATGTCAAGAATCACAATGAAGCAGAGAACCAGTTGAAATGCCTCAAAAAAAGTGGATAGATTATGTGAGCGATCTACTATATGTTAGCGATCTAACATTACAGCTGAAAATTTGAGTTGTATTCCACCGTAGTTCTCTGCTGGGTTCGGAAACTCTATTTAGTGCAGTGACGACAAACTAAAGGTGCTCTTCTCTTCACAATCTTCCCAGAGTCCACTCTGACATACGTAGTTTGTTCAGAAAGCTCCTGACTTCCCACAATCTCCAACATAAGTATATATCAGGACTTTCAGCCTCTATAAAAGCACTACTGTTTGCTTGCAAGATGCGACCAGAATCTGCAGGTGACTCATTCGGACCTGCACATCCTGACCACAGCTTCACCTGAGTGCCGGACTATTCCCAAACTTTCTGAATCAGACTCATGCTCAGATAACCTGTTACAAGGCCCAGGAGTGTGCAGAAGGAGAAGGTCAGTAGGGGCCCTGCTGTTGCGGCACACATTCTACTGTTTGCATATGTATCCCGTCACCTCTAAAGTACCATTAAATTCAGACTACATGGCGATTTATAAAACATTAGTAAATAAATGAAAAGTTAGCATGTCAATCTTCTCGACTCCACTGTGGCTTCATGTCTTGTTTAATCAGACAAACAGTCCAACAGGCAACAATACTCAGTTTGCTGTCATGTAACTGAACTTTATTTAAAGCATAAATGACAAACGACTGGTTGTTTATCAAAAAGTCGCTAATTCATTTCCTATCAGTCAACTAATTGCTTCACCAGCTAATCATTGCAGCTGTGCATTAGTTGAGTGAATAATTTAGATTTTTCCCACATACATCACGAGCCATTTAGGGTTTTATGACTCAGAAAAGCTCGACATTGAATGTTAATCCCTAACAGCCAACACTCTCTACTAAACGGCAACTTCTCTATTTTAAATCAACAAGTCAACCTCATAGATCTCATAAGCCCCTACCTGCTGATATGACACATACGAGTGTATTAGTGGCACAAGATATGCTACAGTTAGTATCAGTTCAAATGGTAATGTTTTGTTTAGGTTTGCTAAAATGAATAATGCTGTCTCATACAAGATCTGGTGGTCACGAAACAACACAGAAAGCTGAGAATGTGGTCATTTTTTATCGAAAAAGTCAGGTTATTTTATGTTAATCAAATCCAACACAACTTTTGTTGTTGTGCAATTAAAAAACTAAAGCCAAAAAGTAGTGTATACACATCCCAATATTCTAATAGTTGCAAAAGGGCCAATACGTCATTAAAAAAAAGGAGAACAAATATGATAAATAACCCGAAAGTAATAATGCAAGAACTACGTTGTTAATGGTGCAATTTCCCTACAAAGTTTCACCAAAACGCCAATCACCCAACCAGTTATTACCAGATTACCAGATCACCGGATCCGGTCAGGCCGGCACCCAACATGAAATGGAGTTCACCATGAAACAAGAGTTAATGCTGGGAAAGTTTGGGACTTCTCTTGGAACAAGCAACAGTTGGGAACAAGGCATCAATGTTATTCTGGACCATCAGTGACCCATATTGCCACTAGTCTCATTAAACACCCATCAAAGTACAGAGCAACGCTGAATACACTGCAATGATGCATTAAATTGCTCGCTGCTTATTAGTTTTATGGGCTGCTAGGCAGGCAGCTCGTTGATCATTATGACTGGGTTCATTACTGAAACATGGCACAATGTACTCACAGTCAGCTCTAAATTATTGATGCTCTTTATAAACTAGAATAATATTTGACATCAGAGATAAATAAGTAAAAGTCCGCTTCCTCGGAGAGACGGTGGTGGTGAGGAATATCTCTCTGCCGGAGGAAGTAAGTCAATTCAAATATGTGTAGTAGTTGTGTGTGTGTATCAGAGCTTGTGTTTGAACTTTTATGCCATTTTAGTAATTTCCCAATACTACTGTTTTTCCTTAAGGTGCAATTTAGAGGTTTCTGAAAAGACACAAAAAAGACAAAATAATATGTAGCCATTGGAGATACAGGGTGGACGGTACTAGTATTCTTTGATATTTGCCAGTATTGGCTCTACTACTGCCACCGCACCTACATTTAGAAACAAGGCTTAACTTCAACATTATCAACTTTAGACCCCCAACTGGTCGCAGATTAGTCCGGCCTTCTAGGTGGCTGAGCGAACCTTGGTGTGAACGGGGTTTCCAGACGACAATCAAAGTGACAAAAAAATAAAGGAAGCTTCCTTCAAACACCAACATGGTTTGCACTTTTTCCTGGAACCATGAAGCACATACCTGAATCTAATTTCAGATGTTACACTTTTAAATGTATATAGACGACCCAGTGTCCTCCTGGATCAGAAAATCTGATGAAGACGTGTTGACAGTCGCTGCAGACGCTGCCCCTGAAAACTGACGTGAATTTGACTTGACTCTACCGGCACGTCGCATCTGTTGTCTGTTACAGATGCAATAAATGAGAGAGGACAAAAATCCATGTCATGTGTCCGTGTGTCTCCGGTCATGCGTCACACTGCTTCTTGAAATTCAATGGAGAAGAATTGTGGTTCAGTTAATATGAGCGATGACTGTGTGTGTGTGGAGGGGGGTCAACAGATAATTGAACCAGTAAATTTCCAGCAGTCAAATTTTACAAGACAGACTAAGAGGATTTGGTCAGACGGGAGCCCTATTTCATAAATGTTTACTGCATCATTAATGCAGCTGATTATGAATGTTTTTAAATGTTAACACGCAGATAGAGTATGTTTTTTTAATATGCCCATTTATATAACAATATTCTGGTTAATGGTTTATAAACTCACAGGAAATAGCTAAATTATAGCCCAATTTCTTATAACCTAAAATGACTGATTGCTTATTTTCCAAGCAATCCAGATATATATATTTAATTTGCTGACATACTAAATGAAGAAAAGCACCAAACTTTCATATGTTGTGGCACGAAAAGTGAATATTTTGTTTCTGCTTGAAAAATGACTTACAACAGCCAACGATTATCAAAACAGTCGAATTAAACAAGTTTGGTGTTAACATAATTGTAATAATTGAATAAAAAACTTTACTTCCTGTCAAATGAATCATACAAATGTACGATTTCTGATGTAATATTCATAAAGGCTGTTCATAAAACAGGTATTGAAGGTGTTCTCACAGTCATTGACCCTCATACACATTTATTAATAAGATAGTATATTGCAAGACCGCGTAATAACCAGGCAGCAACTGGCTTAAATCATCATCTACATAGACACGAGTTAGAAAGGCTCTTCTACACTATTGAGGTCAGTAGGCTGATCGGATGCACTGGTAAGTTTGAGAGAAGCAAAAAGGTCCATAATATATTAAGTGCACTAAACTGACTGATCCACAAGGTTTTAGAAAAAATAAATAAATTGAAATTCACTTTTGTGTCGCCATTTTCCTGTGCTATGGCGCCTGTTTGTGGTGACGTCACACGAGACCTTTCAACTTTCTATCAGGCCTTTAAATGTATCGTTTCCAACCAGACAGAGTTTATTGAGAGTTAGATTCCCTATTTACCACTTACTGGAGACTTACGTGATGTTGAGATCAAGAGGGGGCTTTTAATCTGTTGCAGGACTCCTTGTTCTTCTCGTCTCTAAACTTAGTTTTCATGCTGCTGAATGAATTTGTACCAAGTCTGATGTCTCCATAAAGTATTGTGTGATGGATGAGAATTTAAAGAGCCAAATACTTCTGTACAATATTGAGCTTTTTTTTAATCTAGTTTGCACAAAGACTAAGTTTCGTGTAAAAGAAAAAAAAATAGCACTTTCTGTGGACTTTCTGTAGAACTTCTTGTCTTGGAGCATGAATACCATCGAGAACTGTTTCCAGCCCTTCAGATTCACCAGTAAAGTAACATTACCTTCATAAGATGATCTTACAGTTCTGCAGACTAACGGCAACAACTGATAAATGGTGACATTAAACCTAAACGAGTTGGGCGAGCAAGTTGTTCATGTGATTGATCAAACAGCAATCGTTCTTCACTCTGGTTCCGACTGTATGGCAGCAAATGATAACGTGGCAGGATTTTAATCATTACGAACACATTTTCACATTATAAAAGTTACTCCTGACATGAGCTGGTGGGGCTGTTTGGTCAGCGGATCAGATGGATCTCTCGACTCTGACCAGTGGCCCCCCTGCAGAGTGAATTATTCATTAACTTATTATTAAATACAGTGGTGTGAAAAAGTGTTTTCCCCCTTCCTGATTTCTTATTTTTTTGCATGTTTGTTACACTGAAATGTTTCAGATCATCAAACAAATTTAAATATGAGTCAAAGATAACAAGAAAACACAAAACTCAGTTTTTAAATGAAGGTTTTTATTATTAAGGGAGAAAAAAAAATCCAAACCCACATGGCCCTGTGTGAAAAAGTGTTTGTCCCCTCCTGTTAAAACATAACTTAACTGTGGTTTATCACACCTGAGTTCAATTTCTCTAGCCACACCCAGGCCTGATTACTGCCACACCTGTTCTCAATCAATATATCACTTCAATAGGACCTGCCTGACAAAGTGAAGTCGACCAAAAGATCCTCAAAAGATAGACATCATGCCGAGATCCAAAGAAATTCAGGAACAAATGAGAAAGAAAGTAATTGAGATCTAACAGTCTGGAAAAAGGTTATAAAGCCATTTCTAAAGCTTTGGGACTCCAGCGAACTACAGTGAGAGCCATTATCCACAAATGGAGACAGGCAGGTCCTATTGAAGTGATTTCTTGATTGAGAACAGGTGTGGCAGTAATCAGGCCTGGGTGTGGCTAGAGAAATTGAACTCAGGTGTGATAAACCACAGGTAAGTTATGTATTAACAGGAGGGGGCAAACACTTTTTCACACAGGGCCATGTGGGTTTGGATTTTTTTTTTCTCCCTTAATAATAAAAACCTTCATTCAAAAACTGCATTTTGTGTTTACTTGTGTTATCTTTGACTAATATTTAAATTTGTTTGATGATCTGTGACAAACATGCAAAAAAATAAGAAATCAGGAAGGGGGCAAACACTTTTTCACACCACTGTATATCACAGGTGTCCGCAGCATCATATCATTTTGGTGAAGATTTAAAGCCTTAATTGCTGCAAAAGGTCCGATTTACACATCCACAGAGCCTTTGTCTGGAGTTTAAATTGAAGTAACTGTGACTTAAGTAACCAACAATAATATCCAGCTGGAAGGAGGAGCTGTCAAAGCCGCTGCACAACTGGTTTTAATAAAGCACAGATGGAGGATGCATCCTTCTCCAGAGGAACCGTAATGGGCTTTTCATTCACACAAGACAATGCCGACGCGCTAACAATGGTCACCCTTTCCGAAAACCAAACATGTAAATAAAAAAAACCAACTGAATTATTACCTGCAAATCAACATCTTATTTGGTTTGCGAGGCTTGCCATCCATTATAATCGACCAACAAAAGGATTCACATGGAGCTTTCACTCAGCCTGCCTTCCGCCGCAACAATTTCTTGTCATGCCTCTCAAGTGCCTTTTGTGCTCATTTAACAATACGCTCGGCAGGGATCATTTCTGCCTTCCTTCAACGCGCTGCATGGCTGTGACGTCCAGTCAACGCGGCTGACTACGCGTTGTAAAAGACAATGAAGCCACTCGATGTGTTATTCTCCGCCGAGGGAGCAATTTAATTCTTGGAACTGAAAATTGTCTTTCCAGTCCCAATAATTTGTGCCGATGTCCAGGAGGCCTACGAGAGTCCAACGTGTGTCCTGCATGGTCCCATAAAATGTCATCATAATCAGATGTTGGGATGAAAAGACTCTGATATTCAGCAGTGGATTTTTTTTTTAAGAGTGTTAAAACAATCAATGTTTACGTAGGCGACCTCTAGTGGCTGTAGTAATTATGGCGGGAGGAGGAAGTCAGGTAACGCGGTTTAAAAGACTGACAAAGTCGGTGCAGGTTGGACGGTTCAAACACAGGACGAGACAGTGGTTTATGTCCCATTTAAAAGCAAAAGTCAATGGTGAGTTACTTCAACTAACTTGCCTAACTGACCTAATCCAACTGTGACTGTTTCACAACGTTAATCACGACTTTATTGTGGTTACCATGACGACAAAGGTCCAATACACCAGTAAAACAGTCAAATATGTCGTTTTGGCATGAGAACATAAAGGGTGCTGGAAAAGCTTACATGTCATTCTGGAAGCTGACTTAATAAAATCTGGTAAATCTCACTCCAAAATTAAAATACAAAGACCAAACAGAAGAAAAAAATGTGCACAAAGCAACAGAAAAAAAATCTCCTGGACGCGGTGTGGATTCAATAAAAAAGATCCACAGAATGAGCTATCAAGGTAAAAGAATAAACGCTGAAGATATTGAGAAAGGCAAAGGCTTTATAATAAAGCCTGTTCTTTTAAAAGCAGTCTTCCACCGAGTTAACTACAGGGCAGCAGAGGATTTTATGTGTTTGAAGCGATCGCTCCCTGTTGAATTTGATGTGACGGCGAAGTGTCAATTTGAAATTCAGCTTTTACAGGCTCACTTTTTAATTTATTTTTCCCCATGTCAAAATTAAACATTAATACATGCAGTTGGCTGCATTTGAGTCTGTAAGAACATCACCGCAATGGACACAGACAGACTTACACCAACTCAAGTTCCTTTTTTTAAAGTAACCCTGACAGCTGTAAAAAAGTGCTG
Source organism: Brachyistius frenatus (assembly GCF_029030835.1). Classification (NCBI taxonomy): domain Eukaryota; kingdom Metazoa; phylum Chordata; class Actinopteri; family Embiotocidae; genus Brachyistius; species Brachyistius frenatus. The sequence goes on from NW_027210907.1 coordinate 45,059, forward strand.
CAGTCAGCTGGTCCACAGTGAAGGTCTGACCCCTCTCAGGTGTGGCTACATCCTTTAAGGCATGCCAACACACCACCATCACATCGGACCTTTAACTCTACCGTCGCTGCTGCCTCCTGTATAATTATCCTGTGGCCTGTTTGCACACCAGATATTTATCATTCTAACCAAACCAAAGATGAAATCCACTTTTCAGCAACAAAACTCGGAGACAAAGCTTGTTAAGGAATATGAAGCAGACAAAAGGAAGACCACTCCTACTGCGCGATGCAGAATGACAGTCAGGATTAATAAGAGCAGAGCAGTAATTGGGGCTGAAAGCAGAGGCATCGCTACTCATCATCAGCAGGTTTCTTTAAACAAACACGAATCGTCTTTGATGTCTGTCGGCTCGTCTCTTGTCCCGCACGCTGGCATCCTGTAAACCCTGCAGGTCACTGCTACCCGACCGCCCTCCTGTCCTCGTGATCACGTGTCCAGATCACAACCGACACCATCTCGTGAGTAAATGGTGTGCATTTATTTCGTTGTTTTTTTTTTAAGTATTGTCAGGTGTGGTTTTTGTGTCAGTGGGTGTTTCACAAGTAGATAGAACTAGTATACAAGAGCTTCCAATCAATAATTGAGGAATAAAAACAAACACCACAGGTTAACTGTTGCAATATTCATAGACACACTGACAACGTGAACACATCTTTACGGGGGAATTCACAAGAAGCTGAGACTTACTGTCTTGAAAGTGTCTCAGTAAAGAGACTGAAAGATAAAAAATTCCTGAAGCTGGAAGGTCACAAGTTCAACTCCCTGGACAAGCTATCGCGATGAGGTAAGGCAGTGAGTCATGCTCGCCTCCCTCCGAGCTGTTCGACTAAAGCTGCGTGATTGGATCAATACCAGCCAATGAAACGACATATTCTTTTGATTGTCAGCACGAGTCAAGCTGCTCAGATTTATAGAGCCAAAAATTACACTTTGCAAATGTTCCTCTATACTTTAATGCTGAATTTACAAAAGCAGACCAACAGCGAAGGAGCCCAGACGTGATAAGAACCTATCCAACTTAAAAAAAATAAAAGGTTGAAAATCCCGTTTTAAGGGAATGGGTCAAATCGAGGTGACGGTGACGAACGAACGGACAGATCCACGTACGGACAGACAACCTGACGACAAAGCCTCCGGTCACGGCTATCACTGGCACGGAGGCTTAAAAAAACATTATGGAGGTGTTGGAGGGAAAATTCACAATCAATTTGTGACCCTGACGGACATATCGCCTAAAAACGAACCCCTTTTTCTTCGACTGTGAGCATTTTTGTGACGGCATCTCTCATGACAATGTCAAAAAGATAAAACACAGAACCACAAACCAAGATCAAGACATAATTGATGTCGTTCATACGCTGTGTTCCTGCAAAAGACTCATATTAAAGTGTGTGGAAGTAATAGAGCAGAGGACAATAGCAAGAAATAGGCTGTCATAATCTTGCCAGTTCTCATTTAAAACTACTTAATGTAAATGCTTAAAAAAATTATAATGTGGATTTTATTCTTTGAAAAGAATACGCATGTTTGAACGGGGTCCGAAAAGGACAAAATGTCACAGAGGTAATTTCAGCAGAGAAGTGATAAACTCTGAATTGAGAGGCAGGTCAGGAGTAGCCTGGTGTTTTCAGACCCAAATTCACTGTCTGAATATATGGGTCTGGGTGCGCCTCCGTAGGGAACGGTTGGCGTAGACCTCAAGTTAATTATACAATGGTTGAAGCAGCTTTAACAAACTCTTCCATCACCGCCACTACGTTTGGAAGTGAAGAACAGTGAAGCTGTGAGCGATCGGGGGCAGAGACCAGGCTTGGAGTCCGTGAGAAAGTGACATGGACATCTTTTTCAAAACAAGTATTTTTTTTTCCTAAACATCCCACCACTTGGTTTTTGTTTGCTGAATCCTAAGACAACTTGTATATCTATGGTTATAAATGAGGCCAAACGTGACACTGGCACATTATCCTGTAGTGAACAAATGGGTACGCCGTGGTGTGAGACAAGGCTGGATATTTTTAGCATTTGCTATCTTCAGGCTTATTTTCACTTAATGGCTAACTTTATTGTATCAGTTATTAAGTGGATATTAACATTGATCATTTACCACAGATAGAGATAATTGTAATTCTTTTTTTTTCTTTTTTTTGATAAATGTTGAACTCTTTTTTTACTGACTTTCACTGTCTCTTGGTTACTGCATCAGAAGCTGAGGCTCACTAGATGTTCTTTTCTGCTGGATGTACAAGAATCACGTTCAATATATCGTGTCCTCAAATTCACCTCGGTCTAGCCTTGAATAAGAAATAAGCCATCTTTGAATGATGAGTGCCGTAGAGATCGGCAGGGGTTATGGAAGATCACCACTGGAGGAGTTTCTTCGTCTTGAGAATATTCTTCAAATCTATATTTTAATGTACGTACGCTTTCAAGTCAGTGGCTTCTACAATGCAGTCCTTCTGTGACCGGAAGGTCCACACACTTCACTTATCAACTTTGATGTACCTATATGAGGACTTCAGCACTGTTTGCATATAATTCTGAAAACTGACACTGAAAAATAATCTCACTCCTATTCCTCTGAGCTTGTACCCAGAAATCTAGATCATGGTGTTGAATTCATCCACGTAACCTCATGTTTTCCGATATTCTGGGAATGTAAGATACCATTTTGAAAATGTGTTTTGTTTTCATTAGAAAGAAGCAACAAATATCGCACAGCTCAACTCCCTTGAGGAGCTCCTGCCTCAAGCAAACGGAGATGTTCTGACGCAGAGGCAGCAAGCATCCTATTCAACCTGGTAACACAATTAAAACTGTACATCCTCCAACTGTACCGCCAGATGTTTGAGTCCAACCCAACAGTAAAAAGACTGAGCTTGAAGATGTGAAGGCGTGGAGGTGTGTATAAAGAGGTGAACCGCAGCAGACGGTTGAAAACCCCATCTTGTACCTGATGTACACAGCGGCTGTCTGGACGAGCAGCCTGACTCTCAGCTGATGACTTCAAAGCCTCACGTCCTCGACTCACCCGCTCACACTCCTCCTGCGCGATCTCCTCAAAACAGCTGCCACAAACACGAGCAGAGCTCCAAACAAACAAATCCCACACGAGTCTGGAAGAGTTGTGAGCACATATTTCTGCGTTTGACCTCAACCACAACCTCTCTGCTTTACGGTTATAGACAATCTTGAACAGCTGGTAAAACACTTTATTGTGAGTGCAGCAATATTCACCTCCAGTGACTTCAGGTTTACTGGAGGAGGACAGAAAATCTGTCAAGGTTATATAGACGCTTAAAACACAACCTACACACTAATAATCAGGTGTTTTTCTCTTATACTGATTCATAACTTTGGGAAATTGTGGTCCTTTTGCAAGGTAAAAACAAAACAAAACATTTTTGGTAAATAATTAGTATATTAGGATTATTTGTGACTAAAATACAGCCTCATCACATTCCCACAACATGAAAATGATGCTCTGTGTCGGGGGCGGGGCAGCAGTGGGGGAGTTTTATGAGAACAACGCATGGGGAATCATTAGGAGCGAGAGCGCACCATGCTGAAGGAGGGAGAGCTGCGATTGGACGCCACTCAACTCCTGACAAACAGGAGAGGCATGACAAGACTACAACAGGGTGCATGGAAGATTATTTTTACATGATTCAAGTTAAGTTATCTGCTGCTGCACCTGATCAACAGGCGGCAAATAAGACTCCGTTAAGGTGGGAATCTCTGGTGGCGCACGTATCCATGTCGTCAGATTTGTAAATCAGCCACGGAGTTGATGGACTCTCCTGTCACTAAAGGGCTGAATGTGAATGCCAACATCCAGCCGGTGTAGGATTTCTATGTAAAGCGCGCATAGTCGGGATGGAGCCGCTTAACGCCAGCGCAATGGACGCGTTCACGGTGATCCATCTGAATTCCTCCTGGAACCTGGACAGTGGATATTCATTAGCAGCAATAGCTGGCATTGCTGCTCTTGTAAGTTTTCTCATTCTCTTTACGGTTGTTGGAAATATTCTGGTGGTTATTGCTGTGTTGACGAGCAGGGCGCTGAAAGCCCCCCAGAACCTTTTCCTGGTGTCTCTGGCCACCGCGGACATCCTGGTCGCCACTTTGGTGATGCCGTTTTCTCTGGCAAATGAACTTATGGGCTACTGGTATTTTGGAAAAGTTTGGTGCGGTATTTATCTGGCTTTGGATGTTTTGTTCTGCACTTCATCTATTGTGCATCTGTGCGCAATAAGCCTGGACCGGTACTGGTCCGTTACCCAGGCTGTAGAGTACAACCTGAAGCGGACCCCGAAACGCGTCAAGTGCATCATCCTGATCGTGTGGCTTATATCTGCCTTCATCTCATCTCCGCCGCTCATATCTATTGACAGCAACAACGACATGAGCTCTCAGCCTCAGTGCGAGCTCAATGATGACACTTGGTACATTCTCTCCTCCAGCATCGCGTCCTTCTTCGCGCCCTGCATCATCATGATCCTGGTGTACATAAGAATATACCAGGTGGCCAAAACCAGAACCAGAAGCATGTCGGTAAAAAATGCCAGGCCAGATGGTGTTACACAAACTGAGAATGGACTGAGAAAAGCCCCCTCCCCTTTCCACGGAGAGCGAGAGAATGGTCACTGTCAGTGTCCGCCTACGCCCAGCCAGCCCACTGTCACCGCCTGCCAGCAGACTGAAGATCCTGACATGGAGGAGACCTCCTCATCAGAGGGCAAAGGTCACAAACCGCAGCATCAGGACTTCCAGAGAGCCAAGAGAGCCAGCCAGAAGAAACGCTCCATCTCCAAACACTCCACCCGCATCTCCAGGGTCAGTAACAAGTCCATAGATATTTTTGCTTCGAGGAGGAAACGTCGCCGGAGCTCCGGAGCCAGAAAAAAGGTCTCTCAAGCCAGGGAGAAGAGGTTTACATTTGTCCTGGCTGTGGTCATGGGAGTGTTTGTCGTGTGTTGGTTCCCCTTTTTCTTTAGCTACAGCCTGTACGGTGTGTGTAGGGACTCCTGTAAGATTCCTGACCCACTCTTTAAGTTCTTCTTCTGGATTGGCTACTGTAACAGCTCCCTCAACCCCGCCATCTACACCATCTTCAACCGGGACTTCAGACACGCCTTCCAAAAGATCCTCTGCAAGTCGTGGAAAAAGTCCTTTTAGATGTGAAGCAGAGCTGCTGCACCACCGTGATAAGCTTACAGGACACATAACAGTGAATTCAAAAAAGAAATCTGCTCTCTTTGTTACTGCCACTTGTTACGTCTCATTGTACTGTTGTATGTCAGTCACGGCGGTGCACACCCTCAACCACCCACCAGGAGTCTCCACAAGCTTCAACATACAGTACATTTCCATTCCAGGCTTCTTACAGGCTTTCCCAATCCGATTAGTGAGCACCAGCATTTTTATTTTTTTTTACTCCTACTGAAGTGTGCTGTAATGCTCTAATAGTGTATCCTCATTGATAAAGCTCTCTGCATCAATAAAAAGAAACACACAGTCTATTTTTCCAGCCAGGAAATTTCTCCTGGCTGGAATACGACCTGATCACAAATTTTCTTCGTAGTCATTTGATTTAACATCTAAATTTCGGAATATGTAACATCTAAGCACAAACTGAGATAAAGAAGGTTGGAAAGCTCGATTTTGACAGGGGTTCGTTTCAAGAAAAGGACAGGTTTTGGAAAAAATGCTCAACAATTCTCCTGATAGATGAGATTGATATCACTTTTTTTTTCAGGTAATAAAATCTGAGAGGCACCTCCAAAACTCACAAATTAACACGTTATGTCTCATTTTGGTTGATCTGTTAAAAAAACAAAACAAAGCAAAGCAAATTAATTAGTTCCCATTTCCCGCTTCAGTTTTTGTAATTAAATAAGATGTGATGCGTTCATTAGTACAGGGCAGAATTTTATTATCATGGAATAAAGAAGAATTAACAAACAAAATGGCTCAAAATGATTAATAGATGACCAAAATTATTGGCAATTCATTTTCTGTCAATCAACTAAATTAGTAAATTTTTAGAGGTGCTGATAATCATTACATTTGGAAAAAGCCACGCTAGCCTTTATGCCAAGCTAACCAGCTCCAACTCCAGCTAGCTCCACATGTGCAGGCAGGAAGCTGGTATTGATCTTCTCATCAAACTCATCAAATAAGAGTATTTCCTCTAATGTCAAATTATGCCTCTAAGACTACGGGGGGAAAAAAATCAATAAAACAGGTTGAGCGTTAAGGTCCGTGTCAAGTCAGTGTTGTGCTTTAAATTGGTATATCCGAAAAGCAATCTAAATTGAATTGGCAGAAAACGGTTTACACCCTCGACGTCTGAAGCTCTTTGAGCCCCTGAAGTTGTGGGGTCTCGGGGAATCTGTCCACTAGACCCACATTGACATTCCCTCATACACTCCTACAGCTGTGGTTTCCAATCTGTTTCGCTTTCCCTGAAAATGAAGCTCTGTTTACATGTGTTACGTGCTTAAATTGTCTAAAATGAACCTAAAGACTTTTTTTTTTTTTCAAATTGTTTCATTTTAGTCCGACAGGTTGAAATTATTCCGTATTTTACAAGAAAGCGATTACAGAAAAATCTGAGAAATGTGTTTTTGATTGTTAGCCATGACCATTTAAATTTATCTTGTGTTTCCAACCCCCAGGTTGGAAACCATTGGCCTAGATTGCATGTTTCTTTGTTTGTTTTCTTGCCCTGATGCTGTTGGCTATGTCAGCCTTTACATTTGTGAACCTCTCCACTATAAACAGACTGTGGAACGGAGATGTTGAAGGACTAACCATTTAACTGTGCTCTTTGAGGACCCGGTGCTTTGAGTGTCATCGTGGTAAATCACAATAACAGCAGAAAAGTGACAAGGCACAACAGTAGTAAGTCACTACAGAGTCTGATACCTGAACTCTGACTGGACATTTTAGGTTTCAGGTGGCACAGAGAAGGGCTCACGCTGCAAATTATAAAAACAAATATTTTGATGATGTGCAAACGAGGTCATTGTTTTAACAGTGGCCCTAAACTACTGAGTATTTCCGATTGAATGCATCCTTCTTGCATTTATTTTTCAAGAAACTACCTCTCTGTTTGTTTGTTTTTTGTTTCGCTGCTGATTTTTGAATGATATTTTGCAAAGTGCAGTATACACTTTTCCTCTGCTTAAGCTGTCTGCTGTCGTGCAAAAATAAAATGAAGAACTCTTATGTGACCTGCTGTTGTGATGTTGCATCTTGGAGCCTTACTGATGGTCCAAATGGCACCAAACGGCTCAGTTTAAGTAACAAAATGGTGTTGGAGTTATATATTTTTTTAAATTTAAAAAACAGGCAGAGTCCATGTCTTATGACTTTCCTAATTTCACAGTCCCAAGAGGTATTTTTGTCTAAAAATGTATTATCTTCAAATCCTCAAATGTAACAGGTTTTAATTAAGAGGCTGTCCTCCTCCAAAAGATGACCCTGCAGGTATTTTGTTAAAGCATCTTTTTATGACCCACCGCTACTTTTTCAGTTCAGCGACCTCTAGTGGTCGTATGAATAATAACGCAGTTCAGATTACGCCTGTATAATGTGTTCCTTGTCAAAGGGAGGCGGATTGGGTATGGATGGGTGCAGGAGACGTTTACTGTTGCCATGACAACATATGTCGCATAACCTTAAGGAAGTAGTAATTGTAATGCACAAAACTGTTCAATCTGTTCATTTTAACCCGAACTATTATCTTTCTTTAACCTGAACCAAGTGGCTTTTGTGCCTAAACCTAGCCAGTGGTCCTAATTCTGGAAACCCACCTGTGGGTTTGAGGGTAGGAACAAACAACATACGGTCGTTCGGGTTGGACAACTTGTTTTTATTCAATCCTAGTCAGTAGTTTACATTTTAACTGAAAGGCAAAATATCCATATATACAAGCCAGGTAGATTCGACATCTTGTTTCACTTTGAACAGTGTTGGAAAAGAAAATCACTACAACTACAAAACTGCTCTTTATCGCTGTTTACCGGGAGATTTAAATTTACTAAAATTTATCTTTTTTTAAGTCTACACAAGTCTTTCAGCGGCGTGAGTTTGAAATCGATTTGGATGCCACGGTGGGGCCAAAAATGCTTCAGTTCCCCCTGATGGACTGTGGCCATGCCCGTTTCAGGGTGCTGGTGACCTTTCAGCACAACAGGTTTGATGTTGGTTCTGGCAGCATCATAATCTAATATTCCCCAAAGCCCCTGTGGGCAACACGGAGGTGAAACTGAATTCCCCACGCCAAACTCTTGTTTTCCTCCGACTTTTCTGCTGCAGCTGAGTGTGCACAGCCAAAAGCCATTTGTAACGGGTTACAAGCCCATCTGCTGTTGTTCCAACTGCTGCTCACAGCCACCACAGATTTATGTCTGAGAAAACACCAGAAGAAAACAGTATCCTGGCCTGCATAATTGTTTGAATAAAGAGAATAAACAGGGAAGTGTAAAGTGGCTGATGGATGGCAGCAGGCAAATATATCTCTATCCCCAGTCTGTATATATTGTGTAATGAAAAGTTATTTTATAATGACAGTCTGCTCTTTTTGAATAAATACCACCATAACAGCAGTCCAGGCACTATTTGATTAAACTGCCAGGAGCCAAAATACTGTTTTTATTGCTTTAAAAAAATATATAATAATTAAAGTGTCACTTCATGTTCATATTTTTACTTAATCTTCATTTTCTTCACAAAATGGTTTTCTACATAAGGTCAAGGTAACTGCTCTTCTAAAGATTTACAGGTTTGGTAAGCACATTGCCTCCTTCACTGGGATAAATAAACTATGTTTAGCCACATATTATCCCCCAACGTTAACAAGAATGGGAAAAAAGAGCGTTTTAACAGAATTTATTTTATCGATTGTGGTGATTCAGTGATAATTTAAAATTCTATCAATTGATTCCACAACAACTCATTCTGTACAATTCACACTTTTCTTAATGGTCGTTCCTCTATTTTACATTTTGCAACAAAAATAGCAAAATCCCACCGACCAACATTATACTGTGATGTTCTGGAAAGCTGCGAGCTCATTTGTTTAGGAGACACAAAGACTCAAACTTCCTGCCTCTATTCTTTATGAGCATACAAATCTGTACAAAAGCTATATTGGTACTTAAATCTGGTCCCAAATTCTTACTGCGACACGACAAAAAGCCCAAACCTGGTCATCTAGCTGAACTATCTTTCAGGAAGATTAAGTAGTCCTGCAGAAGATGTTATAAATACACACAAAACCCTCATCTTAAGATCTGGGCTTACACGAAGGAGCAGATGCAACTTCATCCACACAAGTTCCCGGGCAAGTTCTGCAAGATGCATAAACCAAGCTACCTGCCACGTACCTTAAAAACTGTGCACCGAGAACTGGCAGAGGGTGGTCACAACAAATATTGATTAGATTTAGTTTTTTTCTGCTCTCTCGCCGAGATTCAAAACTATATTCATGATATTATTTTTCAACTGATCCTCACTTTACTTTCAGCTGCTGAAATGTTTGTAGAGTACCGTATCGCTGGCGAATCCGAGGACGACTTAATTTTGACGACTTTGGTATCGACAGGTGTCTCATCTCTTGCTGTGGTTGTCAACGTTTGCTGGCTCTCATCTCGTCTCAGACTCTGTGCTGTGGTCCAAATTATAATTCCATGGCTCCAAACAATTGAAAAGAAGATGGTGAATGAAAAAAATAAAAAACTCAAGACTTAAAAAAAAAAAAATAGTCTCTCAGAAGACTGAAGCAAATAGATACCGACTATGTACATCCAACTACATTTTTAATTGTACATAGTGTATATATTTAGATGAAATCTATTTTTGTCATTTCATAGTCACCTACTCTTGCATTGTAATTTTATCCATTAGCTTTGAATATGAAAACTGTGTCTCTTATAACTCCAATGAATAGGAAGTGTGAGTGCACGTCTGTGCCTGCAGCTCTTTGTCTCTCAGTCCATCTATGCTGCTGAGTGAGAGCGCTGAGTTTTTACAACATCTTTTCTCACACAGGTGTCTCCATCTTCTTTTTGTCTATATGCATTTGTTAGTGCTCTGAATAGGAGGTGTGTATTACAACGCATTAGATGCAAGAGATGCAGCCGTAAATACGCAAGTTTAACTCGATAAAGATGTGTAGTCTGAGTCATTAGCATATCAAGTGTTTTTCAGTTGCTTTTCAGCTACACCTCTAACATCTGTTCTTCATGGAAAGTGCATGAGGCTACCCTTGTCTTCATTTTTTTTTTTTTTTAAAACCTGCCAAATTTAGTGAAAGATGAAAGACCTCAGAGTCCTGTGGATATGATGTTGACACACCTGACTGGCTTCAATTTTCTGCCAGACATCAGACCCCAGCAGTGAGAAAATATGGGCAGGCTATCATGAGATTGCAACAGCACACCACATCCCAAAAAAGCTATTTGATGGCTGAACCCTTCAAGAAAAAGAAAAAAAAAAAAAGTTTCATCCTGATTTATGTGTTTACCTTGGAAAACAAGTTTAAATACATAAATGCACACCTAATTCAAGAGTCTGTCTGTGCTGCAGTGCACTGAGGACGAACCAGGAAATCTCAAAAATCCTTTGAATAAAAATGAGGCGTTACACCTTTTGAGTGAAACATATAAAGTGCATTAAGTACTCGGTTAGTATTTGGTGTAAAACGCCGGGATTTGCTGAACCAGCATCAGAGCATTACGACCCCTAAATCTGCATTTCAGTGAGTGATGAATTAGCCTGTTGACTTCAGGCAACTCACACGTCACGGTCTTAGAAAATGATGGAGAGCCCTTCAGACGCTGTTCAGTAACTCCCTCACAGCTGAGCTCACAGTCCGCCGCCTGGCTGGTCGTCCTGTTAAACAGCTTCCATATGACAACGTGCAGATGACTCAACTGGAGACAGACTGAGCACCTGCCTTGCATTTTCTGTTACACTTTGTGCTTCGGCTTTCTAAAGATGAGCTCCTGTAAGAACCACATTGCCTCACATCGTCTCGTCAGTTGTACAAGAACTCTGTTTGACCCTGAATTGAATAAAGACACAGCTGACCTTCTAAAAGACGCATTAAAGCAAGAACATTTGCAAATGACTTGAATGGGAAAAGGAGAAACAGTCAAAGGATTCAGGATTCATAATATGTTGTTCTTTTGTTGTTGTCAAAAATAAAACTATTCACAAATATATGGTACGTTTTAACAAACTAAATGAATTTCTGAAACTGGTCACTGCAGTGTTCACACTGGAGTAAATGATCTATTTTCAGTTGTAAAAAGATTCCACTTTTGTGTATAAAATACATACACCGGGCTTTGGATATGCAGTTCATTTGTTTTATGGTATCTGACAGTCTGAAAAACAAAATAATGCCAGATTTACCCTTTAATAAATCTAAAGAGACAATACACTGTGTCTATTGTGTAGAGACCCTGACTGGTCCTATACTGTCCTACAAATGATAAATAATACACAGACCTTTGCATGAAGGGTTTAGCGGATCCATTGTCTAATGCTTACTGTATATCTAGGTTTTTGTGAACTCGGAAGGGAAGAATTCAGATTCATAAGTAGCCACATTAAAATATTAAAATTCTAAAAGGTACAAGCAGGTTTAAGCCCAGCAGAAAATGCAGTTATAAATGTTTTTTAGCAAAATGTACTTCAGGTTTTGAAAGCAGAAAAAACTGAAAAAGGGCAGCTGTGAGTGAATTGTTTTTATTATGTTATCATGTGTAAGTAGCATTTTACTGTTGTAAACAGTTATAGTGTTGCATTGGAGCTAATTCAATTTGATTTCATTTAATTTGTTACAAAACACATGATTTGTAAGTTCACTGATCTGCCTAACCTTTAAAAAAAAAAAAAAGGTACAATGATTCCCTCTGAAATGTAAAGCAGAATAAAGACAATTGACATAAAATGGAAATACTCAAGAAAAGTACAACTGCCTCAAACTAACGGTTCAGATTTGCAGAAGCGTTCCACACTTCTATCCGTGAACTCTCCAACTATGTTACCTAACAAAAAGGTAGTTTCTCTATATTTAGGCTTCTCTGTTTTCTACTACGTTGTCTTCGTCGGGAACAACAGGTTTCACCGAGTTACAGAAGAACAGGCCGACCCTTAAACACCCCTTAAGTCTCTTTTATTGTTTTGTTTACGCCAGCGAGCTCGTCGCGCCTCGGGGAAGGCGTGAAGGCGAAACACCGCGGCTCGACTCTTCTGCACCACAAGTCTACTCCATAACCAGTTACAGACGCTCAAATCCAATCATATGTAATGACTTATTTTTCCATGGTAACGGTGTCCAAACCTTTTTCTGCCAACTGTAATTCACAATTCCAATTAAAGCCTGCACCTCAAACTCCAAAACACAGTGTGAATTTGGTGATAATTACTTGTGCAGGGGGCAAGAGATCCCACAAAACAAGATGTCATTTAATATCTCCTAATGGGAATGCTTTCTGTGACACAGGTAGAGCTTCTGCAGCGGAGGGCCGCTGTAAGTCCTGCAAGAAATATTAAGAAAATAAGCATTTGTGTTTGTGCTGTTATAACAGAGCTATCGCTAAGTTAATTGAACCCTTAGCTCGACAGCAACAACAAATCAATACAAGCTCAAAGCCCACTCCGGGACTCTACATCACATTTCTAAGTATGCTCTGTTTTACACAACGCACACAACCACTATCATACATCACCAGATACAAATGCAACACTTCACCTGTCACTTCTGCTCATACACAGATCGTTAATGCGAGTGAGTTTATTGCTTTTGAAGGCAGATATGGATTATAATGTCTTTACGGTGAAGCTGCCAATAGATTACATCTTTTCCATTTATACCACAGCTTTAAATCTTCATTAGCGGATATTTTGTGGCCACTTGAGGGTGGTGCAAACAAGCAAATACATCTTTGACCTTTTTTTTTTTAAAGCAGCCCACTGCCCAATATCACACCCGGCGTGGGGTAACTTTTACATTCATTTGGATCCATCTGTGTGTCTGGCCAGCTTCAAATTCTCTGAGCTCTGCTGTCTATTTACAAAGTCCACAGAAAAAAAGAGCTGCCTCTTTTGCTGTCAGGTGTTTAACTAGCACAAACCTCGCCTGGGTTTGCGTGCACAGGAGGATTCTGGAGTGTATTTTGCAGAAACTCTGCTGCATCTGTAAACAATGTTGATGAGAGAGGGAATGAAACAGTCAAGTTCTGGGACATAAAACAAAAACAGAGAGCCGAACGATGCTGCAGTGAACGGTTCTGTACAGCTGAAAGAGACTGCAGATAAATCTCTGTGGGTTCATCACTAAAAGGAAACTTTCTTACAAGCACATCATCATTTGACCCATAAAGATAATGATTAAAGCTGTTTTTTCTTTTTTTTGTTGTTGACATTTTCATGCAAAAAAGATCCGGTGCCGTTTGTCAAAATGCTACAGAAACTTAATGCACTGAAACTTTAGATGAGCCAGCATAATGTGCGAGGAAAACTAATTGCCATTTAAAGTTGTAAAGTTTTTTTTTGTTTTGTTTTGTTTTTTTAATAAATGATGTCAGAGGAGCCCCGAATGGCAAATACTGGCAAATAGCAGGTACATTTAAGAAGGGGGAAAAGGAATGATGTCACCAAATCAACCTGTTCTGTCAGCTGTAAAATAGTAAGTGAGCCTCACCGTCAAAGTGAACTGGTCCAATGTCGTATCCGTGTCCTGTATAAAGAGACTCACTTCATAGTCGCCTACAGCAGCATTTTAGAATATGTGTCACATGAAAGATTTTACATGAACTTCTTCAATCACACAACATACAGTCTCTAAAAAACTGCTGAAAACAAATTATGTGAAGAGTTGGTACGATTTAAAAGGAAACAGAATCATCTATAAACATGCAAATCACTGCATCTATTAACCCGGCAGGATCCAGTATTGAGAGATTAATACATGCATGAAACCATGATCAGATAGTTGTTGCATCCATTTGACAGTTTTAAAATATTCACTCAAACAGTATCAGAGCGTGAAATATGCACATGCTTTACCAGGTAACTGCAAGAATCTCTAAACTGTAGTTTAAGTAAAGTTATAAGTCAATGAAATGATCGGCCCGAGACATTTTCAACTGAATCAGGATAACACTTGTGTGTCATGTATTGAGTCATGCAAGAAAAGAAAAAAAGAGTTTGAGGGTTCAAACAGAAGGTTGAATGGCTCTCAGGCTTCTCTCACAAGGACACAGATGAGCTTAATGACCAAAGGAAAGAAAAGAAGATGAGTCAGTTTACTACTTGGACCAAAAAGGTCCCCCAAATACTGCGACCAGTGGAAAGACTGGAGCCGCTGTAGAAAAACACAGGGTACAAAAACAAAATCAAACTTCATTAAAAACATGGCAACAAATAAATTTTTAAAAAATCATCCCAGCGGAGAGAAGATGATAATAGCAGCAACAAAAAACTAAAACAACAGTTGTGGTGAAAAGGCAGCCAAGGCAGTAAAAGATTTGGAAGTCAAATCAACATTAAGCAAAGAAAATATCTTCCAACACGTTCAGTTAGCCAAAGCGCAGATATTTGTATTTACATGAAATGTACAAAGAAGGCAAAGTGCCACAAAAGAAAATGGATTACAATACAAACACTCAAAACTCAAGATGAGTGAACTCTGTGTACATTAAAACTAATAGGTAGTGAAGACTTTGAAGGAATTCGACCAATGAAGCTAAATCTGATTCTGAAGTTGTAGATCTGACTCGATCTGATTAGGAACCCGAGGACACTAAGCCCCACCCACAGACAGCGGAAACCTGGCTGCACCAAAGACCTGTCAATCAAACAGACGTGGCAAAAACATGGCTTTTTGAGGCCTAATATTTAATTAATGACGGGATTATTTTCAGATGGACCACCAGAAAACTAATAAGAAGGAGGGACTTTAGCTAATGACACCATAATGAGTTGTGAAGAAAATGTATTCAAATTTCATGATAGAAGTTGAATGGGAGTCTATGGAGCCAAAGCCTTTTTAGAGCCAACCCCTAGTGGCTCTCTGTGGTATTGCAGTTCAGGGCACTTCCATATTGGCCTCATTTTACAGGCTCTCACGCTACATTCTCTTTTATATGCAGTCTATGGGCAGCACAAGAGATCTCTATAATCAAGGTGGACACCACTTTTTAATGGGAACAAAAACCTGATGAGACGAGCCACGCCGGCCTTAATCAGAGACGATATCTCTGCAAACAAAGTGAACGGCTTTTCGTGCTCCCACTGTTGTTCCTGCCAGACCCCCCATTTCCTCTCCTTCCCTCCACCCAGAGTGAAGTCTCATCCTGCTCCAGCTGACGCTCAGTTTAACTGTGACTGAAACACAGCGTTTGCCGTTTGATCGCTGGATTTGTTTCAGCACCTGCAGGCCCACCGCCTTGGCTGTGGTGTCTTGCTTTTGTGCCAGCAGGAGGACGGCGAGCCCAGGAAACAAAAGGAGAAGACTTTGTGAAGACTCGCACACAGCACCACAAAGAGTTTCTTAAATTTCAGTGGAATAAAATTACCCTGAAACTTCATGAAGCCTAAAGCACCCAATTACATCATTGCATTAGCTTCCTTTCAACTGTTAACTTTATTTGCACTGGTTATTTTCCAGCACGCTTTATCAAGGGCGATGTGTTGAATCAAGCCTTTGTTTTTCATATCCTCCTTCAGATATCGGAAAAAAATAACCGCAAATGAGTTTCGAGGACGTTGGCGGGCGATCCGATGGGAGCGCAGGAGAATTATTGATACAGCAGTTTGGCCAATTCGCTGCTTGCTGCATTAATAGGTGAACAGCCGGGGGCAGGCCTGGGATCTTTAGTTAATAGAGTGCCTCCTGCTTCATCCGGCACCACCTAGACATCTGAGGGTTCATCTTCCATTAAGAATTATTGCTTCTGAAAACAAGTGCTCCACCCCAAATTGAACATCAGGCTGCGTATTACAGACCGGTGCCAGCGGGGAAATCACCAGAGCATCCCACTGGAAGACTCAGGGCTGAAGGCACAAATAATCCACTTAAAACTTGTTTGACTTCTGCATGTTTGGTTTCATTCAGAAGACATTAGTGTTGTTCATGAAAAATAAAAGCAAACGCTAACGGCACAGACATTACAGTGACGTCAACGGAAGGAGACGACGGACGCCTTAATGGCATCAATCACGTCTCTTGTCAACATCCACTACGTCCTATTTACTATTCAGCTGTCACCATCTGCGATTTAACGCCGATTCTTGTGTATTATTTCACAAATACGTCCCATTAAAACGTCTGACAGCTGACTGTAAACAGACCAGTATATTTTCCTCCACGTCACTCTCACCATCAACCTTCACAGCATCATTCACCTTGATGAGATTAGTCTTGGATCTATCGTTAAGACGGTACGCAGCAGAAACGACGGCGCTCGGGTTTACTGCGGTTGCTGAGAAGTTGTTCAACTAGAAACCTTTAAATAACTTGGATTGGAAATATCACAGCTCGTCACTGTGTTTGCCACGTGAGCCATCTGTGCAGACTATAGACGTCGGACACTCAGCCACCTGCCTTGGTTGGCATGATTGTGAAATTTCAGTCGTCCCCAATCTAACAACATCACTGTCTGGCTAAAAAACAAAAACAAGTGTTGATTGAAAGCGCTGGTCTTGTGAATGCTGGCTCGCACATAGGCTCTAGAGGGGACAAGTTCATAATAAATACAAAATAACTAAAGACAACAAATTACCACCAGATTAAGAGTACATTTGTTTGTACATGAGAATACTGAATAATTTAAGTGTAAAATTCAGTATTCTATTTAAAGCTAACAGAAAATTGTATTGACAAATTAATCTTAACTAAAGCACCGCTTACTTGATTTTTGTGAAGCCTGTGTTGTGTCAGCAGCCGTTTTCAAGGTCGAGAATGAAGTGTAAAATATCGACTGCTGCTGAAGCCGGTGTGATAAGGCTGAAAGCTCCAGAACAAGCAAGTCATGAACCTTTAGTTAAGATCATCAACAGGATTGTGTACTTTACAGTTTCTTCTGGTTTAATGCAGTTACTTTATCTTTTTTTCTTAACTTTAGATCTCACTGCTGTCTTTAACTACTGTACTCAATGAGAAACATGCAATTAGTGTCTTCGAGGATGAATATTTAAAGTCATGTTAAGTATGCTTTTGATAATAAAAACACAAATATACTTGTCCTGGGATGTCAAATCTGCCAAACAAAATTGGTGAAGAAATAAGTGTTTTAAAAAAAACACAAGGACGCTCTGAAAAGTTTTGGACACTAACACAGTTACACAGTAAATACCTCCAAATGTTCACAGGTGGATTTTAACAAGAAATAAAAGGCAGCTTTTATCCTTTACGACATTTGAATTGTAAAACTTCAATAGCAGTGACATCATTAATTATGAACGGGTCTGCAAACTAAGAATGGGACCTAATAAATACTTTGTTTGCAGTCCTTAAATTATTAAAAGTGAAGGCAAACAAAAGCGGGAGCCTGAAAGCACAAAGTGTCTGGGAGGTTTGAAAAGGTGTGAAGTTTTTATGTTTTCAATGGAACACTGCCAATATTTTACTGCAGTTTGTTCAGTCTGCTGCTGATCCTCGGAGAACCGGGGGATGTACAAAAGTTAAATGAGCACACGAACGCAGCGAGCTCCAGTGCAGCGTCCCCCTGACAATGTAGTACAGATAACTATGAAGAAGACCATTAAAGGTAACTCTTAAAGGTGTCCGACTGTGTTACACTTACATTAACATTAATAAATGATGGCAATATAAGATTCTTGCTCATGTTATTCAAACCCCCCCCCCCCAAGGATTAATTAAGTCTTTCATACTGGACTCCTTTGCAACGAGGAATTTTTACATTTCCATTGCAGAATAAAGAAGAAATCCAGACTCACCCACCCTGACCCTGTATCTGTTGTAATTCCATCTGCAGCATTTCCTCATTCCTCCCACACTGCGGCAGAAAGCGGCGAAGATTTTAAAAAAATAAATAAATAAATAGTATTTCTGAATCGCTCAAAAAGAAGAAAAAAAACATTCTTGTCCGACTGTATAACTGTTCTGGAACTTCTGATTAACTGTCGGTCAGTGAACGCCTCAAGAGTCCCTGCTGCGTCTCTTTACCGCATACCTATCGAATATTTTGCAGCTCCTAAACTTTATGCACATTCCTTACGAGTCTCGTGAGTTCTTGTTTGTTCACACTGAGGATTCCACTGTGATGAATCATTGAATGAAATTGCCAGATTTGCCTGTTTGTGACATCTGTGTTTATTGCAGGAGGCTTTTGATGTCTGAGATCTCATTTCTAGACAAACTCTGTCCGCGCCAACGTGATCCAAACGGGATTCTTGCCATAAAATGTGATAAATCAGACTGAATAATACCTGCTGTCTTCTATAATGTCATTATCCACCTTACATTTCTACGACTGAGATCTAAAAACGTGACGTAGATAACCCACAAGTCATGATGTGCCCTTAATAATGATGTCAGTAATAAGGTAATAATTATATCACTAGTTTTCCTTGTAGAATAATTACAGCATCAGCTGCAATTTCCATGAGGACTCCCATGAAGGAAGCAACAAATCCCTGAGCACCAGACTACATATGGAAGGCATTGGCCGTGTTGTTAATGGATGCATGAAAGTAAGAGTGAAAAGCCCCGAGGCCGTCGGGCGTTCGGCGCTCCACAGCTCCTTAATTACTTGGAAGGCTGAAAGTTAGCAGACGGAGTGGGCGAGACAAATAAATGTCCTAATCATGACCTACAAAGCTCGTGTTCATCAGCGAGAGAACGTTGTCTTGTGATGTGACGGAGGGAGCGGAGATGTTAAAACCGACCCGGGACATCAGAGAACGTGGTCACAATCAAGTCCAACAACACATGTACAGCTGGGAAATAATTCACATGATACTTTAATATGGTGGAGCTTCTACGGCCCTTAAACAGGTGACTGCTCGGGGCTTCATGTCTTTTCAGATGACAGTGAAAGATGCTCCAGTTTCCTCCAACGGACGGAGGCCACAAAGACGCACGTTTCGCCGAGGAACAAAAGTGTTTTGGCGAGTATTAACCTTGAAACTAGTCCAAGGTGTTTTACTGCCTTCTGAGTAAATCAAGCACCTCAAAGTCGGGATACAACCATGGCTGGCCAAAGGAAATAAATCAGAGACACGTACAGTTCCCAGTTTTAGGTTTAGGAGTTTTGTCCGAAAAAAAAGGCATAAAGTTTGTGTCTGGCCTTCAGCTGGATGCAGCTGCTTCATCAAACTTATGCTTTCTGGCAACAGGTGGAGAAAATGCAGCTTTTTGACAACCAGCCGTTAGGCAGCAATACATCTTTTAAAATAACTTTGCAGTACAAAAATTAATACATTTCCCTGAATCTCTGTGTAAAGTTGTGGAACGGAAACTGCTACAAAGCTCTATCTAGGCAAAGCAATGCATTTTGAAGGAGCTGGTTTCATACAAAATGTCCTTTTGTATATACATTGATTCATTTACATTTTAAGACGTGGCTTGTCAGTGTTAACTATTGGCCTTCCGAAATTACATATTTATGAATATCATTTTGAGAATAAAGATATATTAATATTTGCGTTATACTTTTACATGGATCAGCCACGACATGAAAACCACTGACAGGTGAAGTATTAACTGTAAAACAACAGCCCGGGAATAAATCCTCCATTAATTAGGATCCTCAGTTGTTTTCCAATGTGATTGGGGGAGCTGTCCATTTATTTTAATGGTCAACTTGGAGGCGGTAATTTTGTGGTGCCGTTGGGCTTCACTGGTTTATACTAATATTCAAATGAATAGGGTTGACAAAATATTAGGAACACCTCTAAGTATAACAAAAGGCAGCTCAACAGCACCACGAAATCCTGGCCATTTAAATAAATGAACAACTCTCTCAGATTGAACAACCTGAAGGGAAGATTTATTGACTTAATGCTTCACCTGTCAGTGTTTTTAACGTTGTGGCTGATCGATTTATACTTTTACACACAAAAAACAAGCAGATAAAAGGGGGTTATTTGTTACTTCAAGACACGAATCGACAGTTCTCGATAATGATATCTGATCTGGGATATTCTGAACTCTGAAAGTATTTACGACCCCGAGACTATAAAACAAAGCACTTCCTCCTTCTCGTCGCTGAGTGTATGTATATGCAGAATGACTGATGAATAAATATCAGCCCTGCTCGGAGGTAAGAGTGATTACAAATCCCCCCGCAGTCCTCCGAGATGCCTGATAAAGTACCGGCCCAGGTACTCAACAGAGCAACAGATGAACAAGCTTGATATCACTGGGAATAGCAACAATTTTGCAGCAAACAAAATTACTTTTCCTCCTTTAAAACCTTTCTGACGGCATCTCCAGTTGCAACTCCAGTGAACCATTACGGCAGAGTAATCCCCATAAAAATTGACAAGAGCCATAAAGAGACGAGCAAACATCAGATATTGTGTTACGCGCCGAGAGCCGTGACATGATGGAAGCTCCCCATTGAAGTGTTCAGCAATCAAAGGCATCCTGTTGCTCAGCAGCTTTGCCATTGATGATACAGCTACTTCTTGTGAAACATCATACCAGTCAGACACACTGCTGATTATATTATACGAACGGGATCACTGTTTTCAGGTTTTTTTCTGTCTCTCGTCAGAGGATTTGTTAGAAAAATCAGTGCTGCTCTCTCCTCCAACGTATCCCTCCCTCTCAAGTGGAATTAATTGTCTTCATTAGGCCGATCAATGGGGCCGTTAATGGCAGCATGTTGTCCCCGTTATCACTGATCGCATCATGTGATTGTGCTGCTTTTCAAATCGGTAAACTGAATGTCATTTTGCTGTGACAGCGACCTGATTGGCCTGAGGTCAGCACAAAAGAGAAGGTAAGTGATTTCCTACAAGTTTCCACACCCTTAAAACGCGGCCATTCTTTGAGGTCGTCGGTGCAAGCGGACCAATGCCACCCACATTTGTTGCGACCTCAAGTGGCCGGAGAATTAATGACCGGAGCAAAGAAGGAAGTCAGGTGACAAGTGCAAAAATGTACGCAAGTAACTTTTTTTTTGTTTCAGTCCGAGACAAAAAATTAAAGTTACTTGCGTACATATTCCACCGACGTAACGAATGTTAGGTAACTTACAAGACGAGCGTAACGTTAATTGTGAAAAAAATGATTAAGTCAGTCCGTGATCGTCACCTAAACTTAACCGCGTCGGTTTTCACCCACAACCTACTGTTCAAACTGAGTGGAGGACAATGGGACACCGTCTCGGCATCCTCTAGTGGACCGATGGGTGTGTTACACCATACCGGGCTGAAAATAGACCTATTCTGGGCATTTCAGTGCAAGAAACGTGTTGACACAAGAGTCCTCTGCTGCAACTCCTCTGATTAATTACAGAAACGGACCTGTCCGTCAGCAGTAAGCTTTACCGCGACTCTCTCAGCCTTTCATTCACTCTGTCGAGCTGATGAGTTCACTGCTCGTGTACGGTCCTCAAATAGAAGTCTTTTAACACTTGTGAGGAAAGTACTGCCTCCGTTTAAGAGCTTTGTTGTTGTTGTGCGCAGGAAAGCCTATCGTCAGGGATTTTCTACTGCTCGTAGTCTCTGGAGAGAACAACTCGTATTTCTCCACCTGCCTCAGATGTGGCTGTTATCTCTGCAAACCCTCCTTCTTCTCTCAGTGCTTCCTGCTAAGGTCAAATAAGGAGAATGGGGTTAGTCTAACAACAACAACAACAACAACAACAAAAGAGGGCTGATTGAAGTCTAGATTAGAAACCAGAATATATTTTCACAGATTTTGACAGGTACCGTGCTCTTTTTGATGCTTGGCGATTTGGAGCACTTTCTATGGTGCCACTTTATCCACAATGTCATCGTTTCTCAAGAAACCTCCTGTATTTCTTTACCTCATGCATAATATAATGCCCACACTCACACAGTCAGTGTCAGGATAGGAGGGCACCGATAAATAATTTAGCAGCGAGGATGAGAGCAAGTCAAGGTCTCGGTAGGGATGGACTGATTGAACGAGAGCTGAAAGCAAAGAAACCTGCTAAAAACGTCACAATTATGAATTAGACTGAACTATCACCGATAAAAGGTTTGCAGATTTAAATTGCAAAATGCGGGATCATTATCATCTAAAAATTACAGCTGGGCTGTGACCAACACAAAAGCTTTACTTGGCAGAAGCAGGATGCTGTCAGCACTTATTGCCCCAGTACTCAGTGCTGTATATTAAATGTACAAATAATGATGCCTTCTTATTAAGATTTTTCCAGGCACAGCTCCAATGAAAGGAAACATTTCACCAAGTCCTCGACAACATAATAAAGCTTTTGGAATCAAAATCCTTCAGATTAGCGGAAAGCTGTCTCAGTAGAGCTGCCGCTGTAAACATGCAACGAACAATCACGCCACGAAAAATGGCCACAAGACATGTGGCGCATATTTTTAGGAGGTTCCATGTGGAAAAAACAAAACAACCTGTGAAGGTCATTTGATGAGATGAGATCTCAGTAACCGAAGTACAAATAACAAAAAAAATAGTTTTTGACTCAAACACTGAAGGTTATATCACCACGATAAAAGAGCATCTGGGGAGGATTTTACCTCCATCATTTATCAGAGTTTTTTCTGCCGCCTAATGTGAGAGAGGCTGCGATGTCCTGCATACTAACACGCCACACAGCACTCAGCCGAAAGCAAAATGAAAACCTTTGTGAGACTAGTGAGCGTCTGTGATTACGTTTCAGGGAGTCGCAGCTCCATCCGGGAAGCTGGTAAGGTGGTAAAAGCCGTGGAGGTATTGTGCTCCCCGGAGACCTGCTCAGATGAAAATAAAGATACTTAAGGAGGGTGAGTGGCAGACGTGGTGACTCGTACGCAGGAAAAAGGACAAATAAATAAATATCGAACAGTTATTTTGTGTTCTCCACACATAGTTTTAACAAGAGCCTTTTGGGTACTACAGCTTGTTAGCTTAGCTTAGCATAAAGACTGGAAGCAGGGGGAAACTGTTAGCCTGGATCTCTCCGACAGTCACGAAGCTTTCTTCCTGTTAAAAAGGGCGTTTTTTCCTTCCGGCTGTCGCTCCTACGGGAATTGTTGAATTTTGGGGTTCCTGTCCTACGTGCCCTGAAACGCCTTGTGTTGCGATTTGTTTGTACATTTTAAAATCTGCTCCACGAACTCCAGCACCCGTCGGCTCTGAAGGTCCCGTCCTGTCTCCAACATCCATCCGGGACATCGCTCGAGGAGGTGGCCTCTCATCATCGCCGGAGTCTCAAATGTTTCAAAAGTCCAACAGTCCTGACCTGATTTAGTCATTATTAATTCCTACTGATCTCTTTCATGAAACCAGGTTAAAAGCTCACTAACTAACACATTGTTTGTTTCATGTGTATAAAAAAAAAAGCCAACTGTAAAAAATGGGTCAGATTATTGGTTTAGCTGCAGCTCTCCTCTCCACAGACTGAAGAGGTAAAGAACATCACAAAATCTTCTGAACAAATCTAATATTGAATCTTTTTGTGGCAAATAGTTCTTCGATTTCGAGGTCTCTTATTAAACCCTTTTAGCGGGAGGATTTATGTTTTCTGCTCGTTGTGCTCTCCAGAATTAAGCACACTAAAACAGAGGAGACAGAAGCGTAGTTATAAAAGCCCTAAAAGATTACATAAAATTAAATGTCATTCTCTGTTAAATTCATACGTTTTTGGTATGCAAATACAGTCACGCAGCACATAACGCACCACCTCAGAAAAGTGACAACTGCTCGTGTTGCGAGGTCGTTGGCTCTGCACAGCCCGTTCTCCGCTTTAATGCATCCGTGTCCTGTTAAATAAGATGTTTTGCAGTTGGAGAATGAAGTGATTTTCTAATGCATGGTGGTGCTCACGCTGCTGAAGAAAAAAAAAAAAGACAGCTGGAGGCAATGCAAATGACTGAGTCTAACTGGACTCCCAGGAGATGCGTCATAGCAGAGCCCATTCCAACATCCAACCACTGACTTTAAGAATCGTGTTGAATTGAAAGCCCCCGTGCCACTAATTTGCATTATGATGGAAGTGTTTTTCTCATGCAAGAGAGCCCCGTGCCATTAATTTACTTTTCCCCCTCTCTCTTTGTACAAGGCGATATCCTCCATCCAAGCTTCTCTGAAGGACTAGTTTGATTTGATAGGCTTTGAAGAAAGAAGCCATGCTGCGCGCATGCAGAGTAGCCCTCATTCTCCTTGTGATGAATTAAGTTGTGCATCATGCACGGGGGCTTTGACACGGCCCCAGCCTCAGACGTTGCACGCTCCATGTCTCCAGTCGGCAGTGCATAATTGCCACGGACTCGTGCCCGTCTTCATCTTCAACCCGGGCGCTCGTTTAATTCCACCGAGGAAGACTCGGATCCACTCGCTGCCCAGGCGGCCCCGTTTGTCGTCTTCTGTGGATTTCAGTGACAGCTCGGGGCTTCAGACGATGGCTGTTCACTTCCTGATCCTGTCATGGGGGTTCATGGTAAACACTGACCTCAAGGGATGGATTAACCATGAACAATTGCGATTATATAATCTCAGACAACTGTCCTGTGATGTGCTGATTTATTTTTTATTTTTTTTAATGGCTTTACAGTACATAAAAAAAGGAGCACCGTGCAATTTTAATCTTTTCTAATGTGTAAAAATTGAATTCGGTTCATTTACTACAAACAGTCACAACAAAACCTGAAGAACATATTTCTCAAAAAAGTGGCATCGAGCCATTGCATTGCATTCTGCAGGTGCTCAGATTAATACAGCTTCCCAATGCAAACATAGTTTGAGTGGTCACATGAAACTTATTTTCTACCTCAGTTTACAAACTGATTCCATGTTGCAACACACAGTAAGTCTTTAAGAAACTCACCCATGTACATCTATACATTACTGTACATCCACAGGGGACCAACTCAACACAAAGTATGAAGACTCTTAGATGAGCCACATATTCACCTGGAGCCATCAAAACATGAGAGTCCATGTTGTTCGCTGCAGGAAGATCCAGATGAGTATTATGTAATATACGTCTGGTTTTATGAGGCCAGAATGAGATTTTCCTCAGAGACACAATAATCTCAGGTAACAGATGATAATGTGATTTTGCTCTGTAGCAACTCGAACGATCTTCGTGACAAACGAGGCTTTCTGCTGGTAAATGATCTATTAATGAGCTTCCCATTGATTGGCTTTTGGATGGCACCGGAGCTTTAAAGCCTCTCGGAGTACTGCGGGGAAAGAAATGAACACCAGGCGGGTGAAAGTAGTCCTGAATACACAACTCAGCATCTGAACTGTGGACTACAGGGTGATGCATATAAACATGTTGTATTAGACCGTACAACATTTCAAGGAAGAAAAAGTATACTGATCTTTTGACTTCTTTTCTCATTCGTGAGGAAATATTTCACTGTGTTTGGTTGTACTTTTTCATTTTATACTTTAGTATGTCGTAGTTATAAGTGTATTTTGGAATGAAATACTTTTAATATGAAGAAGCAGGTGGGAAAATGTTTTACCATCAAACAAGCATACCCCGCACATAACACGAAAAAGAAAACCCTGCAAAAGCTCAAACACTTATCTGTGTCATATGTCGGCCTCTATGAACTGTAGCTGGCATTACTAGATATATATTCATATATATGCTCTATAATGTTGGGTCAGCAAGGGACCCACAACATGTTTTGCCCTGGGTCCCTCAGAAAGGTTGATCCGGCGATGTTGCTCAGATGACTAATCAGCAGGTATTCGGGAAAGCACTCTGCTTCTCTATCAAGCCGACACAAATGTCTTTCAGCGACGTGCCGCTTTACTCGTGTCCAAAATACAGCGACAACTGATTGACAGTGAAACTTACATTTTTTTTTTTTCACAAAAGATAAAAGCTCTTTTGTTGACAAGCTGAAATGTCAAAAGTTAGCGACTTTTATGGTTTTAAAACAGATTAATTACAGCATAAATATACTTAAGTGTCATTACTGAGCTTTACTGAAATATCAGAAGTTCAGAGATGTAAAGTGTGTCGTTTGGTAAAATAAGAATAAATCCTTGAATCTGCGTATTTGAGGTTATCTATTCTATGAATTCAGCTGTAATAGTGTACGTGCAGAAACATGTAACCCAACATTAAAGGGACCTGCATGACCAGACAGCTGTTAGTCGGAAGAGATGGACTTCTGCTCGGGTTGAAGAAGGCGGAGCTAAGATGGAGTTACATAAAGTCATCAAACTTCAAATGAGAATATTAAAGGACATAATGCTAAACTGATAATGAAGTCAGACCATTCTGAGTAAACTCCTGCGAAGGTGGTGAACTACAGGTGAGCAGGACCTTTAATACTCTGTAACTGCTCAATAGGATTCGTTTGTATTGTAGTTTGACAGTAATATTTTATTTCCCTGCGTCGCATTTAGTCTGTGCTCATTGTTGAAACCTGTAACAACCTTTATTATGGCTTCCATACTTTTCCCCGCGTCTTGCTGAGACTTAAACTCAGTCATACGACGACTCACTAAGTGTAACACTGCCATCTAGTGACAAAAGACTGCTGTTACAAGGTTAAAATCAGTCCAAAGGAGTCAGTGTTGTCCACTATCAAGCAAATATCTCCATCCACTGCTCTGCTCATGATCTCATGATGTCGTATCATGAGCAGCATCTCCGTCGTTTCAAAATAAATGTCTGAATTTATATTTACTCAAAAGGAAGTTTCTAACTTGTATTTGGATTTCAGAGGAATTAAAGCATTATCTCAGTGTCCTGAAATACTTTCCCATCTCCTGTTGAACTAATTGAAAAATTAGGAGCTGGCTTTAATGTAATATGAAAAAAAAAATGCACGGTAGGCAGAACAAAGTGACAAAAAAAACATAACATTTTTGCTTACAAAATAAGAGACAGTTTCTTTACCCATAATCCCCTACAAACTATTTTCTTTTCATAATGGTAATTTTGGAAGTGCTCGGGTTGGGAAATGCACTCTACTGCCCTCAGCTGGCCGGCAGTGGTAATAACATGCATTGCTGTAATGTTTTTGAATTTATTCAATTTTATTACTTTAGAAGTTTGAATATGATATAATTTATTTACCGCCTTTGTAACTTGCTTTTTATTTGTATTGATAACTTCCAGCTGTATTCATGTTTCTTTGGCTCACTATTTTTCAGGCACAAATGAAACTAATCAAAGCTGAAACTGCGTGATATCTTTTGTCAGTCCGAATTTTCAAGTGATACAAACCAGAATAAACTTTCATCACGAGCAGCCATCAGACGAAGGCGTCTTTTTCTGCGTTTGCACACACTGAAGTCAAACAGCAGATTACAATAAGCTTGAGTTTTAGGCCTGAAAGCAGCTTCGGGCATTACAGAGACCTCCCTCCGCAACTCTCCCTGAAACGGCTTCAAGTTTAGTTTCTTTCATGTCACACAATTGAAGTTATTAACACACGCTCGTTCAAACTAAAGCTATGTGCTGGCCCGATTCTGTTTCTTCTAACTAGGAACACGTGGGCACTAAAACGCAGCTTTGTTCAGCTCTGATGAACTTTTTTAACTCGGTCTGTTTACTGTCCGTTGGTCAAATAATTGCCTAAATTTTAGTCTACAGGAAAATATTTACCCTATTTACCAAACTTTGGAGTAACTGTCCCATTGGTCATGAAGGGTGAGATGCTGAGAGGACGATAAATGCACCGCTGTCACTATTACAGCTTCTTTTCACGACTCTCATATTAGTGCTCAGCGTGAGGGAGCAGGGTTTGAACTTTGCATCGCCTATAAAGTCTAAAATACGCAAATGAGCAAACATTTCATTTAATTTCTTTAAATGTAAATCTCATCATTTAAAATGTTGTTTTTATAACTAGATAATACAGGCTATTACTGCGTCACGTTACCCAAAACTCTGGAGACCCGTCTTCAAAAACGTTATGATTTTTTTTTTTTTTTCAGTCAAACAATAATCATGTATTTATTTATTTTCTTTCAGGTTAAATTAAAATTCCACCGAGTCGTGTTTGAGCAAAATTGACAGACTTATTCTCAAAAAAAAAAAAAGAAGAAGAAGAAGAATGTGATGAAAATGTGTGAAAGCTGCATAACGTGGAACAAAAATCAAATATCACGAGCGGCGTTTTGACTGCAGTTCAGGACAGGGGGTTTATTTACAAAGTTAAAAAAAAGTTATTTTGTTTATTTCACTGTTTCATGTTTGTAAGGCCGTATCGTTGTTTTCCAACTCTGTAAAATTCCCACCTCGACAAAGCTTTCGAAGTGATTTTTTATTTTTTTATTTTTTCTGTAAATTTGTTTTAAGATCAACGTCTGCTTATAAGCTACAGCGTTTCCAGCTCAGCCAATCAGGACCGAGCATGACTCCAAGAAAAACAGCCAACTATAATAGTAAGGCTACAGGCTGGCTGAAATATTCAATTCTGACCCACTTTGCCTTAAAGGACGGAGGTGTGTTCAGTCTAAATTATAATAGCCCTATTATAATTCCCAGGTTGTAATACAACACTGACTTCAAATCAGCTTTACTTTTGAATTGAAGTTTTGCCCAAGTTTGGCCGCAGTTTGTAAAGTTGGAACGGACCGGCTTGAACAAATAAAAGGTCCTATTAATTCAATTAAATAATAGCCTATTATAAACTTAAACGGGTCAAGAAAGAACCAATTGATCAGAGGAGGCCTACATGAGGCGGGTGTTTCCGTCCGTTGATCACCGTCTACCAGCAGGACACAGCTTAGAAGGCCAAAAACGTTCAAGATCCGCCAAATCGATGCAAACCCGACGAGCTCACCTTCAAATGCAGCCAAAAACCCTGGCTATTCTCTCCCCAGAAGTTAAACGACCAAACATGCTGCGTCCTTAAATGTCCAAATATTTAGTCCGTTTTAATTTGGATTTATACGAGCAACCAAGTGGGATAAATGTCGAATTCAACTATTTTACGCCCGTGAGGCTGGGTAGGTCTCTGAAATCTGACTACACCTACGACCCGGCTAAACAAACAAATAAATAAAAGATGATTTTACTAACCATTAAAAAACAAAAAACGATTTTTCTTTTTTAAATCCCTGCGACTTGAGTGGAGGTTGCGGGTTTGAATCCCAGGGCAGCAGCAGTGTGTGGCGTGGTGAGAGGACTTGCGTGACAAGAGAAGGGAAAACAAGACTTTCTGCAGAAATCTGTCCTGCAGGCACACATTACGGACTCTTTCATCTTTCATGCTTTTTTTTTTTTTTTTTTTTTTTGCCCTGCCCCTTTACCATGCATGTTTAATCAGACGGGCGCGAGACGAAATAGAGATCCGCTGATCCTCCCCGACTTTCAAGAAAAAGAGGGTGGACATCAGACACATTTATTAACGTTTATTATTATTGTGTTTTATGGAGTTAAAAAAAAAAAAAAGAGAAAACATATTATAGTCTTGATATCTATTATTGGTATTATCATTCGGTTATTGTTATTAATAATAATAATTTCAGGCCTTAAATGTTCCATAGAAAATTTACCTCCAAGACTAAAAAAAATATATATATCATACTTGTAACACAAAACTTTGGCGCCATATTTAAAAAAATAAAAAAACTTTTTTCAAATGACAAATAGCTTTCCTAATTAACAGTAATAGTATCTCCATATAGGTAAACTCACCTCATTCGCCCTGTATGCTTATATCAAAAGTTTATTCAAATTTTCATTACATTAAGATATTTTAAATTAAGGGGCAATAATAATAAATTAGAAATAGCATTCTGTATCTACATCACCAAAATTAGGCCCTCACTTTCCTCATCAGGTGTAATTCAGCAGTGCAGTAGAGAGTCGGAGGAGGCAGGACAGGCTGCAGCTCTAATAGCCCGAGTACTCCCAGTTATCCTTCAGGGCCATGATTTATTGAAAAATATGGACGGTGTGTATAAGCTAATATGACAGAAGTGCTTTGACCTTGGGGGGCAGTGCACTCTCCACGGCAGTCAGCTGCTACCTTGAGTGTACTCGACTTCTTTCTCACGCGATTCCTCTATTTGAGGCTCTTCAGCTCCATGTCCCTGTTTTTTTTTTGTTGTGTTTTTTTGTGACAGGACTGGGGGCTTTTCACAACTTACACATTTACTTAAGTTTGCAAGTAGAAACAATCTTATCCTGGAAGTTTTGGGGTCACAGCGAGGGTGCTCAGGGCACTATTTGAGGCTCGCGAAGTCGAAAAGGGAGGAAGAAGCTGTATTTTTAGGATTCCATCTACTCCGAGAAGTTTTAAAAGCCTTGACATTTTTACATTTAACAACAAGTTCTCCTGCGATTGTTATTTAGCTGCTACGTTAACATTTGACCCCCGGTTCCTGGCAAAGCTAAAGCATTAGGGAAGCCTGATGTTTTCTCATTGATCTGATGTCCCATAAGCCTCTATACTTGTGGTGGGCTTGTGATCCATCAGAAGTGCTCCTTCACTCCCAACCCAGAGGGATAAAACATGTTTCCTGTGTATGTATGTAGCAGCTGCAGGCCGCTGCACTAACTTTGATCATTAACAGGCACAGGACAGAGTGAGTGATTGCTGAATCCTTTGATATTTGCAAAAAAATTCTGAAAAATGTCAATTTTAAGTGCATAAAAAATGGTGCAAAACTATTCGAATTTATTATAATCTCCCTTTTCTGTTTGAAATATGCACAGGAGGGGTTGGGATGTGCGACAAAAGCCCATAATGTGTTTAAAATATCAAGCGTTTTCCTCCTTTGTACTGAGCTGACAAGCTGGCTCTAACAGGGGTTAATTTGCTGTTCAAGGGTTAAACAAACAGGCATCAGTAGTTTATTCCAGCCAAATCTTTGGGTGTGTTTGTTTTTTGAAGGCTCTGCGGGTTAAAATTCAAACCAGCAAAAACTAAAACCAACACGGTTATTTTTGTTAACAGGCTTTTTTTTGTGTGAGAGCGTGAAAAGCTTTTGCAATAAACCAAACAGCTCCCAGAATGCCTTTTGGTTTGTTCCAATGAATCGGGCTCGGGGTGCACTGAGGTGAGGGCTAATAGGGATTAAGCAGGAGAACTATGTGTCAGTTTCGATGGTTGTAATCTGGAGTGTTCTTTTTGGAGTTTCTGAGCAGGTATAAAACGCAGATTAGGAAGCATTTCTGATAAGTGACAGCGAGAGCCTGGAGGTCTGTTTTCACGCAGGGCCAAACGCTGACCTATTTGACATGAACTGCCGGGGAAACAGCATGTTTAAAATCTCATCTGATGGGCAGAAATACAGCATGTGAAATAAGAAAAGTGAAGAAACTGGGGGTGAAACAAACATAGACCGTGAGGGCTTCAGGAGAGAATTTAAATCAGACAGATTGGTCAATAACTCTACGCTCAGTGTGGCATAAAGGGGCCTTCTGGTTGACTGGCTCTGTTCAGGCCGACCTAAGATGTCTGGACCTTACTGACCTCATATACACTCGCTCATTCTGGGCCGCAGATCTGACCTGAACAGCTTGCATCGACACAGTGACCCATTATATTGCCAGAAATAATGATGCGGACGATCCCCAGCAGACTATTAATACAGCGATTCCCATTCTGAATATGGAAAGACAAACAAAAACAGTAATGATACAGGATTAAAGAATCCAGCCAGGATTAGACTGAGGAGGGTTTCGTTATGGATGAGCTGCCCTCGGGAAATCAAAGCAATCAGCAGGATACACGGTGACAAGATTTCAGGTCCTGAACATTTTTTTTTCTGTGACAATTGCAGCTTTTAAAAAGGTCTATTTACTGTTGTTGTTGGTTTTTTTTCCAATCAAGAACTGTTTTATTAAAGGTTTTATATTTTTTAAAGAGCAATAAGTCATGAAAAAGAAAACGTATCGAGTGCAGCACTTGAGTGCAGTTTTGAGCATTTGTATTTCATATTGAGCTTGAATTTGGACTCTACTGAAGTTATCTGGCAGCTTTAGTTACTTTTGAACGTTGCAATATTTCACGAATTAAATGAGCTTGTAAAATATGAACAGAATTATATTTAAAATCTAATTGCAGCCTGACCAACTACAAAATGCTGCTTCTCTGTTAATGCACCAGTAATATTAATAGAGTTATTTAATATATAATCAAATATAAATGGAGGACTTGTAATGGAGTATTTTTAAATGATAGTAGCTCCATTTAGTTCAGCCAAGGATCTACTTTCTTCTTTCACTCACACGATGAAGAGTCAAAGAAATCTCACCACAGTACAAAAAAAAAGTCCAACAAAATGAGCCTAAATTTACAATTAAGTTTCTCTGAAGGAATGAATAATACATTTTAGAGAGATGCTGAACACGCCTCTGCACGGGGCGTCACAGTGAGGCGAGACAGGACAGGAAGCGTTCTGTTAGTGTTGCTGTTGGCAAAGTGGCATGAGATCACTTCTAGCTACGTTGCATCCCACAACAACATGTGGCTGAGTCACTGTTGGCGGGGAACAAACAACACGTCTTCCCAGACATCTCAAGTCATCTCCTGCAGCCTCGTGCAAACATTTGTTAAACGAGGTCCTGCATATTTTCACAGCTCACAAAAGAGTTGGTGAACAGGATGAAGTCCATTCTATTTCACTGACAAGCCAACACACGACTTTACGAACCACTGAAGTGTGGAATAAAAAATTTAAAAAACATGCTTCTATTTTGCCTCAACATGTAATCAGACACTTCAATACACAGACCGCAATCAAACTACTGGGTGTTTAAAGAAGACAACATTCACTCGTGCAACCCAACAGCATAAAATCAGCCTAAAATCAGCAAAATTCCCCAAAAGAAAAATGAACATTTTAAATCACATTAGGTGTTATTCCCAGCTAGAATCGAAATGTGAGTAAATCGAAAGACCAATCACATGACAAGTTTGAAGGCTCATTAAGAAGATGGAGAAAAATGTTTTCGATAAGATATCTACTTAGTTTTCTTCAGCTTTTCTCAGTTTGTTTTCCTTTTACATTGACGAGTTGTGTCTCTAAATAAATATTAAAATAAAAAACATTTGTTGAAGGAAAACAAAAATCACAACTTCTCACTGCGTGTACTTCTCGATGTGTACAATTTAAGACGAGGCGACATTTTAAAAGTCAATGAAAACTGATTTTCTCAACCAGTTTCGGGGCCCTACATCTACTTCCTGCTAAAGTTGTAGGAGTTTTGGTATTTTCACACAAGAGACTTTCACATTTCTTTTTTCCTTCTCTGCACCTCTGTCACCGGTTTGAGGAGGGCAGGAGTTCAAAATGATGTTGCGCTCTGTCGTGCACCAGTTACAGTCAGATTCAGTGACATTTGAATCCTAATGCGGTGACAGTTGCTGTTTTCTTTTTTTATCACAATCTGACAAAGACTAGTCCTTATAAAGAGTTTTGAACGTTAAATTAAAGTATTTTATTTTTAACTCTTAAGTTATAAATATCATATTTTATGCAGAAAAGTAACTAATATTAGCAGTTTTCTGAGGCTTTATGGGGAAACAAAAATATCTGTTTATTTAATAACTCATTCATCGAGACTGCTGAAATCTTTTCATTTTAAGACCAATCTTCCAACACTAAACAAATGAGCAGTCTCAATGTGAACTCAAGCAGCAGATTTGGATAAAAAAAAAAAAACACCGTTATACAAAACATTAATAATCTACTCATAAGCCTTCTTTGGATGACAAACATTTGCTGTAACTGCATAATGCTGTGTAATACTGACAGAAAGCTAAATGCACATGTTGATTAATGAGTTTAATCACTGCTGCGTGTTCCATGTTGTAATTTGGGAACTTGTTAAAAAATGTCTGTGGAGGTGTTACTCTCCAGAGTTGAAGGTTGGGAGGCTATTACTCGCAAAGAGGCTTTAATAAAGTCAATTTAGTGGCACAATAGAGAGCTCAGTTTGTTGTTCTCTGCCTCTGTTCATGCCTGGTCAGCTGTACGGGGATTTAATTTCATTCCTGGGGTTCCTTCTCCTTCTTGTATGAATATTTACTGTAGTTTTGTGCCTCGCTTTCTGTGCAAAAAGAAGTAAAAGCAGGAGATCCGGCCGGTTGTTCAACATGTAGCCTGAAAAATCTGCAGGCTGGAATGTTCTGAGCATTTGTTCGAGGCTACTTACAGATGAAAGTAAGCTTTTCACAGTGTTTCAATCCTATTACAAGTCCAAATGCAGAGCTGTTCACGGCTTCATATAGCTGACTAAACATTTTCCTCCGCCAGCATTAACGAACTGGAACACACTCAGGTCCATCTACGGGCATTCAAGGTAACCGAGGCTGTCTCAATAAAATGTTTTCCCCAGCGATAATCTAGTGTTCTTGGGCTTTGCAGAGATTTCTTAACCGTGGTGAAATGCCTCCTTCTCAGCCGGTCAGTGGTCGGAAATTATTTTCAGCCTGTGGTGAAGCTGCTGCAGAACTGCTCACTGATTGGACCTCTTAAACGCGCTGGAGGAGGAATGACATGTTTACAACTCCAAAAGCGACGTGTTGTTGATGCCTGTGGGAAAATGCATGATAGCAAACAAACAAACAAGTTATACCTTAAAAATCTATTACAATGTGAAATATGAGAAGTTTTAAAAGAAGCACGAGACAAACTTTAAAGGCCGGCATCACTCAAAAATGTTTGTTTTGTTGTTGTCTTTGGACGTTTGAGCTTCACTCTAAAACTAGAGAAGTGTTTTTACATCCGTCTGATGAAGGTGGAAAGTTTCTCTTTTGTGCCATCACAACTTACGAAGCCAGTTAAATTAGTTAAAAACCTAAGAAGGAGCTTTTCAGAGAGGAAGGAGACAGCTGGTGTCCAGTAGGTCAACTTTTACCAGGATTTTTAAGTGAGCAAAAGGAGAAGATATAATTGCTATTTTATGTGCATCTTCAAACGTCTTTTTAAGGAATCTTTAAAGTCATGTAGAACAATTTTTTTTTTTTTAAATAGAAGATGTAATCTATACTTTTGTATGCATGTGTTCAAACATAGGGGGATCTTTAAAGTCATGAAAAAGGAGGGAAGATGTCACAAGCAGATAAATGTTCACCTAACCAGAGTAGATATAATCAACTAACCTAAGAATTATAAACAAGAAAATAAAATAAACAACTTTGCACATCACTCTACATAAAGATATTAAGCACCGTTATTCTTCCTGTAAACTCGTTTTCTGCCGGTTTAGGCGTCATTTTAACATTAGCATCATCTGTTTTTGTCTTTTTCAAATGATTAGTGCATAATAAGAATAACAATAATAATTATTTTAATCTATTTACAGGTTCTCCGGCTGTTAAGCCATTTTTTTTCTTCTTGTCTTGACTGAGCGTAAAAAATAAAAAAGGATTACACTTTGTTTATACGCAAACTATCGCGCTGTAAACGAAATTACGAAAATAAGTGCTTAGTAAAAATAGATATTTCAATGTTTTCTTTGGTCGTCATAGAGAAAGAGGCAAGATAAATTAGAAATACAGTGCAAAGTAAATACACAGTGTGCATGGACAAATGTAACCAATAGGCGGTACTGTGCCATTCCCCGTGAAGCTCTCTCCATCTCCAGCCCTGAGGACAACATCGTATCTCTGCTTGTTTGCTCCCTAATTGACCTAAATACAGCATCTCAGTCCCTCCAGGCAGACCATCACAGCCTGCAAGAGAGGCTCTGAAGAACGAGACGGTGTCTGGCTTTTTTTTTCTCTGGAGAGATCCCTCTGCGCTTTCTGCCCTCAGCTCAGACCCAGGACGGAGATTCTGTCTGGATCTCTCTCAACTGCAGCAGCCTGGCAGCGCGTTGACCGCGTCGGGATGCTTTACGCGGAGCAGCGGACACTGCTGGTTGGAGATAAGACGATTTCCCGGGAATGATTTTATAAGAGCCACATCTGGGGAGTTTTAACGGGCTGCGGGGAAGGACCGGGGAAGGACCGGGGAAAGTCGAAATGCTGGACGATAAAGCGCCGAGGACGAAACTCGGTCCTCCGTCGAGAGGTTCGTCTTTTTACATTGAGAATTTGCTGGGGACTGCAGGCAGAGACTCTGCAGCTGAGACGCAGGTGGAGACGTCGGGCTTCAAAGTTACCGTTCACAACCCGGTGATCTGTCCGGGGCTGGACACAAGACGCCAGAGCGACCGCGAGCTGCTGAGCTGGAGCGGAACCGTTCCGAACCCAGCAGTGTACGGCAGCTCAGGAAGTGAGTTCTCATCTGACCGTCGTTTTATTTCCCTGCTCCAGTCCAAGCTAATGAAGGCTACTGTTGTGAAAATGATCTGAAAAGATCGAATTATCGTTTTTACTTCGCGTGTTTGGGTGTAAGGCTTAATCGGGAGTAAAATAGGCTTTGTTTACCAGGCTTGTGTCAACAAACTATTAACGAAAACACTTGTGTAATAATTAGATGATACCTCTAACATTTACGTTGTACCCCCCAAAACATCTCTCGTTGGTGTTTAAATAAGCCACAAGTGACAGAAACCCTGAACCTCCGTGCGTAAAAACACTCCAGCGCTCCAATTATCAGCCTCGTGCCAACAGCAGCCTATTTGGCATCCACGTAACAATCTCACAACAATCTCGCTCCTGTGCTTCAAATAGACCAGCAGCAGGGAGC
The DNA here is from genome assembly GCF_029030835.1 of Brachyistius frenatus. NCBI lineage: Eukaryota > Metazoa > Chordata > Actinopteri > Embiotocidae > Brachyistius > Brachyistius frenatus. Next base: position 81,864 of record NW_027210907.1, read on the forward strand.
TGATGCATATTTATAATCCTGGAAAGGACAGAGAGCGCGTAACGTCCCGCTGTGCAAAGTCTGACTCAACGTCGAGACCGAACAGTGCACGTGCAGAATGATTGTAGGTGGATTTTTTTTTTTTCTTCTTCTTCTTCTCCGTTTCACGATATTCCTCGCAGGTTCACGGTACAGGACCGGCTTCTCGGATGAACCTATAGACCTCGTGACAACCCACGAACGGGATTCCCCAACTTTAACGGTGCACGAGGCGGAGGAGAACGACGAGCCGGAGGAAAGGGGTGAAGACAGTTTGACGGATGACAGGGAAGAGGAAGATGCGCGATCCTTCTGCTTCTCTCGAGAGGACAGCTGTGACACAGGTGAGGCCAAAGTATGAGCTACAGTTTAAAATTAATTTTTTTTTAAAAGTGTTTTAAAACAACGTGATCTGCCGTAAGCACAAGCGCATGCGCATCAGGCAGAACTGATCTTTTACCTCCTGTAAAAGGCTGAATATATAATATTTTTGGGGGTTTGGTGCATTTTTTTTGTCCATCAGGAGGTTATCAGCAGCAGCAGTGTCCCAAATCTCTAAAGTTTACATTAAGGAGCAGGGGCGTAGCTAACAGTTCCAGGGTCCAGGGGGCTACACCTTGTTAGCCCTGCTGTAGCCGCAGTTAGCTTTCTGAAAAATACAAAAAAATAAGTGATGCCATTTACTTCACTTAAAAAAATAAAAATTTAAAAGCCAAAAATTGGGCTTTAGTTAATAATGGATAGGTATATATATATAAAAAAAAAAGAAGCAGCATGAGTTGGTGTCGTAAACATTACCTAACAATGGGAGAAAATTCCAATTATCATTCTGTAAGGACTTGAATTTAGTTACATTTAGCAAAAACTCTGCTTCTTCTTTCATCTCAGGCGACGTGAAAGTAGTGCGAAAGAAGAAAACGCGCACTGTGTTCAGCCGGAGTCAGGTCTTCCAGCTGGAGTCCACCTTCGACCTGAAGCGCTACCTAAGCAGCTCGGATCGAGCCGGGCTGGCCGCCTCGCTGCAGCTCACCGAGACCCAGGTGAAGATCTGGTTTCAGAACCGCAGGAACAAGTGGAAGCGGCAGATCACGGCGGACATGGAGGCCAGCAGTGGCGTCGTCCCCTACGCCGCCCAGAGGGTCATCAGGGTTCCCGTGCTGTACCGCGAGAACGTCACAACGCCGTCGACGCTGACCGGCCTGCAACACGTGTCGCCACTGGTCGTCGGCTTCTCGAATTCTATCAACTATCCATTGACTGGAACCTTCACCCACCCGGTGTCGTTCATAGCGCCACAGATGACCGGACTGGTGTGACTTAAAGAGAGGAAGTGAAGAGACCCAGTACACCTGTGACTCAAATTAATCAAATAAAATGCTGCAAAATGTTCATTTTAGTGTTCAGTTTGAGATTATGTGAAGTCAGGAATTCTCCCAAAGCACTGTTGATACTTCCTCCAGTGTTTCATTTTTTTTGGAAGAAACTTTATTAAATACAGATTTAGATTAGGTTCAAAATACTCATGGTTTCTTTACAATCATTTGAACGACATAATTTATCATTATAAGAAGTCTCTCTTTCCAAACAGATTATTTTTAAGATTTCGTGCAAGATGTGGTGACGATGATGAATATTTTTTGAACGGTTTAAGCTGCCACGATCCTGTCCATTACACACAAGGTCACATATAGTTTCCAAGTATAGCTCTATTTTGTGATGAATTGGGTTTTTTTTCCACAGAAAATGTGCAGATGATTCATGGAGGGAACAGAAAAGGGTCAATGAATGATGACTCTCAGCTTGTGAAAAGATGTTCAAACTTTACATGAACATGAGAGTAAGAATATGTCCCAAAAAAAAATCTGTTGTAGTAAAAAAAGTAAAATAATTTGCACTTTTTTTTTTTTTTTTTATTATCAACAGTGAGATTTCACAAAGAAAAAACGCTTTGTGAATATTTGAGTTCAGACTCAAAGCAGAAAACTGAAACAAGTATGATTACTGGTGCTTTTTTTTTTTTTTTTTTTTCAAAAACACCAAATTAAAGCAAGTTGAACTTTATATTTACTTCTTTTAAAAGATACTTTATATACCGCATTACTATATTCTGGTTGTGAACATATGAGTACAGGTATCAGTTTTTTCTTTCGAACATGCTGACAAACGTGAATCTGTCAAGTTTTTAACTTTCTCTCCGGACATCATTTCACAAGCGTTGAGTCATTTTTGCCCTTTTTTGACTCCATACACAAACTTGGGGACATGGTGCCATTGAACTGTTCTACAAAATGTAGAAACTTTTTGAAAAGGCATTTTGATGTTTGTGACTAGATATCACGAGGGGTAAATCAATAGCAATACTGACAGACAATTTTTTTTTTAATTTAAGAGGATTTTAATACAGACTTTTGTACACGTATATGTTCACGTGTGAATAAAACTTATGCACAAACTGTTTTGTGGTTTCTTACTAGTTTGTTTCATCCTCTTTTCATTTGATTTATTTGAAAAGAAGTGTTGCTTAATAATGCAAATAGGTTTGATGGTGGTAAATTGTTCTTTGACAAAAATACAGTAAGATAAGCTAAGATATGATTGCTGGTTAATTCAGATGTTGGATTATATCTGAGGTGATGGTGTTAGAGACTTGTGCCTTGGAGGAGGACAAATGGGCCCCGGAACCCAGTTATAGGCTCCATAATGGTAATGAGGATGACACCAGTAGTAAGAGAATTGATCAACAAAGCATCAGTCTTGGACCTCAGCCAGTTTGAATATCAAGCGACCCAAAAATAACACTAACTCCAAGGTTAACAAACTCGGAGTCCAAAGGAACTCTGAAAATGTTATGAATTTGCTCTGTAATCATATTGCACTGAGAACGTACGCATAAATTCAGAAGGCAGAAAAGTGTTTAAAGCTGCAATATGGCAGCCAGATGTAAATCTTCATCCCGCCCTCATCTGCCCCACAACCTCACCAATCAAAAGCTGCTAAACCGCAGTCTTCCGGGTCGTTGAATTACGGCGCACCGGCTCCTCTGCGCGCTAGTCGCGGCCGGGGAGCAATGGTGCTCGGAGCGTCCGGAGACGTCGGTGTTTCGGGAATCTCGCAGGAGCGAATGAAATGCCGGGGAACATGAGCAAGGAGGATGCCCCGAGTCGGAGCGCGTGTTTGACGTTCACCATCGACAACATCCTCAACCTGAAGCAGCAGGTCGGCGGCGGAGATTTGGACGGCTCAAAGTCGCAGAAGGACAGTGGATGTAAAACTGATTTTCAAGCGCGGTATGAAGAGGTGTGGGACGTCCGGAGGAGGCATGACAGCGGGCCAGAGGAGACGGGTAACTCCCCCAGGTCCTCAAAAAGTAGGCTACATTATTTACAGAGATTTTATAAGGAATATTGGAGGTTTTAGGATGATGAATCTTAAGGTTCAAGAACGATTTTTAGGAAAATGTAGAAGTTATGGACGCGAACAGGAGGTCGTTGTCTATTTCTATTTATTAATCATGCTGCACCAAATATGGTGCAGCTTCTCCGAATGTGTTTGCAGGCATTAAAAAAAAAATTTAAAAAAAAAGTGTACGCTTGCTTTTAACGCTGCATCAAAGCACATTTTGTCGCTCCATTCACAGTGAAGGCCAAAGTCCATCGCGCGGACCGCGGGGAAAACACGCCACCGCTGACCGCTGGCTCCCGTCCCGGGGCGCAGAGCGCGCAGCACAGCGCCGAGGACGCGTCCGAGCAGCAGCAACAACAACAGCAACAACAACACCAAGAAGACGACACTGCGGACACCAAAGCCATGGTCAAGAAGAAGACGCGTACCATCTTCTCCAAGAGACAGATATTTCAGCTGGAGGCCACTTTTGACATGAAGAGGTATCTGAGCAGCTCGGAGAGAGCGTGCCTCGCCAGCTCCCTGCAGCTCACCGAGACCCAGGTCAAAATCTGGTTTCAGAACCGCCGCAACAAGCTCAAGAGACAGCTATCCACGGACGTGGAGGGGCCGCTGACCGCCGAGCACTTCTCAGAGGCAGGAAAAAATGTGCAATTACCGACTTTTTACAAAGACAGCAGCCTGCTGGGCGGATGTTTGTTACCGATGCCTTTTCCCGTTGTGTACCCGACTGCAAACGCGGCGCCTTACATCTACTTCTCCAACACTGGCAAATATTTTGGCCTGTTTGACGCGGACCGATGAGCTTCTCATTCTTTCTTCTTCTTCTTCTTTTTCTACGTCAAGAAAAATTCTCCAAACTTTGATGTCAACATATCAACTAATCCAAGACATGCATGTGCCACTTTTTTGTCCCTCCCCTAACGGTGTTACATTATTATTATTATTATTATTATTATCATTATTAATATTATATTTTAAATGCTTAGGGAATTTTGACTTCAAAACTTTATGGTCAGAAAAATGTGCATGCATTAAAAATCCTGAGCAGTTTTACTTTTCGCAGTAATGTCATCTGAATGAATGTCTTTTAATGCTGCACCAGCTTTTGTTATTCTGCAATAATACTTTGTCCGTTTTTGTGTGTTTTCGTTTCTGTGGAGCAACACTGGGACATTTATATTTATATATGGCCTTATTATTGTTGTTGTTCTTTCAAAAAAAAAAACTTTATGTTTGTTTTCACGTGACCTTTCATAAGACTGTTAAACTGTGAGGACAGTTTTATCATAACAAGGATGAATTTTGCAATAAAAAGTGGAAGATTTGCAATTTATAAAGGTGTGTTGACTTCAACTGAAATATACGAGGAAGTCTCAGATTTGCTTTGTCTTTAAATGCTCCATTGTATTTAAAAAAAAAAAAAAAAAAAAAAAAAAGATTGTACTTTTGTCTCCAGGTTATAAGAAGATCAATCCGAGTTATTTAATTAGTATTCGATGAAATTTAGAGCTCAGTTTTTCACTTGCAGAGACAAGGTGATGAATTCACTGATTGTTGGTGCTGTAAAGTTCAAGAATAGAACTAAACATGACTGAAAACTGAAAAATCAAGGTGTTATTATTTGAAACATACATTGAAGGGACAGTTAATGCAACATCAGATTAAACTCAATTTAAATTTAGTTTAATAATTATTTTTTTTAAAAACAGTCCACTTTCTTGAGTCATTTAAATTACTGAAACTGAAGTTAAAATTTTATGTTTTTTTTTATTTATTTCAGCTATATCTTTGAATTGTGTAAATTAGTTGGTTGGATATTCTTACCGGCCTCTTTAATATATTGATGGTTCAGTCTGTTTTGGCATCCTAAATAATAAACAAAGGACACTAAAAAAACTGAGTTTTATCACCAGTTTTCAGCTTCCTGTTGACATGGAGTGTTAAAGCTGCAGAAACTTACCAGTTTCTTTTAATGTTGGTCCCTTTTTGCTGCCTGTCTGATTTATCCACCCTGTTGCACCATAGAGCGGTCCTGTTCAAACTTTATAGGCCAACTTGTGTCATTTAACAGGACCTGAATCTACATGCTTCATCTAAAGAGGAACTTCTCTCAACTTTAACTTCTCTACTCCAGAAGTAAACCTGTGGCTGACTCAATGAGTTGAAGAGAGTATTTTCTATTCTGAAATGAATGTCGTGCGACATTATAATGGAACGGAACAAAACTCATTTTAAACCAAACTGAGAATTCAACATGTGAAAATATTCAGTAAAGCTTCAACCAATGAGAGCTGTAGTATGAGGGGAAGATTTCTATTAATGCAAAACAAGGTACAAAAATGATCATGTCCTTATTTATATTGTGATTTCAAGCATTAGTGGCATTTTCTGCTGTAAAATACAAATCGTTGAGATTAGCAGAGATATTTTTATTCAGATTTAGGAATTTTTTTTGAATTTTTTTTTTTCCTACTTTTAGAGGAAAGATTTGAAAAAAAAAATTCAAAAGTTAGTTGATGATTACTTTAGTAAGATAATGCAGTTAAAATATTTGTAGTCGTTATATACTGTTTATGTTAGGATCTATTTTTTTCATTATTCACAAGTTCATTAAAAGACATAAAACAGAGAACGAGATATCAAAGTCTTTACAAACATGTGTCAGTCACAAAGGTTCCTGTAAGTTATTGCTTTACATTTAAACACCTACGTGGCATAATGATATGTGGTTCATTTGGACTTAAGTGACTAACACTGAAACGCATGAAATAGCCCTGAATCAAGGAGGGAAGTCAAACATTATGGCTAGTTATCTGTCAAGAAGTTTGGACTACATTGGATAAAGTGTGTAAAGTGAGTTTAGTCAACTGTGTAGATGTTAAATTTGACATGACTAAAGTTTTGTCAATCCTACAATAAAATATTGAACAGTCTTTTGGTCTTAGTTCGACCTTTTTTATGAATTGTTTATATTGCGGAAACTTATCTTACTTTTTTTTTTTATTAGTTTCTGTAATCAGGATTTTAAAGCAAGAAATTATGTGGGGAAAAAAAAACAACTTCTTAATGGGGGTAAAATCTCTCAATAACCGGGCTATATAGCGTCTTACACTCTAAGCACTTATTGTTGATCAGTTTACTGTTCTGTGAGGAAAGATGCACATTTTAACACAGTCAGAGTAAATCTGAGCCGAGACTCTTCCCATAAACACACACACTTCGACATTTAGGTGGCCCCCGGTCCATCAAGTCATGACACCGAGTATCCAAACTGTTTATAAAATTACATAATGCTGCCACATATCTTACCTCAACTAAAATAGAAGATCTTAATTTTTTTTGTATTGAAAAGAAAGTGAGTATTTTAAGTGTTGAAAATCTGCTTAAATGAAAGAATCATTGGGAGTTTTTTTTCCTGCAGACTAGTAAACACCGGTTCCTCGTTGTCTGTTTTTCTTTGCTGTTAGAGCGCATGAGTGTAGCTGAGTAATGCATCTGTGCAGAGAGAGTAGAGCGAAATAAGAGAAATGTGTATTTAGGTAGACTTGCATCAGTGCTTCTGGAGAGATTTTTCCTAAAGGGCCCAGCAAGCTGCACTTACTCACCGTTTCCGGGTCACTTCCCCCTTCAGTGCAGGAGCCTCTCGCTGCTTTCTCCCTGTCACAGCCATTCAGGGCCCCGTCGCTGTTAACCTGTTCACTCACCCACTTAGTCTGCCTGCAAATCTGTTGTTTTCTCTGCTAAATTCCTGTCTACCTTTGCAGTGCATGTTGACTTGTACAGTATCTCATCAGTCCCGCAAAGAACAGGGATATTTCCGCACAAAGGAAGCGAGGAGTCGCGGCTCGGATGTCGAGCCGAGGCTCATTTTTGGAGCATGTTGTGTCCAAATTAAAAAAAAATGGAGAGAAGAAAGAAAGGACTGAGCCCTTTAACCAAACTTTTCTTTTACACAATGATTTTCTTAAATTAGATTCCAACACATTTGTCCGTAACATGCTTCATGAACTTCTTTTTTCCATTTCGTATTTGCATATTTTTAACAAATTAAAGTGCTTTAAGCTGAAGTTAAATCTTTGTGCATTTAACTGAGAGCAAAGTTGTAACTGTGGGTGTAAAATATCTAATTATCAGGACACAAGTACTTTCTCATTTAATTGAAAGTGTAAAAGTAGCATGGAACCAACTCTTAAACTCTAAACTTTTGCAGTTCCTTCTCTAAGCCTTCAGTGTCGTCACACAGTTGGAATTTTAGCGTTTAATCGACTGGAAGCAGCATTTAGTAAATGACACCTTTTAGCTCCCTGCTTAACCAACGTTAAGCATCCTGTTTAGTTTGTAGCATTAATTACACTGAATGATTGAGGATGTAAGTTCTGTAATGACATGACAGTACAGCCAGTTTGTCATTAAAGTATTTAAGAGGTAATACAATAAGGAAAAGCTTTTTACTGTGGAATAAACGTCATGACAAAAATGAACCAAACTTACAGTTGACTTTTTGGTGGCAATATTTACATACTGCATAAAAGCCTCTCAGCAGCTGTAAACTTTATAAATAGTGTTAACAGAATGTTAAAGCTGCCATAAAGCTATTTTTGAAAATAATCTTAGTTTTAAAAGCTTGTAGATTTAAGTTTGTACATGAATCAAGTTTAGTTTAAAAAGCAAAACACAAACAGTGATTTTTCATAAATTTGTCAACTTTACGTCAAGAGACTTTAAATTCATATTTAGAACCCTACAACCAAGTGTAAAATGAATTAGGATACATATTATTCTTAATGGTGTACCTGTGGATGAATCTTAAAGGTTTCTAACTAAGTTTGTTGTTGATGTAAATCTAAGGTTCGCATATGTAAAGGAAAACAATATTTATTTTAGGTTTTTCGTGTGATCATGAATCAAAACAAAGACCTATTTTATTCAAATGTTTACAAATATTAGGAAATTAAGACAAATAACTAATAATAAAACACTAATAATTCATATTTTGTCATTTTATTGTGTTTCTCCCTGTCACTGTTGTTTTTGTTTTTGTTTTTTAGCTGGGGTTGACAGTTTTGTTTACAGGCTGTAATTATGACCACGGGTTTAAGTTTACTTTAAAGGTTGGGGTTTGGGGTGAAACATGTGGCAGCTATGGTTGAAATTCATCTGCAGACAAATAATGTGATCAGCACAAATGTCCTCAGAAGTGTGGAAGTACAGGTTTGTGTGTGCAGAAGTGTCCGCCTGGCGTGTCTCGGAGCGCGTCTGAGGGATGGGGGTGGGGGTGGTGGGGTGGGGTAGACCGGGTGGGGTGGGGGTGGACCGGGTGGGGTTTACAGTCGCCAGACTTCCTGACTCTCCCACTGTCGGACACTTGTGAACGCAGCGCTGGCTCTTTGTGTCTCGGCACTCTGCTCTGCAACCACAAGGTTCAAATGACCCCACCGGCCGCCGGCAGTCTGCCCCGAGCCGGGCTCAAACCCCACAACCACGTCTGTCAGAGGCGAAGAAAAATCCATTAAAACCTCCACCTGATCAAAAACACGGCTACAGCCAGGACTCCATGTGCACTCATTTAGGGGCTATCGATGACTGGCGAGCATCGTGAGGTAGTTTAATACATGCGATTGACTAACTGCCAACAGTGGCAACAAAGGCTGTTTTTTTTTTTCTGTAAAGAAACAGAGCCGAGAGTTTGGCGGAGTTATTTTGGGCCGATGTGCACCTCAAGGCCATCCCGAGCTGTCAGCACGTTTCTCCAGTTTGACCATCAGTGAGCCGCGCGGCACATGGTTTCAATTCTGCGTTAAAACGTATGAATGCCGAGCACTATTGTTTGAAATCACTGATCCCAAATTGTAAGCGATCATGTGGTCCCGCTGAGTGATTGCGGTGGGAGTTTCTCTCATGCCACTTGCATGCAAATATGGAGACGTGACCCCTGCTTACGGCTTCGTTTTACCATCAGCAGCGTGTTCAAACATCCCCATTAAGTTAGGAAAAGTCCTTTTAAATCACATCCCAAACAACAGAGAGAGTAAACAGAGGTCTAAGTTTGTACGTGCTGGAGTCATATTCGTGTACTCCACTCGTGTGTGCGGGCGTGCGTGTGCGTTCGCTGAAGGATCATCTCGTCTTCCTCTCGAGGAGGTCGACATGTTGTCATATCCAGTTTCATCTCTGTAACACGGAGTGACAAAACTGTGATTGAGATCTCCATATCAAACATTCACCACTGGCCTCGTGCGTAAACAGAGCCGAGCGTCCTAACGGTTGTTAAATAACCCTGAAAACGAGCCCGTTAATCTACGAGCACACTACGCGGCCCACTCCACACGGGGGGGGGGGGGGGGGAACAGGCCTGTTTCGCCCTGAGCTCTCCTTGTGCATCCTCAGACGGGATTTATAGCGACTACCAATTATTGTTAAAGCTGCCTGGAGATAGGCTGGATGTGACTGGGCAACTAACTGTGATGACCGAGTTTAATTTGTTATAATGATGAATGAAGAACTGAGCTGTAATTGCTGTGAAATAAAACTGCTTTGTGGATTTTCACACGATTGTAAACACTCAAGAGTTGGCAAGAAGCGTGAGGCTGACAGATATATAGTGCACGATCCAAACACTAATATGGTAGTATGTATGATAATATAGCCTCTATACTATAGTTTGTCACTAAAAGACTACATTACACCAAAATCTAAGCGGAGTAAATCATTATTTTCATGCTGACAAATAAGCAAAATTAGGATTATCTGGAGTGTTTTGGTCTCCACCACAAGCAAACAGGGTAATTGAGAACACAAAGACCACACCTAAAGAGAGAAACAAAACAACCAGCTGAAAGACACTAAAAACTTCATGAAGAACTGCCAATAATTTTCAGTGGGTTTGTTGCTCTTTTAAAGTTACACTTAAAATGCACACACAGCATGAAGGCATTGTTTTGCAGCTCCATACTCAATTTACCCCAGACTATCGCCCACAGCTTCAGTTTTCTTTGCCGTTTTTTTTTTTTTTTGCAACGGGAAATCCCCCCCCTCTCCCCTCCTCCAGAGTTTAGGATCGGCGCTGCCTATGACAAGTTGTAAGACACAGTACGAATAATGCACAACACATTCAGCTTCCACCAGAAAAACACAACATCGCCCTATTTCATACAGAATCAACCTTTCCTGAATTGATTGTCACCTGAACCTGTCATGAGATTTCACTGTTTTTGCTTTTGTCGTCTGCTGTCATTACCAAACATGGACCCTTCATGTGAGAAAAGAAAACTGAATAATGGACCCGCTCCAGAACGAACCAGTAGTCGCTCCAAGCCTGAATCTGTGCTGCCCCACAAATACAATTATTCTTAAAGCAGCAAGTGAATTAATTGATAAAGAAGACATGACAGACCCCCAGAGGAGCTCTTTTAACTTTAAAACCTGATTTTCACTGATCTATAAAGATTTATAAATCTTTAATAAAGGCACTGGTTAGAACATATCGACCCAGATGTTTGTAAGAAGAAAGAAAAAGTGGTATAATTTAATCGTGTCTTCATTACATCCCTGAAAACTCTCGTCAGCGGTGCAATAAGCTGTGGCTCAGAGGATGGTTTGTTCAGAGGACTCAGTGACGTTGCACTTTACAACATAAACAACACCCCATTCATTATGACTTGTAACTTGATAGCAACCGGGGGGGATCTTGACCCTCTCACCAGGCTTTCAGAGGGCTTATTGATCCATTAATTTGGTTGACTTCAGTGGTCTACAGTGGCAGAGTGCCTCTGTAAATTGAATGGGGGCTTTGGGATTACAATGACCGTATCTGATGAAAAGGGTCCTGCATGAGTGGCGACGACGACATAAATAAAGCCAAAGGTCGTCTATATTCCTCTCTCAGGGGCTGGTCTAATGTGTCAAGGAATATCTAATCTCATCCTCGAATCCGCCCCTAGTGGCAAATATGTCACAGCAGTGGAGAGCGTCCAAATGTCAGCATAAACTCTTCACACTTTGGAAAGGCTGGACGCACAGTGGGGAGGGACTAGTGGGAAGGTCAAGGCACCATAGGGTACCTGCTTTTGTATTCATATCTGTATTTGTTTAGAATAGATTATTACTGTAATTAGCACTAAACGAAGCAGGAAGTTACTCTGCTTCCCCTTTGAGCAAGGTTGAGGCTACCAATGAGGACAGCGAGGTCACGTCTTCTGTTCTTCAGTGGACGTTTTTGCAACTTCCTTTGATGTGCAACTTTCACTTTTGGTGGAAATGGGTTGTGCAAATAGTCTGGGGATGATGATGATGTCAACTGTTTTTTTTGTTTTTTTAAACAACAACAACTGTTGTTACTCATTCATGTACTGCAATGAATTTAGCTTTAAAATAATTTTCCTCAATCTCTTATTTTGTTTGATTCATGCATGTTAAACTATGAAGTTGACGTTTTTCAAATATTAACTGAGAGTCAAAAGTATCTCATACTGTCTTTATTAATCTGCCTCGTCATTGTTTCCTATGACAAAGTCTGATATGACTTTTATCAGACCAGCATGACACCTCATGGTAACAGATGCAGGCGAGTGTTTGAAAACCGAGGTCTCTGGGGATATAAGACCATATTGTGCCTTTGGATTTGCCGTGATGTCCCTCTGTGTATGACAGCAACAGGTCATGTCATCGTGACCTCTGAGATGAAAAGCCATGACCTCGGAGGGCACTGGTCCGGCCTGTCACGTCATGATGAGGATCAGATGTCCACTGAGGAAACTATGAGCAGTCGTGAGAGTAAGAGTGCCATTAAGAGAGAGATAGGCAAAAAAAAAAAAAATCATGTAGTAAGGAGAATATGGACAAACTATGATACTCCAGTGACAGAATCCACCGGCGTAAGAAGCTGTCGCTGTCTTCAAGAGGACATGCTCTGAGCAAAAGACACACCGAAATCAATAGTACAAGTTGGAGGAAACTTGAGACTAATGGACATTGGGAATCGCGGCTGATGGCTGCAAAGGGATAAAATTCATATTGATACGGACATCACAGGCCAGTGGGCTCCAAGGGGGTGAGAGGAGGTCACAGGTTGCTCTGACAGCCTACCCGCTCTTAATGGAAGCCTATCGACTGAATTGGAAAGAAGCTGCAGTGACTAACATGAAACGGGGAGGCACAGAGTCTGTGAATGCTCCCACGGAGAGAAATGTGTCTGTGGGTGCTTGGATATGTGAACATATCAGACGTATCAGTTTCTTAGCAGTCCAGAGGGATTCTTGTTCTGATCAATAGCAGGTTATTAGATGTTCAATAACTACTTTTTCTGCTAAGATTGGTGTATATTGGAAATACAAATCCTGCTAATTATTTGTGGCCTAATATGGCATTATAAGAAATCATACTAATGCATTAAGACTTGGAGACAGTGGTCAAAAATCCAGAGTGATTTCTCACACAAACATTAAGACTCAAAAACTAAAAAAAAAACCCTCATAGAAATCAGTATTAAAAAATTTGGAGATACAAGTTTTCCCCTGGACAGCGACAACCTTCACAGATTTTATAGAGCAATTACACAAAAGGTTGTTTTAATAGTGTAAATTTAGATTTCCTTTTTTCTTTTTAACATGATAGCAGGTGTAGGTGCTCTATAAACACAGACAAATGCACACAACCTGTATTCAGCAACTGTGCTGTTTGGACTTGTGATGTCACAAACTCACACTCATGTCATATGTTCGCCCTCAGCACAACCCACTGTATAGCCTTTTATGCTTTTAAGCAGATATTCTGTCGTGAAGCTAGCAAACTACAAGACCAAAGAAAAGCTGTGGTTGAGCGTGGGTCACTCAGAAAACGGTCAGCCAATCAGAAGAGAGGGTTGCTGATAGCAATTGACCTCAAATACACAGACACCAAAACAGTCTGTTCTTGGTCCATTTACAGAGAGATGCTTAAGAAAAAGAGACATTCAACTATATTGAGATGTTTTTTGGCACTTAAAACCACAAAAATATATTTTTTATGGATATCAAGATTTCAAACACTTGTGAATAGTAAAACATGGGACCTGTAAATTGAACCCAAACTCCCTGAACACTGAAATATCAAACCTTCGAGAAAAACAGAAGACATTTGTTGTTTGTTGCTTTCCCGTGTCATTACAACCTATTTGATTCATCTAGTTACTGCTCGTTCTGACTCCAGATTAGAAACCACAGATTATTTCCAACAATATTATCTGCAGTGTAAGAAGCATGGGCAACACTGAGCTCAAAAGGAGAGACTGCAATATCAGTGACATTAAGAAGAGTCCCTTCAATACTGCATTACTTTATTTCAGGTGTTCATAAAATCGTGCTGACTCAATATGAGATTGTGGTGTCAGAGTGACCGTTAATTGACAACTGGTGTATTTCCTGTTGATTTACCCTCCTCTTCCAGGCAATTGGCGACAGGACGATAACCTGACCCACATTTCTCACCACAAAAATGTAATAATCTGCACTCCAACCATTTTTGCCTCCTTCTGAATTGGCAGCATGTGCTCGCAGCTCGGCTCTCCCCGAGGGCTAAGCAGCTGCTCGTCGCTCAGCTCATCCAGTGTGACAGCCCGAAATCACAAGTGCAACAGCCCAGTCATGGGAATTTATCATCTGTAAACACACATATCACTGAGCAATCAGTGGCTGAGTGGAACACAAGTCGAGCTGCGGTTGATGCAGTGAAAAGGACAACTACTCCCCAAACAGAGATCACTGGATTGTGGGCTAATAGCCTGAGTGGCAGCCTGCCAGGTAGATGCACCTGCGGCTCTTAAACAGCCTGCGTCATCACTACAGTTAAACCATTACATACCGCTACAGAGAACCGAGATGGCCATCAACTCAAAGCGGCTGAGAAACAATCGTTACGCTCATAAGCACAAATACAGTCGTTTAGTGAGGAAGCAAAAAGACAAGATAGTGTCCTCTGAAGGCAAAACAATTACACACAGATAGAAAAATTAGAGGGAGTACTGTCCGTGATGTCACCCAAAGATTTCTGATTGGATGTTTAATAATATATATCGAAATTCAATAGGCAAAAAAAAAAAAAAAAAATGTCACGATCACACCTCCAAACACACGTTTTTTTTGTCTTATATTCTTCACGATTACAAAAATGACCATCAACATTAGTTGTATTTTAAGCAGCAGCTGATATTGTTGGCCACTTCGGGCCAGCAGAACAAGCTGAAAACCCATTAACGACCTATAATGATCTTAATTGTTGCGACACATTCGTGTTGCATATTTAGTGTTTCCATCTCAGGGACGGTGGACATTTTTAGCTCCGTTCTGGTCGACACCATTTCCTGATGCACCAACCGGGCTCTTTAGCTGCTAAATGCTCCATCATGTTCACCAGCTAGCCTTTGTATACAGTGAATTTATGAGCATTTTTTTACTTGAATCGAACAACACAAACTTTCGCAGTTATAACAAATCAAAACAGTAAAGATGAGGGAACCAAAACAGTTATCCAAAAATAGGCTAAAGGGCTTAGTCGGGCTGATGGAGACTGCACATATGAGTGACAATTGTCCTTGGAGTCTCAACGCAGGCAGCTTCTTTCATTCTATAATATAATTGTTAATATAAAATATGTTTTAACTCTGATTATATACAGTCACAACTCACATAGTTTTTATGAATAACCTCACAGCTATGAAGCAGCAACATTTTGAAACTACAGAACCCATCAGACTCTATGGGTAGATATCGGAAAACAAGACCAAACAAGACCTGCAGGTGCAATTTAATGGTAAGTTGCTGTGCCAAGAAAGAACATGTCGTATCAGGTGGTTTTATCATAAAATATATTTACAACTAAGAGAGGAAGGTTCTGATTTTACAGAGAACACTGAATCCACATATGTATCCCGTCAAACAATGTTTTTTATATGGTCCAACTCCAGTTAAAATGTACTTGTGTTTTTACTGGCAGCTACTAGAGTACATTTGATTTTTTTTTTTTGTATGGCTCTGTTCACCCACTGAAAATCCCTCTGAATGACTATAAATAACACAACTGATCTCGTTGGAGTCTGTGTGCTCACACAGTGCGATTGCTTTCAAAGTGACTAACAAACGAAACGCCTTACCGCTCCACTTGCCCTCCAAGAAGGAAGCAACACTGGTCACATCAGAGCTAAACAGCGATGCCGCCTCAGTGCCAGAGCTCTGACCCGTTCACCAGCTCTCTGGCCCTCGATGGAGTCCCCAGTGAAACACAATTTGTAACAGTCCAGCTATTTTTGTTCAAACTGCTCATCTGCAACAAATCCAGTGACTCAGTGATACGCAGATACAGATGGTGCAACGAAACTAAGTGCTCGGTTAATTACAGCCCAACAGACACAGTCTGGATATCAGACTTCATGGGAACAAAACAGCAACCGGCTATATTCGGTAAATGTCAAGTGTCAATCATGGAACGAGTGCGTTGGCATAAAGTGGAGATCGCAAACTGAAGATCCATTTTAGCCAACAAGTGGATCTATCATGACAGCAGCCGGAGGTTGAACTCTCATCAGCATCACGATCTGATGCTCAGCAGACTCTCATGCAGCCTGTCATCTGCTATCTAAACTACTATTAACACGGCTGTCGACATTACTCATCAGCAGCTGGGATGACTGATGTGCTGCAAGGGTCACGGCTCGCTTCAGACTGTCAACAAATGTCTACGTCAATTCAGCTAAACACAACATTTCATGTACAGTCTATAAAACAATTCGCTTTGACGTGTAAATAGTCAGAATTTGTTAAGCTATAATTAATGATAATATAATACTGAACATGAACTATACAGCATATCGAAATGACACAGAATAAAGTTTTCCAGTCAGAGAAACTCTCAGAAATGTTGCTATTAAAAAGGTCAAGAGGGGTGCAAAGTCCCAGCGGGAAACACAAACCACATGTCTGTCTACGCCACCAACATATGATATGTGGCAAATTGTTAATTAACAGGTGTAAACAGAGAAGATGGGCAAAGTAGGTAATAAAGTGGTTAACGGTTGAGATTTTGATGCTTGATATGTCATATGTATTCAGATGTTAAACTTAAGAAGCATTTGAGAAAGTACCTTAAGAAGACATAATACAAGTGTATAATACAATACAATACATAATACAATCATGTGGCTTTCCTCATGGTGCTAGTCACTAAAAGTTTTACCCCATTATCAGAGGTTGAAACTCAAAACTACAAAGCCAAAAGGTGATTCTCGCTGTTAGTTTGTCTGCAGCGCAAAGTGCTTTTAAAAACAGGTGAGGCGAACTGACAGCATCCGTTTGTTCCGAAATCAAACAACACTTCACAAATATCTGCGCTTACTTGCCTTTGGGATCCCCCAGTGTCCGAGAGAGGAGGCAGCTCAGAGAGACGGATGCTTTCAGCCATGTATTATTCACCACTGTAATTCCACAACCCTACAAAAGAGAAAACAGAGAGTTTGTGTTTCTTTTATTTATCTCTTAAATCCACAAATAGATAGCTGCAAAATGGTCCTGGTTAAAATTTCATCATGGGCATCAAAGAGTGAGCATCCAGTGCTGCTGTCCTGAAAAGGTTACGACCCGGATCTGTGCTGCTTTATGTTGGAGGTAAAACACTCGATTGGGGTTTGAACAGAGAAAAAAAAAAAAAGGAAAGCCAACCATGATCTTTTTTTCTACCTTACCAAGTAGTGTTGGTGTCTAAAAACCATGCGGCAACAGTGACATCACTCATCGTTTGTGAATGGCTATTGTGCCATGCTGATATTTGGATGATATTTGGCTATCAATTAAACAGACACATCCCCAAAAATATGTTTTTGAGGCCTAATATCTAATTAATGATGGGATAATTGTTTTTAGATGGACCTCCAGAAAACTAATAAGAAAGAGCCACTTCAGCGAATTGCACCATAATGACTTTGTATTTCATGATAAACGGGAGTCTATGGAGCCAGAGGCTTTTTGGAGCCAGCCCCTAGTGGCCCTCGGTGGTATTGCCGTTAAAGGCACTTCCGAATTAGCCTCAATTTTTAGACCCGGACGCTACGTCCACTTTTATATACCGTCTGTGGTCTGAACTTAAACCAAAATGCAACTATTTCACAAGGTTAACAACTTGTTTATTATTGTAACAGTCAAAGGAAATCGGCCTATTGTGTTGTTTTGATATGAAGTGGTATTGTAAACTCCACTGGGCTTCCAACCAGCTGCTACGCAGGACAGTGGGCGATGTTACAGGTCAATATCTCCCTCTTTAGGATTAACTAATGCAAAGACGCAAGACTTTCGCCAAACTTTGTGTTGAACTATTTTTCCAAATGGTTATGGAGTAAATACGACGCAGCACAGACAGCGTTATCCTTCCAATGATCAACGTTGACAGCTCATCACATCCTGTTGTGTTTTATTTTTGTCTTTCAGGACTTTTACTGCTCTGACATGAAGAACAAGGAATAAATATATATATATATTAAAAAAAAAAGCTGTCACAGATGAGCCGGTCAAAGCCGTACTTCAAACTCAATTGTGTTTAAACTCACTCACACAGAGATTTTCCAGCCCATCCTGTCCCGTAGACTGAAGCACTCTCCCAAAATGCTCGGAGAATTGGAGGGAAGTGGCTGAACAGATTGTTATGTCACCATTAGGGAGCTGTAATAAAGTCATATTTCTCTTGCATTTTGCATGACTGGAGGGCCTTCCACTCTCGCCTGTCTGCTCCTCTCACATCAGCCTCCTTTAAGTGGAGCAGTTCTGGGCTGCAGGTTTTGCCTCGTTGCCGCCAGAGAGTGTCTGTGCCAGATAGCATTGCATGATTACACTTAGCAGCGCACAATTTTGTAGACAGCATTATAGCAGGAAAATAAAATGTCTTAGGCCTCATTAAACGCCCACACATTTGGAAATTAGAAACCAGTTATTCCTCATTGGGAATAGGGATATCAAACTCAAGTCTGTTATAACGACTTGTTCCTACGCTACAAGGAGCTGCTTAATAAAAAATGCTGCGAGCGTGTCGGCTAAACCTTTGTCAGATATTCCCTATTAATCAACAGCGAATGGACAAATCCAACTTTAAAAAGCAGTTTGGTGTTTTCTTGATCACTCTCTGGTGCCAAAAATCATAGACACTTCTTGCATGCGTAAAAAAATTTTGGGGCCAAACTGGAAATTACAGTGATGCTGATAAACAGTGACAATAAAGTGCATAAAATGTATTGTGTTTCTTCTGAGCTGTAAAACACTAAGGCTGTCCTGACAGATCTTTTTTCCTTTTTTTTGCCAGGAGCCGATGCTAACAGAACAACAATGATTTCTGCTGTAAATGTGAATCCACTGTAACAGACTCTGCTGTCATGTTAGTTCAAGTTTTCAAATGGGTATCCCGAGAACGTGTCCTGGCTGCTCATGAATAGTTTACCACTTACTAAATTAATAAAGAAAAATATTCATTGTCATTTGGTAAGGTTTTTCGGCAACCATTGCCCTTGTTTACTCCTGTTGCTGAAAATAATTATCTTTACTTTAGAAATTGGCAAACAAAAAGGCAGAAAATGTACAAAAAAAATCAGGTTTAAAGCTTGTGATGCTAACAAATATTCGCTGTGATATAATCTATTATTATTTTTCATAGCTGCTTACTGCTAATATAAAAACAGGCTGCATTTGAACACAGTTAAAGTCCCAAAGCCGTCTGCATCACATTATTTGGTGGGGTTTTTTTCCCAAAAAAGACACGTCACCAATCAAAGAATTATACGATAATCACCCAGTCAGCAGCCAATTGTTGGCTCGAGAAGTTTAACGTTCCAGATCTAAATAAGACGTCATGGAAGAATTTACAGCTTTAAAAAGTCGACACACTGTAAAAAAAAAAATCTACCAATCCAGCCTGCGTTTGTACTCCTGAGCATCAAAAAGCCTCATGTCTTGGCTATGGATTCACTATTGGTCATAGTTGTGAGAAATGACTTGTGTTTGGAGTTACAGGCCCGTATTACCAACTCTGTGATCCCAACAAACTTGTCAAAGGATTACATTACCAGCCTTTTCTCGAGCGGGCGGGGCTACTGCTGCTGCCCAGCTCTTCCTTGTGTCTCTCTGGGTTTCATTTGAGCCAAAAAGAGCCACAGGATACGACTCTCGGGGCATTAGCATTCTCAGCAGTCAGCCGGCAAAATTTCAGATCACGCTAGTTTAAAGTGACAGGGTGCTTAAACTACAGTACATGAGGCTAAGAAACAACTGCCTCCTGCTAACTACAAACACATTATGTAAGGAGCAGCGATGGGCTCATGCCCTTTCATCTGCAGCAGGCTGTTTCTTACAGTATTTCCCAACACTATAGTGTTACACCTCCTGGGTACAGGCATGCTAATGCCCTTTAAGCACTGGAAGTTTATGATGTGGTTCAATAAGATGTGGGTGATGTGGTCAAATTGTCCGAGGAATCCAACTGGTGTTTTGTCTTATTCTAACACAGGAAAACAAAGCCAAACTAATGCCCAGAGTTTAACTAAACCCGACTGTTAACAGGCTGGTTGACATGCATTAAAAATGTGTCTAACGGTTGCTTTTATTTTTTTTTTAAAAAGGCTTTAATTGTGTGTTGAGTGTTTATTGGGGGTAGTTTCACTTTTCATACAACAGGTATTTATGGATTATTTCACTATTTCATGTCAGTTTCACTTTAGTTTTTAGGGATCTTGACTATTTCTATTTCAGTTTTATTCTCATTATGTCTTTTGGGGATTTTTGTTTCAGTGTGACAAAAAAAAAATCCCAAATCAAGTTCGACTTGCTTTGCTTTTTCCGGGGCTTTCAACTACATCACAATGTTTTCATCAGCGTGATCCTTCTGGCATGCTGGAGATGATGATGGAGAGTTGGAGAGGCTGTTAAAACACCCAGAAAAGATGAGGTGGACCTCTATTGTAGCAAATTTTTTTGTACATTTTAAAAACTTTTAAAATCCCATGTTTACCGTTTTAAGGTTAAGTAGATTATTCCTGCATTGTTGTACACGTTGAACATTTTTACAGGAACCATGGAGATCACAATAAACTGATGCAGAATAAAAAAGGTTTGTAGAAAATGAACCGGCCCGTCAAATCCACAAATGCCCTTTAGTGCGTCTCTGATGTTTGACTGGACCAATAATTAAGGTTTGGCGTCATCTTATGCCACAAAAAGGTTTTGCATGTTTGAACTATAAAAGGTCTCCTTTTTGTGTGAAGCCGGGCTCACCGCTACACACACACACACACACCGCTTTTGTCCATCTGGTATGAATGGCATGAGATGATTCAGTATTTCTTTCCACGATCCTAACCGCCCAATTTACAACATCCATTCATAACATATTCAAACATCCTGTTTACAGGCAGAGAGGGCAGAAAACAGAGCCGCTGACTGACTCCACTGGTGAGAGCAATTTGGTGCAATTACACCGGGGTGAAACCTTTGAAGACCCAGTTTGTGTTGTGACTGGAACAATGATGATTAGAGCTTGTTCGCTTGTCAATTGTGATTAAGGGAGAGACCACATTTAAAGAGCAGATCTTTTTTATCATGCTAATCTTAATACACGCTATTAGAAATTTGTTTGAAAATGTCTTATTTTGCAGTTGTTCTATTAATTTGTACATTTTCCATCGCTCTAACTGTGCTAATGGCTGTCCAATTTTACAGATGAGACACAACAGTATATCTACATGTTAGCTGCAGGGAAAAAGCTGTGGCACTGACAAACAATATACAACACGAGCTGACTTGAGGCTTGAAAGAGCGGCGGTCACACCACATGATATAGATTAACTTTAGAGAAATCTGGGTGCCTATTAACGCCACTGTTTGATCTTGATGGCACAAATTGATCCAAGGTGAAGAAATTGTTGCGTAATTATGATTGATGATGACAAGAGGGGGGAAATGATTTGTGCCTTTTAATTCTCAGGGAGAAAGTTGCTCCACAAATGCGAGCTTTAGGAAGCTGTGAAAATGCTTGATCGTTTAGGCCACAAATACGACTTTTAATAAAAGGAATGAAAGGGTGACTGACCTCGGGATGTGCATTTTCTTTCCGTTACTTGTCCAACTGAAACGATATGGATTTTGAAGCAAATACTAAAATATTTGAGAGTTCAGAATACAATTAAAAGACGGATGCTTCAAATCTTAATTCTGCTTTTTAAAGTCGAGCGTGAAGGTTCACTTTACTTTCAAAACAAACGAAAAATGAATTCATGCTCATTTGAAGCAATGTTCACGATGTTAAAAAGCTACATAGCTCAGGGTGTTACCATGCGAACATTTGCCAATTAGCAAAAATCTGAATTCGTTTTTGCAGGTTTTTAGTCATAAATCAAAGCTGTGGGTGTTTCACTCAAAACCAGAAATGTCAACTTTGCGGTGGGGCTTGAGGAAAAGTCAGGGCATCGCCAAAGTCAGCAGGTTTCATCCTCTGGGGATCACGACTAACTGCACCAAAGTTTATGGTAATCCATTGAATTGTAATTGAAACAAATCACAGAGCGGTGGATAGATACTGTCATAAATAGTAAAAATGTCTAATATTAGGCTGGTTGGTGGACAAACAAACAAATTGGTTAAAATGATCTTTGGCACTCCTGCTGCAATATCTTGTCGGGCTACTTAACAGCATGTTGCTGCTTATTCTGGGATGAGCTAATATTACAAATAATCAGCAGCAAACGTGGGTGAAGCTCTGGTCCTCACAGAGGACCATGTAAAGGAGATGCTGAAGGAACTGAATACACTGTTTGCGCAGGAAATTTGCAATATGGAACACATTACACTCAACACATCCGGAACACATGAATCCAAGTACATTTAAATGTATGGACTCAGCCCAGGGCCAAACATTAGTGTGAACAAGAGCGCGTTTCATCAAGGACCCTGTTAACGAAACCATTGAACTTCTCACACACACCTGTAGTTGCTGTTTGCTCGCCTATTGCAATTTTATATTTAAATGTAAAGAGAATATTTGTCCAAATCTGCAGCATGTTTACAAAAGAAAAGATAAAACATGATCGCTTTTCATACTTCCCCACAGAGACCAAAAGCCTTCAACGTTTTCTTCCAACAACCTCAAATTAGCAGGAGGGATTTTTTTACAATGTGACACGGCGTTGAGAATAACTCTCTAAATAAAGAATAAAAGCAATCTGCTCTCATTTCAGTTCATGCACCTTTTCCTTCCCTGTTGCCAGGGGGATGACCAAGTGCATTTCATATGCAAACATCGCGCTTCACTGCCTCGTGAGCGCAGAGTAGAATCATGTTCCACTTTAAAAACGGTAATTTTACATTTTTAATGACTGGCTTGATGGCTTAAGTAAGTGAGTACCGCTTACCAGGGAAGATGTGATGTTCTGGAAATCCTCCTCCACACACACCTCCAGTTCCTCGTCCTGGATTAAATGATCTCTCCTGGTGGGTGAAGGAAAGGAGACGAGGCTTTATTTGTGGTCTCCTGTTAAAACAAAGAAAAGCAATTCAAAACTCGCAGGAGGTATAGGTTTTAAACCAAATGTTAACATTACAAATTTTTTAATTTTTGCACACAAACTATCCTCCTTGCTGCAGTGCAGTTCAGTTAGTCAGAGATTCCTCAATTTTATGGCTGATTAACTTCATGCCAGAATTATCTCCTGTTATTTTAAGGCAAATAACACAAGATTATGACTTAATGGGATCTGTGAAATCAGCTGGAAGACAGCGAGGGCTTCTACCAAAGAAACATCTGCTAAATGCAGCTCATGCCGGTCAAATTTCGGAGGTGAAATAGTTAACCAAACCTGTATGTCCAAAGGCAATTTTTGACACATATATCATCTATGCACCCACACATTAAGAGATCAGTTTCAGAGCTAAACTGCGTAGCGTTTCTGCCTGAAGTCATCACCAATTTTTGAAAACACCTTGGTGTAAATTCTGCATATTCCAGTTCCCAAAGGCGATATAGCTGCCCGCCGTTGGGAAGAGAGGTTTCAACATGCCTCAGCTATGAGCTAAGCGGTTTACAGCACAAACTCTCATCTCAAAAAAAAAAAAAAAAAAAAAAGGTAATTAGCTTGTGCTCAATACTGTCATATCCATAAGTGCAGCTGCTTTTGAAAAAACAGGGCAAGAAAACAAGAGGCCGGGCCTCCGCAGGGTCAGTGCCCACCACAGCCTGGATTATGGCACCAAAGGAATCCTGGGAAGCGTGTATTGATTTGGCCTGACACTTGCTGCCACATTTAGCTTAGCCGCTGCTGATTCGCAAAGGCTTCAAGCAGTTATCTGCCATATCCTCTACTATCTTTAAAGAGCACTGAGAAATTACCTCGTGCCATGGGAGATTTATCATCACGTAATTAGCTCACTGCACCTAGCAGCAGATCTCTTTTGACGACTAATACGAGCTTAAAGTTCATGTGCACAGGACTATGCTTGATTAAGTTGTTAGCATGAGCATGCTGTGACGGAAACACTGGCCTTTTTAAACTACATTTGTTTTACAAATTGTCTGGTTGCTGTGCTGTTGTCTCGAATCTGCTGCATGCCACAAACAACACAGTTGTGATACGTCAGCACAGAAAAACAAGTATATAGTCGTACAAAAGCACTTCTCTTTTTCTTTTTTTTAGACTTTTCTTGATGGTATTATTTGGGTGTTTCTGTTACTAGTATTTTTTTTTTTTTTTTAAATCTTAAATTAAGGTTTACTCACAGTGCATCATGGGACTTGGCATCCTCGGTCTTCATCCGGTGGTCCATGTCTCCATGACTCCAAACTCCATCTGCTGAAAAACACAAAGACATGTCAACAGGTTTGAAAGTGAACATGAGTTCAGGTCGTTTGGTCTTTGCAATTATGTTGATTTCTCCTATTGAGCAAAAACATGAAATATATTTAGAATAGCATGGAATCAGCATACGGCTGTACAGTCGCTGCTCCTGTTATTGTGTCAGACAAGTTAGCGTTATACATATGTAATACAATATGTCTGTAAGGACGAAAATATGTGCAGTGACAGTTTGTGAGCATCTCTCAGACATGAAGACGAGGATGAAACTGACAGTAGTGGGCAAGATGAGGATTTAAGCTCTGAAGAGGGCATGCTGTTGTGTTCCTGCCACATTTATAATTTGTACCGCCTGATGTTTACCAGGATGTATTTTGCAGGAGAGCAACTACTCCCAAACCGTGGTCAGCCTACGTTCCACCGGTGGTACATGAGGAGCCACCTTGTGGTAGGCAAGAGTATTGCAGAAAGGACAAATAATTGCACTCCAACTGGTCCAAAACAATTTCATTTCATTTCATTTTATCACACAAAATTATTATTGCATACACATCACATTACAGCAATGCAAAAATCAGCTGTTAATCATTTTAAATATTTTAGAAATAAAAGACGCTTGTGCTTCATCATGATTGTGACTTTGCAAAATGTTAACGTTGGCTTGACACAGTCGCGCTCCGCAGTCATTGATTTTAGCAAGCCGAGGGGGACATTTTTCTTTAATGGGAACAAGGTCCAAAAAACCCATTTGAAAGTCAGGGTACAACGCTGGACCTGACAGCTCAAATGAATCTTTCAACAGTGAAGAGGAGTTGTGGGTTGAGCCACCAAGTGGCAGCTTTTCCAGCAAGAGATGTAAATTCTTTGTCTTGTGCGGTTATTATTTTTGCTTTTCTGAAGCTATTTCTGTAGATTGTTAAATTAATTCATCTTATTCTGTGAAAAAAATTATTAGTATCTGCCGTGGGAAAGAAGTAGTTATTTGGCATATTTGGTTTGGTACATAGTGGTCTGAAAGGTTTGGCAGCCTCTGCAGGTTAAAACTGAGGAGCTACACAATGGAAAATGGCATTTTCTCAACTCAATCTGCAACATTACATTTTTAGCATGCCTCACACTCCACCAGCATTGTAGCTGTAACATTTTGTGAAATTGTGTTCAGTGTCACGAGCAAATTTGACTTCCAACGTGCCCTTTGTTAACATTTCTACTCAGCTGTAAACATCTCATCGCTGCTCTGAATGATTCCGGGCAACTACTTTGTGCAAAGAGCAACTCTTGGCAAATATTAGACTGGAATCATCCAACACTTCTACCCTTTGGAGCCCCCATTGGCTTTAAGTGGCCAAATGCCATCGTATTTTATTCATGTTAGGCCTCTTCTGCGCCCTTCAGTCTGGCACTCTCTCCAAGCAATAGCAAGCCCCCTTTTTATTCTTCTACAACTGTCAGCCAGATCTGATTTCTCTTTTTAATGTTTTCCATTTAATTCAATTCTCTGGGCAACAGTTGTAACATCGCGAGGCATCCGCCTCTGCATTTGTGTCAGCTTCAAATGCAGTTGTGGGACCGCACCGGATGAAATGGGAAAAGACAGCTTCACAATCGCCAGGGGTGTTATTCTAAGATCAGGCTGGAATCAGAAGTTTTGTCGGTTTCAGTTAACCAGGGCGCTGCTAAATGGCTTAAGCCAAGCATCAGTGCACCCGGCGAAGGCTCTGAGATATTGCTGCATGACAGCTAAAGTAGCTGGGTGCATCACGGACATGTACCCAGCCTAAAGAGCCCTTGGGCTCTCTCTTCTTCATGACTGACTTTTAAGTGTTTTTATCCCTGGGACACAGCGATAATGTGCATTAAGATCAAGGACACTTATTTCAATTGTGCTTTATGTTTTATTCTAGCTTTAAATTTGGCAGTGTCTAGACTGTGCTTTGCTGAGAATAGCTCATATGGGAGAATCCCCGACTGTGAGAGGAGGGATGGCTTGGAGAACGGTAACGTAAGTCTGTTGTATTATCGTGTTGCCAAAGAGGAATGTATTTTAAAAAGCCAAAGAAAAAATATGTTTTGTTGCTTGTTCATGGCACGAAAGCAGGGAATTATTCTTCAGATATCTATACGCCAGTTAATGCCAAATTTTCAAAACACCGGTTATATATCTTGTGTGCCTGAGGTTCAAAAGATGTTATTCTGTTTTCTTGTGCTCAACAAATCTCCCTTTCTTCCCCTGCCTCTAGCTCTCTTGGATGTAACACATGGATTTGAGTATTTACAGATCAGATTTGGTGACAATAAGAAAAATACAGGAGAGCATCAAACTCATACTTTAAAACAATAGGTATAAAAGATCAAGTTTAAGCACAGAGAAAAACATTGTACCTTTGCTAAAAGGCAAAAAGATAATCTCCACTATACATACCAATAAAAATCTTAACCATCATTTCCTAAATCTACAAGATTGGCCCAACATGTTAAAGAAAGAAAACGATTGTGCAAAGTTTTCTTGTTTCAATCCCAGAATTTTAAAATCGTGGAGGCCATTTTAACCGAGGAACAAAATTCATGTAAAATGAATTTGTTCATGTAAAACTCGATGGAGCTTTCAAAAACACAACGGGATGAAACAAGTCATGGTAAACAACAAAGCTGTGCTCCAGTTCCACACAGTCTGTACTCATTTCTATCGCAGTTAATCTGCATGAAATCAATATAGCTTAGTTTTATTTATGAAGTAAAAACATTTTTTTCAGTAAATGTGCCACTGCATCAGTTTCCCTTCATTAAACTGCACGTGATTAATCCGCTTCACACTTTACGGATGAAACAAAAGTTATTTTTCACAATGTGATTTTACAAAGTGTCTTCTCTCAGAGCTTTCATGGTGCGTTCATGAGCCACTGGGAAGTGTGAAAATACACCTGAACGCCTGTCAAACTTTATATATATACACCACTAAGAAAGTGGGAGTTTTTTGTTTTTTTTAGAGCTACAAGATTTAGGTTTGACATTACTTTGTGGTGAAAGTAAGAAATTTTACTTGCTCTGAAAAGAAGATGAAAAAACTCTCCAAAGAGGAACATTCCCAAATTCCCATCAGACACTACGAGGCCACAGGTGACAGCAATTAAAGTCAATAAAGGTTTGACAGAGGAAAAGCTGCAAATATATTTCTATACTACTATTATATTGAATATTACGGCAAAAACGTGCTTAGAAACGACTCGCCCAACAAATACACTAACTGCAAACACAGCAATGAAAACACAAGAACATCAAAAAATGCTTCATGTTACCGAGTTCAAGGCCTCGAGCCCAAAAGAGGCAGAAAATATGAAAGCAGTGAAACGCAACACCTGATCATGAGCCAACATATTCCTGCTCTCTGACACAGTGAATTTAAGTCCATGTAGGAAAGTCTGTTTATTCATATTTATACACTGGGGAAGCTCCTGGTACCGTCAGTACCTGAACACCCTCAAACTGGATCAATCACACAGCCTGAGAATTGTTTGAAGTTTTTTGTTTTTTTTTACCTTTGAAAGTTCTGCAGCCCAACACAGAACCAGACTTATCTTTAGTAACCAACCAGAGTCTGTGAACAGCTCAACAAACAAATGAAACACACCTGACATACACACTGACAAGTGCTCGTTAGCAGACACACAAAGAAAAGAAAATAACTATAACTCAACATGATGCTAAAATATGAATAAATGTTCTCTAAGCAAAGAAGACTTAGACCTTGTTATCAGGAGACATCTGCAGAAAAAGGACTTCTTGGAAGACTTCCTGGTTCTCAGTCCCTTCCTGGACATCAACCAATCAAATTCCACCATTTTACCCAACTGGTCAAATCAAACAATTCAAACAAAATCCAACTCATTTGTTGTTCTCAACATTTTTCTTATTTATTTTTTTTGTGCTACCTCAAAAGCAATGGTGGTTTGTTAATACTACCAACGTTGAGAGAAATAAAAAAATACTACTTTAACATGTAAAACATACATTAATTATATAATAATAGTTTGCAGGTAAAATGCACCTGGTAGTGATCATTCATCGTCTACTTCCTGGTGCGCGGACGCCGGCCAAACGACAGTGAACGCAAATCCTTCAGCTTTTGGCAACCACGTGACCTGCAGCTGCTCTTCAATTAGCTGTTTCAGATTTTTCCGTGGACCCGCCCTGTTTTACTGACAGCGAATCGGTATCGTTCTACGTTTTTCTATCTAACATGATTTTTATTTTGTGCACATAAAACTCATAATTCTTTCACATTATTCTATGAAGAAAATTCAGTTGTTTTTTTTTATAGTGCTGTATACACTTCCAACACCTTCACGTGACTCTCCAGCAGTTTGTAGTTTTTATAGCAACAATTAAGCATTAACATAATTATTAAATCTAATCAAGATTTTATTTTGTACCTGCATAAACTGAATACCTGTAAAAGTGTTACAAAACAACTCCAGCAGTTACGTAAACTACAAAAACTGTTTTGAGCCGAGTCCATTTCCTGAGTGAAGGGAATCCAAAAGTGTCTCTGTTATATTTCATACTTGGATTTCCTCACAGACGAACGCATTTATTTCCCGCTAACGTCGTCTTTCTAAATTCAGACTTGAGAAATCGCACGTCACGGCACATTATTACAAATTTTGCCTATCCGCATTTTGTCCAGAATCAGCTCCTCTCGCGTTTCGGTGGCTGTCGGGTTGAATTTTTACGTTGCGAATTGGGTCTGTTTCCATTCAGTCCGGGAGAACGAGATTTGACAGAGTGGTGAATTCAGACCTTGCAATAAATCACCGTACAGGCTCAGATGTAGCCCCAACTAATAAATCATCTTGTCTAACAGGGAAGATTATGATTAGTAATGCAGATATAGTTCAGCACTCGGAGTCTGATGCAACTGATCGTCGTGTTATTTGAGTAAATGTGAGCTCACATGTTGAATTTGTAGAAAACCAGAAAAGGAGAATGATGCCTGGAGGAGCCTTTTTTACATTGAGGTTACAAAGTGGGCAACTTTTACAAAGGACGTTTCCTTCATAAAAAGCCATCGCAGCCCAGCAGAAGGTTTCAGTATCCAACAATCACGAAAACAGAAGAGGGACACCGTTGCTTTTTTGTTTTTTTTTAACACAGTTGAGAGAGTCACTCTCTTATACACCAAATTTATATCGGACTATTACACTGCTAAGATGCATGACATTAAGGCAGCACCACTCAAATCATCAATAATTCAGATTATCAACCCTAACGACTTTTGTCGATCTTCTGACTTTTCCTTTACTTCCATCATGAGGTTGAGATTAAAATATTTAACAAGAATAATTATAAAACAATAACAACTTTAATTGAAATGGTCCGTTCTGCTCCTATGTGCCACCAGGCCTCCTGTGACTCGATGCCATCTCACGCTTTGATCGCCGAGCGTATCGGAGCGTTGCAGAGATACATGAAAACAAATGAACACAAGAGGAACATGTCAG
Organism: Brachyistius frenatus; assembly: GCF_029030835.1. Lineage (NCBI taxonomy): Eukaryota > Metazoa > Chordata > Actinopteri > Embiotocidae > Brachyistius > Brachyistius frenatus. The sequence goes on from NW_027210907.1 coordinate 111,627, forward strand.
CAAACACGATTCTTCACGCGGGCCCGCGGGTCAGACGGAAGCCTTGTGTGGCCTCGTTGCACGGTGACCTCTGACCGTCACGCTGGAGGAGAGCACCCCAAACAAACCAACAGAAGGAAAAACGCCACAAAGGAACTCTCAAATCCTCCGATTCCTAAACACCAGCAGCCAGTCAACCCGGACGCAGCCTCTTATTTTCAAAAAGGAGGTGACTTTCTCAAACCAGCAGCTGTATTTCCTATTGTTGTCTGGTGTTGTGGTTAGGGATCCCAGCGCTATTAAAGTGGAATCACCTTAACCCAGTTGGACCTGCCTTTGTCATAGCTGAGGGGTTTTCTCCAAGAATGATTGCTGGGGTTTTGTACACACTCACGCTCGACCGGCCGCATTATCTTTGCTTCACGTGTTCCCCACTCCGAGTTTGGTCAGGGTCTGTAACAATGAAAGTGGCTTATTATCACCCACTGGAGGAGTTGTCTGCACATGTACGTTTCGGTAATTGCTGCCGCTTAACAAGCAGACCGAATTGGACTTGACATTGAGCCATTATTAGGAAATGAAATGCTGTTTTTGCAATTATGGGAGTTTGGCAGGGCCGAGTGACTCTCCGCTGTACGGATTATGAAAAGAGAGTACAGTTACGTTCACAGAGACACAGCGGCGCGGTGTGTGACGTGGGAGATTTTCACTGTGAGCAATACAACGTGGATGACATTTTTATGAATGAACGGGGATTACGTAAAATGTATTCCTCTCTGGTAAACGTCGGCGTTCCTCCTCACGGTCCGGTCTTTCTTTTCCCGTCTGGATGTTACAAAGCTGAGCAGAGTGAACTGGATTAATCGCTGCAACATGCGGCATATGGTAGCATTGGTATAATCATCTATTTACGGCAAGATGTCCTCATTATTTCCCAAGTAAACACCTGTAGCGGGGGGTCGCTTCTTGCTCCTGTCTTGAAAAAGCAAACAAGAAGTTGAGACCTCGACCTCACGTAGAAAAACACATTGACAGTAACTGAATCAGAAAGAAGGGCAACCATCATCACGACACCTTAAAGGCCCAGAGTGTAATTTAATGGGATATATATATATATATATATATAGTAGATCAAAACGTATAGATCTTAGAAAGAGCTCTTCATGTCTACATAGGGAGCCGGATCTTTTTCCATGGAGCCGCCATGTTTCTACAGTAGCCCAGAAGGGACAAACCAAACACTAGATTCTAGATTTGCAGTTTCACGTCCACCGTAGTTTCTCTTCCGTGCTTTGAAATGGAGTGTGAGGGGAGGAGGTGTGCAGCCAATGAATCCTACGAACTGTTCCTTTAATAGTGTTTTTCTTCATAAAAATCTTTCAACTGGATACGTGAGACTCTTCAGTTTTAAATTTGTTTCCCTTTTCTAGTCTCAGCAGAAGTGACCACAAAGGCCAACAAAAAAAAAAGAAATCACTGATAGATGGCATGTCCCATCATGTATTTTATGTTTATTTCTAAGCATCTAAAAGAATATTTCAGATCATTTATATTTCATGAAGAAATTGTTTAACCCACAATAACATCATGGTATAAAAGAAACTCAGTAATATCACTTTCACATGAATCTATGGTCATTTGATTTGCAAAGACCAACCGATCACCAATGGAAAATAAAACTGATCTTTGAAAAACAACTTAATTTTCTTTCTTAGGCTCTTTCCTAATCATATAATTTTTTATGTGTTGGATCTACATTTACTTGTCCTTGCTATATATACTGTTTTATCTTGTCTGTGCCTTCTGTATCACTGTCCTTCAAACTTCTGTTTTGCACTCAGATTCAAACTCTGAATGTTAATTGTGCTCATAAATATTGGATATAATAAAGAGTATATATCAAGTCCCTAAAGTTCATCTTTAAAGTGTAGCACACTTGTCATTTGTGTACTAAAATCAGTTAATGAGAGCATTAAATTTAAAAAAAAAAATCACCCCCTGCTGTGATACTGGCACCTGGTGGCACTCTGTCCATACGGTGGACTGAGCGCTCATAAATAGTCATAGTTACAAACCGATCTCAAGGAGGGACATAAGCGTATTAAAGCTCCTTTGAGAACAGAGAGCAGGTTCACTGAACTGAAATCAGGCATTACTTACCTACTTGCCAGCAGCATGATGCTAACACAACATGGCAGCTCAGGGCAGCTCTTTGCTACTTTCTCAGCCTCACAAAGTAATTGGTGACCCGGCACCCCACCTGACATGGGCAGCTCGAGGAACGGGTCCCAGGAAAGCAAACAGGCTCAGTCCGGCGTTGGTTTGGTTCAGACCTCAGCGTCAGTCAGTCAGTCCATTCTGTGGTTTCTAAAATTCCTCAAATATATGGTACATTTGTGGAGCAATGGATATCGTCATATGACAGCTGACATATATGCCAAAGTGGAACTAAAATGTCTAAACCTTCTCCTGAAAACTCAGAAAGAAAATCCAGCTGAACTGAGTATGTGACTTAGATCGTAACCTATAAGGAAATTTGTAAGCATTGAATAAAAGCAATACAATGAAACAGGTTAAGAGGGGAAAAAAAGAGCAAAGCGAGAGGGAATTTGTGAAATATTTCACTACATTTCAAATTCAAACTTTGTTTTAAGCCAGCCAGCTGGACTTTTAGCCCTTCCAGTTCCTCCTTACTGCTGCACAGCGTGTCTCATGTCCTGTTGTCCTCAAGGTTCACTACTGTCACAGAAAGTGTAAAATAATGGGTGCTCAAAACATAAAGAAGAACATCTATCCTTGATAATATAAGTGACACGCCCTCCTACAGTACGTATACTACAGCTAGTTACTGAATTCAATTGTCACTTGAATTTCCCACTGACATCATCAAATTTACCTGCAGCACACTCACCCGTAAAGCAACTGCAGCTCGGTCAAGCTCGGAAGTTCATTCTTAAACCTATTCGAAGGTCTAAATTATTCATGAGCTAGCAGCCTTATCTTAAACACACCTGCCATCACCTGACCAATCACATTCCTAGGTCACGTGACAACAAACTATCATGGATACGGTGTCACTCGGCAGGCAGCCTTTCTTCCAGATACGGTTGCGGCTACATTTGTAGTATTACTGTAAAGTCGATGCTGCCCTGCCATGATAACACAGATTCCCAGGCACTGCACAGCACCTACTGAATTCCAGTATTGGAGACATCCTGCATGTACCTGCAGGGGTTTCTGATGCCATCTGCCCGTCTGCTGAGAGCCCTCCGGAGAGCTGTGTGATGCTGCGGTATTTCCCTCCTCCACTGTGGATGGAGGTCTCTCCTCTGCTTGTTTGGCTGACTGCGTTTGGTGCCAGATATGTTTGTGTTTTGTAAATCCTCTGAGAAGCCTGTTTTTATTTTTTCACTGACTTGTCATGGGTCAAGTAAGCAGACTTCCCTCTATGATTCGGTAATACGAGCTTTATCTGGTGGTAATTTGCTTTTCCCATGCTTCTTCTATGACCTTATAATCGAATTCTGAAAAGCTGTTTCGTTTATAGTATTTGGGACTTCGCTGGAGCCCAGGGCTGACAATGCTCTCGCACGCTTCGCTGTGTTTTGTACTACTTCTCATTGTGGGGAGCTACTGTCCTTTTGTTTTGTTTTCTCTCTATGAATCTGTGTTATTTGCTCTTTATCGTTTTCCCTCTTCATTCTTATAGTTTTGACGCTATCAAGCAGCTGAGTTCACTTTCATTCTCATCTTCTTACTCATTCCTCCATTACCTCACATTTCTTGCTCCTCACACACTTGTTTTGACTTGTTTAGTGCTAGCACTCCTGCTTCTTTCAATAAAGTCAAAAAGCCTTAAATATCCTTGTTAACTTCTTTCCTCATTAATCTGTTTTGGATTTAATGGTTTTAAGACTCTAATTTATCATAAAAAGCCTGAAGTCACAGAATATTAGTTTAGCGCCTCCATAAAATTGTTTGCAGGAAAGGTACATAAACAGAAATTGTTTTTTTAGTTTACAAAACACTCCTCTCAGGTGTGTGGAAGTTGGACCTGTAAGACACTTTATACACCGACTGTAGCTTTAATGACTTTTCTGGATTAATCAAGTCGTGAATAAACTCTGAAGTAACGTCTGTCAAGTGCAAGCTCTGCTTGCTTTAAAGAGAGTTTAGATCAGTAGTTCCCAACCTGAGGGTCAGGGTCCCTCCAGGAGGTCACGAGATGAAGGTGAGAGGTCGCAACACAATTAACAGGGCAAGCTTGAATATATTTTCAGACATTTTCTCTTTTTTTTCCGTGGTGAAAAGGATGATTTAACCTCTTCAAGAAAAAGTAAAAGTATTATCAGAGCCGGGCAACCACTACTTTTAGCTCACAGTGTATGTCACATGTAGTGAGGGTTGCTTCATTGGGGTCATACAGTAAAAAAAGACTGGACAGCATAGGTAACATGAACATTTTTGGGATCATTTTAAAGCAGTTTTTAAGATGTAAAAGTAAAAAGTTACTGGCTGATCTGACTTTTGCTGCATTCTGCAACTACTGTCCTGCATTAAATGTTATTTGTTGCAATGCGTAAGCTATCCTTTATAATTTCCATTAATAATCAGTAAAATAACAAATTATCATAAACCACTCTCTTGTAATTTAATTATTTAAGAAGCAGCAGGGAGGCAAAGTTTTTGCCTCAGACCTCAACTTTGATTCACTAATGAGAGAAATACATGCAAAGCAATTACACCTCCTGCACAGATGCATTTCTCCTAATTTTACTAATTGCACTCAGTTTGGAGGAAAAATGGGACTCCTTGGTTTGGGGTAACTTGGGCCAGAAGTTGATTCAGCCTGCCTCCTAGTGGCCATCTGGTCTCATTTCCTACTAAAAAAAACCTTTGGAATCGAACCGAGCCTGCAGATGGGCAGAGGTGAGGAGACACATTGTGACTTTACTGTGTACACGAGTTATTTTCTTGACACAACACATTTGTATGTCTGCTATAAAACTACAAATATAAGTCTGAACAAAATTTTATTCAATCAGTCAATTCATGGCCATTAATTGAAGTTATGTGACTGTCAAGGCAAAAGCTTGTAGACATTTCGTTATATAAGGGGTATCGGCGATATAAAAAAAAAAGCAGCAAAAATCGTTGCGTGATAGCTCGGTTTCTGTGTACACTGTGCAAAAATAAACTGATGCGCTCCTTATTAAAGCTCTAATAGTGTTTGAGCAGCCAGGTGGGCGCCGGTTCACCGGGCAAGACAAAGTAGTTCCACCACCAGGGCTTCTCTCGTCTCTCCTCGCGGTTCTGGCTCACATCCGCCATCAGGATGTAGCGCTCGTACTGGTTGTTGGGGTCAAACCGGTCGTAGGTGCTCATGGACGGGAGGGTGTCGTCCTCTTCCTGCATGCCAGCGTCCGGAAGAGCTTTCTGCAGCACAAAGTCCACCCGGCCCGCCGTGTGCATGCGAGGGGGCAGCTGGACTTTCTTCATGGCTCTGGCGTAGCCCGGGGCCGAGGCGGAAACGATGTGGATGCCGGGGGTGAGGAGGCGCCAGTAGTCTCCGTTTTCAGCTGGGCAGGGAGGGAAAGGCTGAATGTTTGGACTTGTGATTTATCCCTGAGTAGGAATGGGTTTATTTGTAAAGGCACTCTGCTAACTGTACTAATGAGATGGGAGTAGAAAGATATCCCAGGAACCAAGGGTCCAATGCAACAGGCTTGTCACAAACGATTGCACCACACAATATATTTCTTGATTAAATGGGTTGAAATGACTGAGGTGAAACAGGCACCTCCAGTCGGATACATTAAACCTTTTAGAAAGATTAAGGTTCATGTCAGAAACGGGTCATTACAATACCTCTTGTGATGAAAAATTATACTGAGTTGCATTGTGGGAAATGTGCAGTAGGGTGCTGTGTTTTTGGTTGACTCGTAGTGGGACTCAAAATTACGATATTTCAGCCTTTTCGCCTCTTTTATGACCAATATATTGCAAGTCCCCTGACTTTGTTGTTGCAGTGTGACGGTAAATAGTTCGAGTAACTGAAATAAATGTTGGCCACAGAGATCTTGGAAAAACGACTATGAAATAAAGCCCTTGTCATACCTAAACGTGTCCGTGAATAATGGTGCATCTTGCTGATGGTCCTCACCTGTGGTAACGTCATGACGGATCCCTCTGACTGATACCGAGGCACCTTTTATTCGATTTCCCTCCTCATCTGTTACGATGCCTTTAATACCTCGATGGGCCTGAGGGAGACAAGAAAGTAATTCATAAATAAATCACGAAATAAATAATAATAGAGAGCGTTAACCAGACCGGCGTTCGTTCATCTCACTTGGTGTTCGGTATAATTTCATGTACCGAAATGTCAGATCACCAAAAAGAACACAAGAAAGCTGCTGAATGTGCCTTACTGCCTCCACAAATGCGATTAAAGCTTCGTGGTTTTCGTGCCAGGTCATCGGCAGCTCCTCTTCAGGGGGGAATTTGTCGCAACCCAGCTCCACGGTCACCTCGAAGCAGTTGGTGTGAAGGTAGTTGAAGTCCTGCATACCTGAGCAGAGACAAAGACAAAACACAAGTTGCTGACCTTTCCGTTCCACCTCTGCCGAGTCAGTCTGGATCGTAACTGGTCCTACAGCGACCTCTAGTGGCTCCAGCTAACATTTCACCGCCACCTTTCAGTCAGATTGTCATTGAAACTTTCAAGGAATGCTGTTTTCATTTTGTTTTTTTCAGCTCACTGCCTGCCAAGCTGGACCACTGCGCTCCATTAATGATCCCTTTCCGGCTGTGAGGACGAGATGATCCGCACCGAGCGCTTTCTCTGGACATGGTATCGTGGGCGTTTGCGTAGGTTTCTGCAAGAAGTTTGAAAACCTGCAAAATAAAACCCCGCTGCGTTACTTTCCCCTTTTGTCCAATACAGATCGGAAAATGATTACAGGTCAGATGCTTAAAGGGTTTTGAGACAGAAGTTTAAAGGAGATAAATGAAACAGAAAACCAGGCTAAATACTTCTAGTCTGCTCTTCAGCTGCAGATATTGATACCCGTGATTTGTCCTACTTTTTGTCCCCATCTGTTTTCTGTTGTGAGTCATTGTTTCCTCTCCTGCCTCAATGACCCATTCATATTTTCTATGGGTGCATAATGTGAATTTACTTTAATATTACGCCTCACTGTGATTTGTCACTCACAGTTCCAGTGCAGTTATGCAGTCCCATCACTCTACATCAGTTGACTAATTAGCATAAAGATTTTACACCTTGTATTGTTTATATAAAATGGCGCACAAAGTTTTCAAAAATGTTCACAATTGAGGGCGCAGAGAAAATAAATATGATTTTACGTGTGCGAATTTGCCAAGACGTGATCGAACTTTGGAACATTTGTGATGACGATGATCTGAATTATTTCTATAGTTTCATAACGGCTTCTGTTGCTTTTACAGCTCAGCCTTTGACAGCAAAAAAAACACCAACCCAATTCATCTGTCTTCATTATCTGCTGTACAACCATTCATAATGATGAGTTTCATAAGCCTATAAGTTACTATACATCTACTCTACGACGTCCCCGGTTGTCCCTCTTTCAGCGTTCCTCTTTCTGTGCCGTTCTCACATGTACTGATGACACGTTAACGGTCGAACCTATATTTCGTCGTTGTTTGCAGCTATGGTTTTGGATCATTTTCTTGTGAAGCCTTTGTCGATTATTCATGTGACAACTTTTCCCCGGTTTCCAAATGTTATCATATTCCACAAGACTTTCAGTCCACGCGTCATACACGTGGTCACACGTGTCCTATGTGGAAAAGCTCTTCCTACTGTGCAACGGAAAGCAAGGTTTCCTTTTTCATGGTGTGTTTTGTGGATTCAGCGCATCCTTCACTGGAGAGAAGTGACACCTCAGTCGATATCCTTTCAGCGGTGTGTTTCGAGGAGCCCGTGTTCACCTTTTCGTCCGGCGTTGGGGAGAACATGTTGCGTTCCAGCGGGTGTTTGGACAGATCGTAAGGGTACGACACCACCAGGTCTCCGCCGTGGAAGTTAGCGGAGAGCACGAACGGGACGGAGCGGACCCACTTCATGACGGCATACGTCTCCGGGGCAACCTGGGTGACAGCGTGAAGACTTATCGACTCGCTGAATTAGAGGTTTATTCATTCCGAAGTTGCATAAAGATTCAGCAGCAGCGTCACCTATCGGGCCACAAAATATCTTTGACTGACACGTATGGAGAAGGATTCATACTGTACCTTACCAAACCAGTAATGATCTGGGATTGGGACGTGGTCGGTGCGATGGCCCTTCTGTCTGCGGCGGCCGTAAACGATGGACGTCAGATCGGGGAAGTTTCTGTTCAGGTCGATGTTCTGGGCGTTGTTTCGGCCGATGTTCCAAGAATCATATCTGGGACCCTGTTACGTTTTTGTTTTTATAAATATATGTGATATAAATATCAAAGAAGTGTTTTTGAAAATTAGACAGGGACAAATATCACTCATGGATTTTTATATTTCAGCAGTGTGATGCACTCAGTGATTGCAAGACATTTCCGGTGGTTTTAAGGCTTATAAATTTTTTTTTTAAAAACACTAGAAATCTGAAGTGTATGAAAAGTGTATCGGGAGAGTAGCACAGGTTAACTTAAACTAAACCTACCTTGTAATTCAGACTTTCTGTTGGTGTGTTTATTTACAACGTTTCAGTCTACATGTCAATCATCAGATATCTGCACAAGTATCACAGCAGTTTCTGACATGTATCTATGTTCTGGTGAAAGCGTTGATACGATCGCTTCCTTCTTTACGTACGTCGTATATACGTGTTGGTTAAAATATCCTCTGCTGTATTCAACTTTTGCCTCTTGACAATCAATAACGCACAAGTAAAACATACACATTATTCTGGATAGAAACAAATCCACCAACAGCTCAAAACCCCCGAATTAAAAAATTGAAAGTAATTTTCTAAAAACAGATCAGAGTTCTATACATTCCGTAACGTGTTTAAATGCATGTTTTGTGTTGGAAACGCTCTGAACTCTAAAACTGAAACTCTTCAAATAGCTTCACGCACTGTTTAACTGTAACATTTAACAGGTAAGTGTGGGTGAATCAAACGGTGCGGCGATGACTGAGTGTAAATGTGGAGAACTCCCCTCTTCATCGTCGCTGTTGTCGTTGACCCCAGACACGGCCAGCTCGTACCCGTCCGGGTTCATGGAGGGCAGGATGTGGATGCGGGTGGTGTTGATGAGCGTCTGGATGCGCTCGTCCCCCAGCAGATACTCCGAGCACAAGTACTGAGCGAGGTAGACGAGCAGCTGGCGGCCCACGACTTCATTTCCGTGCATGTTGCCGACGTACTTTATCTCCGGCTCGACTGCGGAGGGTTCGTATTTAACTTTTAACCACAGCAGAAAGGGATGGCGAGTTTACAGAGAGGCCGATGAGACGTACTCACGCAGCTCATGTTCCCCGGGGTTGTTGGAGAACTCGATCACCAGCAGCTCCCTGCCCTCCAGACTGCGCCCGATGCTGTAGGTTCTGGCTATGTCGGCGCATCGATCCGCGGTCTTCTTCAAGATGCTGATCATCTGAGCGTTGGAGTGGTAGGTGAACTGCATCGTGGTCGCCGATTCCTGAGGAGGAAGCATTTCCAAGGTGGCATCGGCCTCTTCTTCCTGCCCTGCTGGGAAGAAAAACATTTCATCTCGTCAGTTTTCACCGACGCGTGTTTCGTGTGTGTCGCTAGAAACTGAATTTGACTCATTTCTATTTGAATTTTTAATTGATTGACGATTCGACTTGAATAATTGAACTGAAAAAGTGAATCTGAGTAACATATTTGAAATGGATTTTGTTTAGTTTGGACCTGAATTTCAGTAAACTTGAAAGTGAATGTTTTATTATGAAATTGCATAAATTTGATCCTCACAGAAAATCCAGCTTTCTGTGGGCTCCACATTCAGTTCTCAGGATTCAAATTCAGGCCTTGAAATCCAATTTTCAGTTTGTATGTCAAACATCGACATGTTCATGTCTCCGTGAAATAATTAAAGCTGTGGATGTATTAGCAGGTGATGCATTCAAAAGGACAAATGATGGCACATACAATAATATTTCCGTCACAGGGACCAAACCAGTACTTTTATTTTAATAATATAACTACATTTTGGCACCAATACTTCTGTACTTTTACTTAGGTAGGATTTTTCATGCAGGACTTTTACTTGTAATTGTAATAATCTGCACACTTCTTCCACCTCTGCACAAATGCTAAAACAGCATGACAACACGCTGAAAAGCCTGCGCATAGGTTCCCGCTGTTCACGCACTCATCTGGTTCACACATGATGCTGTTGTGAGTGGCAGCACACTATCCCTTTTTTTTTTTTTTTTTTTTTTAATCTTTAGAAACCTGTTTTTCATTTGAAATAATTTACAACCGTGGGTTTTTTTTTTACAAAATACCGTCCGGAAATGTTTGCCTTTCTGCGGTGCATTCAGGGGCCTGTTTATAAAGCTGGGCTGCTCATGAAAACACAGGAAAACAGCCCAAAGGACCGAGGTTTTTTTTACGTGTGGGGAAATCAGGCGTTCCAGTTTTTGAGGTGAGCCACATGAGCCCGTGTTAACCAGATGCTTTCAGCAAAATATGTTCTTAAGGAAAACAACTGCTGGATTGAAACCCAAAGAACAACATGTGTGTGTGTGTGTGTGTGTGTGTGTGTGTGTGTGTGTGTGTGTGTGTGTGTGTGTGTGTGTGTGTGTGTGTGTGTGTGTGTGTGTGTGCGTGTGTGTGTGTGTGTGTCTCTTTTTGGGTGGACAAACCAAAGGTCAGTTCAGGTCCCAGTGTTCATGACCTTGTGTCTCACCTCTGAGGCCCTCCAGGGGGTCGTGGCATCCCTCCTCCTCACTGACAAAGAAGCGATCGCAGTCCAGGAAGTAGGGCCAGGCCATGTCGATCCCCTCGAAGGCGTGGCTGCATTTCGCGCGCACGGCCTCGCAGGCGCTGCGACAGGGCTTCAGCACCTTCGCCCCCTCGCAGCGCGGGGCCAACACCGAGCAGCCCAGCATGCGGATCTCGGGGTTGCACTCTCCGCCGAGCAGGGATTCGACCACGCTCACGAGGAGGTACTCGGCGCCGGCCTCGGCATCCTCGCGGGCCTTGTGTCCGAGGAGGTTCGGGAACATGGTCTGAGAGTAGGCCATGTCGTCGCAGTAGGACAGCAACAAATCTGTGCATTTGGCTGAGGTGGAAATGAAGAGGATTGTTCAGATTGATCAGCAGAAATGTGAGACGCTATTATTTTTGAGACGCGCATCTCCATCTGTCCCAGCACTTAATCACGAGCTTCGCCGCGCCGTCATCAATCATCGAAGTCCTAAATATTTCTTTTGTCTCTGGAAATTAGAATGTGAATATTTCATGCTGCCATCGATCATCTAAAAATACTCAATGGTTTTATGGCTTTTGGGCCTGAGTCCATTTAGATATGCCCAGTGTGATTTATGAGCTCATCCTGTTTGTTTTCATAAAGACTCGAATCAGAAACACAGAACTGTGCCGAGCTGTTTGTCTGATGTCACAGGCACTAAAGATTGATTAATACAAAAAAAAGACAAGAAATTAAAGGCTACCGTTTACAAATTGAACAGTCCAGAGATGTGATCGACATCCAGACACCAGTTGGAGTGTGTTAAAGGCAAACTGGATGACCGAGGACACTTTTCTTCCTTCAAGCCGGAGGGTACTTACGTTTTTCTTCCACTGCTGGCTTGCACAGTCCTGAAAGACACATCAGAGTGTCATTAGCTGACACTAGATGGCAGAGTGGTTTCTGTAAAATGCCTTAATGTGGCCTACAAACTCCTCAACATCAACTTCTTGTCTGGCTTTCAGTGGCTCTCTAAAACGCCTGTCAGTCTGCAAAGTATCATCAGAGGATTTACACGTTTTACGTGATTATGAATCCATTTAAAACTATGCTTTCATCTAGAACATTAGCTACAGGTCACTATTATAGTCATTGTGTTGCTGTACGTTTCTAAAAGTTACACACAAGCATTTCCCAGAAGTTTCCCTGCGTCGAAGTGACTTCCTGAGTCGTGAATAGTCCACAGTCTGCACGTGAAAAGATGCCATGTCCAAATTTCTGCGGCGGGTCCAGATGCAAACGTGAAGTCTGTAAACGCACAAACGTGAGAAAAGTTTACCTCGAAATCCCGGATCGCATCGCGGAGGAGCACAAGACACGAGGAGCAGCGGGAGCAGCAAGATCTGCAGCATGCTGCTCGTTGTCAGACACTTCTGATCCGCTTCGATGTGGCACCTCACACACGCAGCCAGAGGGTGTGTGCGTGTGTGTGTGTGTGTGTGTGTGTGTGTGTGTGTGTGTGTGTGTGTGTGTGTGTGTGTGTGTGTGTGTGTGTGTGTGTGTGTGTGTGTGTGAATTCCCCCAAGTCTGCAGAAATTGCCTCTGAAGTTTCCTGTGAGCGAGTTTATTACAAACATTACGGCCCAACTATCGAGTTACAGAGGAAATGGCTGTGAGGTGAAGTGAGGATATGAACATGGAAACAGGAGCGCAGGTTTTTATGGATGTGGCGCAAATTTCCGGATATTTAAAGCTTCTTCGAGTCAGTCATATTTTGCTGCGTCCCTCATTTTGGATTTTACTCGTTGACTGTTTTAGCCTACTTAAGGTCAAAGGATCCCTTTGATTATAATTAGCTTCGCATAAAATCCTCATTTAGCAGAAGAACAACAATAAATTACAGTCTGTGAAAGTGCTTGTTTACTATTTACTATAGTACTATTTACTATTACTATATAATAGTAAATTATATATTTTACGATTAATGGTAAAATCAGCTGTTGTCATTAAAGTGGCTACCCAACGACAAATGATGAAATATATTTTGTTTTGTTTTTTGTTGCCCATAATGTTGTTCTTAAAGGTGGAATAACATCCTCTATAAAACTTTCTAAAACTCACCACTTGACTCAAAGACATTTTTGGTGATGAAACTTTATAATTAAAGGACTAAAGGAACATCTTCTGAAGTTAACCCCAGACTATTTTTTTTTTTTTTTTTTTTTTTTACTTTGCTGCTTTCTATCTTCGAGCCCAAAAAAAAAAAAAAAAAAAATCCAGTTTAAAACAAAAGAGAGGAAGCTCGAGTGCAGATGAGGAGTTGGAAGAACTGGCCACACATCCTCACCGGCTGGCTGTGACGGACTCAGACACCTGTCAATCAAGCAAGCACAACCTATAAGCCTTAAATTAGCCCTAATAGAACAATTGTTCTGAAAATGACTGCCAAGACAGTCTCGAGAGAGAGAGAGTTCAAAACCTTTGACTATCTCACAAAGAGACTTAATCTGCTTCAAGACTGAGTCAAGGTGATTGACACGCAACCTCATTTATGTTTTGTACACATCAGCTAAACAGCTTCACCTTTTACTGGTATGTTGGTCAAACACACACACACACACACAAAACATAAATCCTGGCTATTATCACACAGGGAAAATGTCATCATGGCTACATAAATTTTCCAAGTGAGCATGTCTTACTTATTCAACTAATTATAGGGTCCTCTCGTCTTGGAGCTGAGCTGATCTTAATTAGCATAATGAGAAGGCTGATTATTCATCATGCAGGCAGCGAGGCAGGCAGGAAGGCGGAGGACAATGTGGAGTTAAAGTAAAAATACTACTGTATCCTTCCGCTGTTTCAGGAATATTAATTAGATCTTTAACATGGTCATGTATTATGCAAATTATTGCGTGGCCCAGAAGCTGACTGCAAATGAAGCATTATAGGAGAGATGACCCGAAAACATGCACGTATACTTGTACAATTAGGGATTTTTATGGAATATCTGTGGAGGAGTTGTGTGGGCGAGTCTGAGTCAATGTTTGAAACTATCTACAGTTTATTGTGATAGATGAGCACAGGGCTGTAAAAGCTCGTATTTGAGTTAACATGACTTGGATGTATTGTATTCGGAGACAGCTTAATATTTTCAATTAAATAAATGCCAGGTCGTGATCTATTGCCTGATGAGGCAACAGAATGATTATTGAGCCTAAAACTTTAGCATTTGCAGAAAATATGAACTGAACGAGCTGGATGTCAGTGGTGACATTTCTCAGAAAAATCCCAAGGAGAAGGAGCAGCAGCGAGTAAACAGTTTTGTCCAAGCAAAGAATGAAACAAACAATGACTACAGGCGATGAATTTTTAACTTCAAATCCAAATAAAAAAGAAACAAGGTCCCGCACACAACATTGTTTGGTTCTCTGGGAAAAGAAGTCCAGCTGTAATTACCGCTTATCGCCACAAGGGCCCCCAAAGACAATAAAACAGGGATCTTCAAGATTGTTCCTTTAATTTCTCATCTGAATGAATCAGTCTGAAACTACACTTGTCTGTCAGAGGAGTCGTGTGTAAATAGTGATAGAGAAAGTCTATTTTCAAAAAGAGGGTTGAGGCTCTTTAAACCGACTCGGTCGATTCAGTCCCTTTAAACTTGAGCAGCTGCGACATATATTTTGTTATGCATACATTTTCCATGTGAGCGGTTTTAATTACCAGTTTCTCCTTTATCAGCTTCTGATGATTGGGGTTAATTAAGATGTGTTGAAATAGCCCAGCTCTGGCATCAGTACAACCTCGAGCTGTTTTTAACACAAACGGCTCGAATTCAGAGGCGCTGGTGTTCAAGTGAGCGATATAAAAACGGAGATTCCTTCGCTTAAGGCGCCAAATAATTACCATTGGTCTGTTTTCACGACTGAAATGAAGCCAGAGTCATTACTGACTTAGAATAAACTAATCGACCAAAATGATCTTTGACCCGTCTCTTTAATGACACTTATAATTCTGCTGCGACAGGCGTTCTTGATGCGACTCCATAGTCGTTAGTTATGTTACATATCATCTATGATATAATTAAGGCCACAAAGTAGATTAATGCAACACAGTGTGATGCAAAGACAGGTTTGAAACTGGTGGTGAATTATGTCACCTTTTTAACTATTTCCAAATTTAACTTATCCAACTTAGTCCAAGTTAGTGTCCAAGACTTTTATCTCTACTGGTTGAATCTAATTTACAAACTCACAAATTAAACCCTGAAATGAAATATGATGTGATTTAGCAATCCAGTAAAATGGCAAAGCGTGAAATTGACACGCCGGTCCGCCACAGCAAAATGTGAAATAGCCACACTTTGGCACTCATAGCAGTTGGATGTTTTAGAAAGCGTGAAACTTACATACGTGTAAATGTCAGGTGACACGGGATCGTGTGACCAAGCTCCCGCAACAGAGGCAATAAAGGACTTCTTTTTCTTTCTTTTTTTTGCAGTAGTAGGAGGAAGGAGGGGTGGCTTGGTGGCAATAGTCACCGACTACCAATGCGGGACAATAAGGTTTCAATGCAAATTCAAAGACATTACTGTGAAAACATTA
The DNA here is from genome assembly GCF_029030835.1 of Brachyistius frenatus. Taxonomy (NCBI): domain Eukaryota; kingdom Metazoa; phylum Chordata; class Actinopteri; family Embiotocidae; genus Brachyistius; species Brachyistius frenatus. The sequence goes on from NW_027210907.1 coordinate 127,114, forward strand.
ATATTTTTAATAGCTTTATAATTGACAGTTTTTATTGCACATATACCACTAACAGCTAATCACACTGCCAAAGAACAGCAAGTGGCTCACAGGAGGAATGTGAGTAAGATACATCCAAATCAACGGGTTTCTCATAATAAAAGGAGCCGTTCTGGTTAAAGTGTGGAACAGCTGGAAAGAAGTCACCTATTCAAATCTGGCACAAACACAAAAACAGTGTGTTTTAAAGCACTTTGAAACCATTCCTATGCTACATCACGTTGCTCCATTGTTTATCTACACAAAAAAAAAAGGTTGTTCCTGTACAGTGCAAAATATATAATAACGTTGTGTAAATATCCATAGAAACATTTTTCTCCAGTAAACTGCCGAAACAAAACACAGTTGTACAAATTCAGTTCAAAGTGGGCTATTTAGTACATTCAGTTACAAACTCACACTTTAAATGGTTAGTCCAGTGTACGCTTCAGTTTCTTATTGTCAACAAAACCCATGAAAAGACCAAAAAAACTAATTCTGAGATGAACAAATAGCGTTTGTGTTAGTGTCTTAATTCATTTACCTTCATTTATTCATCAATCTCACCCAACAATTAGTTCTATTTGGAAAATTGGTGCTGTTATCATGTTATACTGTAATATTACTGAAGTTCCCACAACAGTTTATGTATATTTTATCATTACTCATCATAATTATTTCTGTAAATCCTTGAATAGAGTTCCAAGGTTTAAAATGTGCTCTTAAGGGAACTCGGGTAAAGAAATTTAGGATCCACATTGTTTCTTTTTTAAGTCAAATGCCATGAAGTCAAAACAAGCTTTTGATATTGTGATCTCAATGTTTCGCATCTTCCCCGTCTCCTGTTGTCGTGAGTAAATTGGTTTAATCCGCAGGAGAGCTGCATTTGATTAAATAAAAACTGTCACAACAAAGATGCTTTGCAGACTTAAGTGGCCTCTACACCTGCTATTCCTTCAGACGAATTTACATGTGGGTGTCTCTTATTATCAGTTTGTACCAAAACTGTTAAAAACGCATCACTGTGGCATCGGATGGTCTGTTTCTTCATGGACGCGGGCATTGTAGTTTATTTTCAGACAAAACGTATCCCACACATTTCTGCCTTCAGTAGTCTCCCTTGCACACAATGTGTATTAGTCTAAAAATAGACCACCAGAAATGCACATTTACCGCTGCAATAAAGGACACTGCCCAGCTCTTTTTTATGAAAATGAGTAAAGATACTTGTGACAAGTTTTACCACACTAAGTAGTTCCCGGTGGCAGAATGGCGAAGACACAACGTTCCCAGTTGGATTCTGGGTCGGTGTGACAGACCCAAATTCACTGTATTAATATACGAGTCTGGACACACTCCGTTGAGGGTCGTTTCCAGTCGTTGCATCTTAATGGGCGTAGACCTCAGGTTCATTTTAAAACTATTGGAGCAGCCTTTAACCAATCAATATAGACCGCCATATGACGAATGTATTGTGCTGTAACAACAGAGACCCTCCTTCAATGTGAGAAGAGTACAACACTAGAAGGAGCGTCGTTCTTGCTCCCGAGTCGGTTCTTAGATATTTGCTGGCGTTGCTGCAACGGTTCACATCGCTTCTTGGGTCTGCCACCGTCACTACTGTTGAAACTACGTTTCAAAATAAAGGCCCGAGTTCACTGTCACCGCACTTAGCGACCCCTACTGGTCACTGATTGGTCCGCCCTTCGGTGTGGCTGAGCAAACCTTCGAGCTAACAGGGTTCCCAGACTGTAATCACACCAAAAAAAACTGAAGCTGAGAGTAATAGTCAGGCGGAGCGAAGCTCTTGTTTGGAGATTAGCCTGATTAGCCACAAATCGATCTCTTGTATCTGCTCTCAGTCGGACTACTATCACTCAGATAAAGGTACAAAAACATAAATAGACACACCGGGGAAGATGATAAATAGTGAGAGATGGACTAACACATTGTACTTTCTTGACTTTCCATGGATCTCGTTGACAGTCACGAATATATCTCCTATCACCAGACTTATCCTTTAATATTAAGGTGTAAATGTTACTTGCCTTTGGCTCCTGAAACTAGAGTAACTCTGAGAGAATTAGACAAAGTGCATCGATATTCAGTGACTGACATGACACCGCAAAGTAGTCTAACACCGTCAACACAGAACATGGCAATAATGTGCAGCAGCGGAGTCTCCACATCTAAAAGTACATCCATCTCACTGAAGTTACGTCTGTCCAGGAGCAGACACAACACCGTCCTCCCTTCGTTTCACGGCTGCGCTCTGCCAGCCCGCCGAGAGCGTCTGCGTCCGACTCTGCGATGTTTCCGGGTCAGAACATGTGGTTCTACCAACAATAATTATAAAGCGGTTGGTACAGTACGAAAGGCCACTTTTTACATGTCTCTCAAAAGGGAGGAAGGGGCCCGTCTCCGGCTGTGCGGTCGTTGAGCTCGACATTAATTTGTACCCATGAGTTATTCTGTGAAATGGATTGGTTTGATCTGTGTGTGGTTTGTGTGGTTTTGCCGTCGCCGATTAATCACAGATCCCTTTGTTTACCGATACCGTGCGAGGCCCAACATCTCCGCATTGTCTCGTCGCTTCCTATCCGTCTTCCCCGATGTCTCTACTTCATCTCTCCACCCGTCCATCCTCCCCCTCATTACCGTCTTTTCATTCTCCTCCACCCAACGTCTTCCTTATTTTTTTGCTCTTTCTTCGCCCTCCACCCACGGTCGGTGGCCTCTTTCTACTCTCCCTTCCCGTCCCTAACAATATCCTGTCCTCCCTCTCCCTCTCCCTCTCCCTCCCTCTCCCTCCTCCGCCCACCTTCTTCCAAGAGGCAACCTTTATTTTTGGCCTGTGCTGTAGTGTGTATCTGTCATGTCCGTGCATTTGCCATTAGCTGATCCTCTGGAGACAGTAGTCGTTCTCGGTGTCTAAAGAGCTGTTATGGCCAGACGAAGGGTACAGGTCACGGCGGAGCAGCCTGTTGACGACGGTAACCAGGACTTTCTTGTACTGCTGACGTAGGAGGGAGTAGGCAAAGGGGTCGGAAGCAGCCTTGCTGTATGTTAGGCACTTACTGATGATTCCCCAGTGGCGGTTGATGCCCACAAAGGGGAGAAGCTCGGCCAACCTGAGGGGGCATCAGCAGAAACATGACTTAACAAAGTACATTTTTGTTAAGGTGCTGTTCACAGCGGCTTCCAGATGTTACTGTTGTGTAACATTTTTAAAAAGGAGTAGTTCTGAAGTCAACTTCCCTTTCTCTGTTTGACCTTATTATATATTATTAATCATAAAAACTTTTAAAGTGCATGTAGGATTTGAACATCAAAATATGAGGTTAAAAAAACTTCAACAGAAATAGTTTGTTATATGTTGGTTTTTTTTCTTTTTTGTACGTCACAATTCAGCCTTCTATCACAACACGGCATGTAATACACCCATCAGTCCACTACAGGACGCCGTGGCAGCGTCACGTTTTGCCTCGCCTAGGCGTGGAAAGTACAATCACGTACGACCAGGCTCGAACAAGGAGGTGAATGATATATTAATGTAGGGAAGAGGACGGAACAAACACAAACACAAGACTTCCACCTGGGAGACTGCTGTTTGAGTCCCTGAGTAAGGAAACTAGCTCGCATAATTTTACGTATTCAACTTACGTAATGCACGTGAAGTAACCTACATGCGGTATGTAATTTTACATATGTACAAATTTTAAATGTTCTTCTTCTTTTCCAAAACCTAACCACGTGGCTTTTGGTGCCTGAACATAAGGCAGCTTACTTTTCATTCAAAACATGATGCTGACGCAATACCCTCTAGTGGCTGATGGGTGTATTACACCCTATGGTGCGATACAAGGTTGCACCATTAAACTTTTAAAAGTTAAAAGGGCATCCAGCCTGTTTAGCTTCTGGCTTTAATCATTTTTATCGCCGTAATAGGAAAATGTGTGGCCACATAAAAATTAAATCCGATCATGGAAAACAAGAGATGTCATTTTCTAAGAAAATACACGTACAAGTTTATCGTGTTTCACTTGATGTTTTTGTCTAAGCAGGTTTTAGGCATTTCAAATATTTCAAAGAGGTAAACCAAGTCGGCACAGTAACAGGATTATGATATTAAAGGTGGTGTTGCAGTTTTTTTTCAGTGAAGGAGAGATCAGTTAAAACTTTTGCGAACAAATTTGTCCTTTTATAAATTAAATCTTACAGTTTAGCGACAGTCCCTACACACCCCAACAATTTCCATAGAGTCCCTCATGTTCTGCTAATTAAAGTGATGTTGTGGAGCAAAAAAATGAAATGGGGGCATCAGGTTACCACAGAGGCGAAGAAATATGTAAATTCACAAGTACAACAGATCAAATAAGTGTAGTAATGATGGCAATTAGATGTTTCGGTGTGTCAGCAGTCACTCGGGCAGTAGGTATTCATGGTCGGGATGTTACTCCAACCACTCTGACACTTTGCTAATGTTTCCTCCCTCCCATATCTGTGCACATACCACACATGTTCAACTGATATCATCTGTACCACATCTGCCAGACAGCAGATTTGCGGGCTACTGAAGTACTTCCTCTTTTCTCTGGGATCCACTTTCAGTTGTCTGGACTGTATCTATTGTCCTCTAAGTATTTCAGGGGAAGCAGCAGGCCAACCTCTTTCCACACAGCACAGGTGACCCGTGAGCCGTGTCATGGTTCACAGAAATGACAATTAAGATTCTGAGCATTGGGGTGTGAGCTCCGAACAAACTGTAAAGTGATTGTGCGCTTTATGAGTTAATGATGTGACAGATCTGTATTGTATCGGTCCCTACAGTATAGAGGACAACAAAGCTAATGAATCTGGATGCCGAAATAAGGTTATTTATTCATTATATTCAGGCTAAATGTGTTTTAACTGGATCTCTCACAAGGTAATTGTTTAAGATGAATTATTATACATCATTTGTTTCGTTTGTCTTTTAAGCTGTGGAGGAGTTTTGCAGTAAATTAAATTATTCATGAGTTACTCTCAGTTCGACTTACCTTGTAATTACATAAGGAGCGAAGCAGATGATAAATGAGCCGATGAAGATGCTGATCTTCTTCGTGGCTCTCTGCTTTCTCCTCTTTTGCTCCGCTAAACATCTTTGTTTCACGCTGAAAGAGCAAAGGACATTTAGACGCGTGTGCGTTTTTGCATAACACGCTGAAAGATCATTAAGAAAACATGCTCATAAATTAGGAATACATGACATGAGGTACCTGGGGTGAATATCGACCAGTAGGAACAGAGTCTGCATGGTGATAATGTCAATCCGCTTGCAGTGAAACCTGGCCACTTTCAGCACCTTTAAGTAGGTGAAACACAAGATGAGCAGGGACAGCACGAAACTCGTAGCGTGGAAAACGATAGTGAAGATTGTAAACTTAATCCTGTCGCCGCCTTCCTCGCTCGGCTGCAAGGTGCAGGACGCGTAAACGTCGCTGTAGTCGGCCCAGGAGAAGAGCAGCGCCGTCAGGGAGAAGGTGAAGGAGTGCAGCCAGGAGTAGCACACCATGATCAGCGCGTCCTTGTAGCGCATTTTAGTGGAGTAGCTGAGCGGGAAGACCACCGCTATCCAGCGGTCTATGCTGAGAGCCGCCATGCTCAGCATGGTGTTGGCAGTCAGGAAAGTCTCCAGAAAGCTCACCGTGTGGCAAATGCAATCTCCAAAAGGTTGCTGCTTCCTGATAATCCCCACCAAAGTGGCCGGCATGTTCAGAACGGTGATGAGGAGGTTGCAGAAAGACAAGTTCATGGTGAAAACACCGGGCACCTGCCGGCGTATCTCGGTGCTGTGGACGAAGCATAGCAGCACCAACAAGTTTGACAACAACGAGATGACCGCGACCACGACGATGAACAAAGCGAAAATAATTTCAGCAAAGTCCATGTCTCACTCCAGAAAGTCCACTGTCGGATAGCCCGCGCCTGTTGTCGATAATAAACACGTCGAATCAACCATGGTCACCCGTCGCTCATCTTTCCAGCAGATCCGTGAATTCATTTCGGGTCGAATCCTTGTGCGTCCGCGCGCAGCCGCCCTCTCCAACTCCGCCGAGCGCTGTCCAGCGTGCTGAAGCGAGCCGCCGCCGCCATCATCACCATCATCATCATCATCTCTCTCCTCAACGGTGCCGATTGTTTTCCTATTGACATCCGACAAGTGCGCGAGGAAAGCGTTGCAAAGTGGAGCAAGACGCGCGTGGCATGTCTCTCCGCAGCAGCCGAACAGCGTGCAAGGCGGCCCACTCAAGACCGATACAGATCTGAGAGAGGGGGGGGGGGGGGGAGCAGCAAGCCTGTTGAAATGAATGACCGTTTTACATAACACGTGAAGAAACGATGGTCGAAGCCAAAATTGCGGCAACACAAAACATCCAAACTTGCACCTTATCTGCTACGTGCTGGAATATTTGAAGATATTTCCGTCTGTTTGATTTCCCCTTGCGCAAACTTGCGCGCAAACACAAACCATTCTTCCCGCACAAGTTATTCACACGCGTGTTTCTCGTTTCTCGCGTCGTCCGCAACCATCAACGTGGATCTGGAGGCGAAGAGTTCAGAGAAACCCGGGGATGTGCTTCTGGATCATTTGGGAGACGCATCTGCCGTGGCCAAATGGCACCAGGTGCACACGCCCGCCGGAGAGGCACGAGGCAAATAGATCCTTTTCCTGAAAGGGATTATTTATAGCTCCGCGTAGATTCAGTGCGTGGTATCATAATGTGTGTCTGGTATGTAAAAATATACACCAGGGCTGTAATTTAGAAGAGAATGCTGCAGACTGGAAATCTTTTCTTTTTTTTTAATGTTTGATCAAATGGGATTTTAACATCCTAATAGCCCATCATATCAGCAGTTATATTTGGTGGCAAGTCATAAATATAGCCTCATGAGTTTCTCACTTTCAAACCAGCCGTCTGGTCCGCAGCTGTAAGTGTTAGAAGATGTTAATAAATAGATTTGAATTCACATGTTTAGCAAACATTTCACATGAGGCAGGTGGTCTAATAACACATCGGAGCCAGCAAACTTGGCAACCTTTAAGTTTTTCCCAATTAGTAAACTTATGACAGAGCTTGAAAACATTAAAAGCACACTATTTGTGAGGCATTAGGTTCATCTTATAAATGCTGTGGTGACAAAACGAGTGAAACTCCAGAAAAAGGGATTTTCTTATGACTTGGCAACCCTAAAGTTTTTCTTGTTACGGATTATAACTTCTCTACTAAACTTTGGTTAATGATTTATTAACATTAATAAATCCATTCGTTATAACTGATAACCTTTTGAGATAAGAGGAGAGAGCGCATCAGTCCAGTTTTAGCTGGTCTGCACTGAAAGACACAGGATTTACTTTAAGCTCCTCCTCCTCACATACGAAGGAAAATTGGGGTTTCAGCTTTTGTCATCTCATTTCTTTTCTATATTTTTAAATGTTTCTTTATATTTGTTTTTACGTGAAAAACACTGCATGTCATTTTCTTGCTGTGAAGCAATTTGAGCTGCATGTCTTCTATGAAAGGTGCTATACAAATAAAGTTTATTATTATTATTATTATTATTGTCATGCCGATGATACTTTGACTGTAAAAAGGTGTAAACACCAGCTAAAGTTTTTTTTTTTTTTTCCCCACAACCTGGCAACCCAAAACATTCTTCTTGTTGAAAGAAATTGTTGAAAACAAAACTTAAATTTTTCAATGTGTTTTCTTTTTCTTTTTTTTTTTTTATCATTTTGAACCATAAAGCATCTTTGAATATCTCAAAAAAGTGCTATATTAATCAAATGTATTAGGCTATAGTAGTAGTAGTAGATTATTTAACAAGCATGAATAAATCCACAATTTACAACTGTAGTTTTAAAACCTACTAATCCAAACCCTATTCTCAATAAGTCCCGAGGCACCATTTTACACTCTTAATATTCTTATTTACTGTGTCTATCCTGTCATTTGTTTTCCAATGTAGCTGCATAAAAAGAAGATGTTCACCACTGTCCCCAAAAAGCCTGCATTCATTTTTAATTAATGTTTAAGAATGTACATTTATACCTCACTGGGGCGTTTGTGTGGAATTAAGAAAAAAACCTCCAATAAAAGGACGTTGCACAACTCGGTTTGTTTTGATTCATGCCTCTAAAATACTGAGCGTTAAAGCTGGTGCCCGGTCCAAGTTGGAGTAACGTATTGTTGCCAGCAACAGAAGTGCACTCCAGTAATGCTTGTTAGTGAGTCATACCCAATTCTGGAGAAGCTCATGTAGACAGTGACTCACCGGGGTCAGACACAGCCTGCAGGGCTTTTTGAATATCTTTTTTTTTTTTTTTTTTTTCTAATCGCTTCATACTCCCATTTGTTACAAGACTTGTGGTGAATCCACATCCCCTTCGATTAAGTTCACTGGTATATTTATTTTAGGGTGATATAGTATCAGAGAATTCACTTTACTCAAGAAGAGCTGCCTTGTTCAATCATAGCGGCGCATTTTGAGAGATTAGGTGAGTCATAATTAAAATGTGGTTGAGGGAAACCCTGAGGAGCTCTATGAAGTAAGAATCCTCATCACGGCAGCTGATGAGTCTCTCTGCGTACTACTGCAGTGAAGCTACTACAGCAGCGAGGGTGTGGATGTGCCCCCCCCCCCCCCCGTGTGTGTGTGTGTGTGTTTAGGTGTGTTTTCCTGTGTTTGTGCCGGAGTCAGAGTCAGCGAGACAAAGCAGCAGTGGGGGATGTCAGGTCCCCTACAAACAAGTGATCAAATGCCCAGGAGAAAGCTACAGCTGGGCTCCTGAGGAAAAGTGCAGATCTATTTATAGGCCTGATGGGGTGTCACCTCCGATATAACTCTCAGTGCCGGTGTGTTACCTAACTGATGTATCCGAGTGAAGCACTGAACACAGCTTCGGAGCCACAAATGAGATTGCTTTTTAGAGGATGCTTTTGTGTGTGTGTGTGTGTGTGTGTGTGTGTGTGTGTGTGTGTGCGTGCGTGCGTGCGTGCGTGCGTGCGTGCGTGCGTAATCATCCACTGCAAGTTTAGGTACCCTCCAAAATGCCTGGAGGCCCTTTGGCAGTTTAACAAATGCACTACAGCACCGCACAGATATCTGCTAATTATCAGCCATCCAACTACTGACTATAAAACCTCATTCAGATTGTGAAGGAAACAGAGAAGAGACCGACTCTGATCCCCGGTTCTGAGTTCAAAATGCTACAAATTGCAATTGATTGCGAGTCAGAGTCGAGCGCACGGAGAGAGTAAGGAAGTAAAGCGGAGAATCCCTGAGGGGTTCGACGAGCCGGACCTGCAGGGAATAGCTTGCAGCCGGCACATCAGGTAAGGTGTTGCTCAGACGGCACAATATTTTTGTGATCGTTGTGTCAGACGAGGCGGTTGTAGAGACGTAAAACTGTCACTGGGACTTCGTAGCTTCTGGGTCTGAAAAATGAGGCCAATATTGAAGTGCCTTAAACTGCAATACCACCGAGGGCCACTAGGGGGTTGGCTCCAAAAAAGCCTCCGGCTCCATAGACTCCCGTTTAACTTCTTTCTTGAAATACAAAGTCGTTATGTATTTTTCCACGAGTCAATTTGGTATCGTTTGCTTAAGTCACTCCTTATTAGTTTTCTGGCAGTTCATCTCAAAATAATCTGTCATTAATTCGATATTAGGCCTCAAAAAACATTATGTTTGGGGGTGTGTCTATTTGATTGACAGGCCGGTGGTGCAGGTTTTTTCGCTATATCTTTGAATAGTGAATTTGAGTCTTTGATGTTTGGACTCTTGGTTACACAAAACAAGCAATTTCAAGATCTTTTATTTTCTTAAATTGTGAGATTTTCTCATATTTCCTGACATTTTGCAGAATACACAAGTAATTGATTTATAATGGAAAAATTAAACAGATTCAATTTATCAAATTGTAGAGGGGAAAACAAGCTTATATCACACGGGTTAGACTGTTATGTCCGTGTGTTTTTCTTCACACCTGAATCAAACAATGGGACATTCTCAAACAGAGCATCTCGGCGAGTGTCGTGTTTTCCAGTTAAAGCCGGACTGGAACTGAGCACACCGAAAGCCAAATTGAATCTCTGAGTGCGTCACGACCTCGGCCATATATAGCAAAGACTTCTCTCGGCGCTTTCAAATATCCATTGTAACCGAAGATCTTATGTAACTGCGGCTGACCTACGTATTCACCTACATCCTGATCACCTTTAGGCAGCAGGAAAAGTGCCTCAGATGTTCAGGGAAAGAAAAAAAAAAAAAAGAAGAAGTGTGATCTCAGCATAGTTGTGAAATCCCCCCACGGCCTTAGATGTCACTTGGAACTTGTACCTGCGCTGCACCTTTTTAAATGCGCTGCCTTTACAGTGTCCCGAGAGCAGGGAGCAGCGCCCGAGGGCACGAAGGACGAGGGGAGGATCTCGGTTTATGCATTTAGGTAACTACTTAGGTAATTGTCTGTTCTCAGAGTCACCGCACAAGATACAGTATAGTAGCGTGATGCCTTTGGACAGGTTCATGGAATAAAGAGTCTCATGCGGTGCACAGAGTCGCACCACTCGTAACTGTTACAAACTGTTAACTGTTAATAGTCCCAGATTGAACTGGTTGCTGTTTGCTTCTACTTTTTATCATCATTTGCCAAAACACACCATGAAATTTGGATTAGTCTTCCTTCTGAAAGGTTATTGGATAATCCAGGAACTGTGAGTGAACCTTTAGTTATCTTTGTTATTACTGGGTGGGTGAAAATGTGCTTCATGAAAATAAACTTTGTGACATTTCAGGGTTGTTGTTGTTTTTTTTTTTAAATCAAATTTATGAGAAATTGATCTCGAGGCAGAGTGCCATATACAAAGTATTGAGACACACTAACACTTATTGAATTTGTTGACTAATAAATATATGATATAATACCAGGTGTATGCTATTCACCTTGGTTGTGCGTGGCTCGAGCACTTGAACACACAAGCGGTATCTTCCACAACTTGAAACTCGCACTGCAACATGAAGTGAACTTTTAACGACTCAGTATAAGTTACTAAATCTGATGGATTAGGAAGCTTCGGTTCTGCAAAGAGATGATTTTCAAATCATAAAATGAAATGAATTTGACCCGGAGCTGCACAGGAGGTAAGATATCAATCTAAAATCGATTTGTAATGCGTCGGAAAATGAGCTTAAACATGCAAAACCATCAGCACGGTCCTAATTTAGCACACGCTTCGTCAGCTCGTCTCTCGGTTGCCTCCAGGTGTGCATATAAATAGCTTAGTCAGTCTGCAGGTTTGCAGCGAGCATGAGATCAATACAGTGTGGTTACCTGACCTCTGATCCCTTTATTTTCATAAATATATATATACATATATAATACAGCTATAGCACAGCAGCTAAGTGTTGTTCCTTCACATTTCAAATAACAGTGTAATCTGAAGTTTGTATGTTTTAGACCAAATTTGTAGCAAACCACAGCAACAAATACTGACTTCAGTTGACCTTCTGCTATTAAGGACATCAATACAGTATGTGAAAGCTGTTTTAATCTCACATTAATCAGATTGTTGCCCGAGGATCTTTCCAAAATGAACAAGAGGTGATCAGGTGTTTACAATCAGCAACCTGTAAGTCTTCATCACACCTATACAAATTTGAAATATTATTCCTTTTCTCTACGTTTTGGAAGTCATTTTTATGCCATTCTGGGTTTTAGGCCATTCTGGTGGGTATTTGTAGTTGTAGTAAAAAAAAAAAATACAGCATCATATCTTGAAATAAACTCTTGATATTATTTTATTATTTTGACTGCTGAGCTGTATGTCAGCTCATATTGAGGACAAAGATAGGAATAAGCAGGGTCAGAAGTCATTAACCTTTAAACCCTGCCATGCTCAAACTCATACTGTCCTCCAATTATCCATCATGAGCTGAAAAATATATGATCATAAGGTTAGCAATAGTGTAAAAAAAAACAAAAAAAACAGTCTCCAGAAACATATTGATCTGTAAATCCTCCTGAAGCAACATACTGTGACTTTCACATGTCAGCAGAATACAACACGCCTACTTAAAGCCAGACACTTCCTGCACAAGCTACAGATTGTTTGACATTTTCCATCTAATGTTGGTATATTTTACCTTCTGCGGCGCCGCCTGCCAGGAGGTAGCCAGGGAGGATGAAAAGGTGTGGGTGTGCTGCGAATGACAGCTCAGGATTTTGTTTACAGGGTTCGCGGTGCTGTGACAGATGGCCCTCCTCCACACTTCTCAGTGTAGGACAACATACCTGAAGCACCACGCAGAAACAAAAACTGAACTCGCACAACTGCCGCGCGCGTGTTTGCCGTTTATGGCACGGCTGGAGGGTACAACCGATGACGTTTACAACCTGCCTGCTAAATACTGCACCTTTAGAAAAGGCAGAGCTAAAAATATGAAGCCGTTTTGGTCTCATTTCATATTCAAAGAGATAACTCGTCGTGTTTCCTTTACTTCTTCTTATAGTGAGAGAAGCTTGTTTCTGACTTTTGTTATTATTTTCATTAAAATTTTTTTTTACATAACTGCACATTTATCCCCTAAATCAGACTTTTTTTTGAAACCACAATACACCCAAATATGTAATTCTTTAGTTGAGCGCTAAACATCTTGTTGATGACGGTGGCATTGACGCCTGTTGCATTCAGCCCCTCTATACGAGTCAAACAACATCCAAAAGGCTAAATATTTCAGACGGATCAATTTTTAATAAACTACATATGTGCCAACATTGTGTGTTTGAGTTCGGTTCTTGGTGTTGTTGTGAGGACAGACATTAAAAAGAAGTGTCATGCAGAAGAAGTTGTCTCAAGAAACAGTTTCATTTATAGTTAACGCTACAGAGTTGACCAGCGTTACAGTAACTTACATAAAATGTATATGTAATCTAAATTATGATCTTTTCCAAAACCTTACTGTGCGTTTTTTTTGTTGAGGAACTTAAGGCACGTTTCTTCTCAGGCCTAAAAGAAGCAAAACATGACACTGACACAGTACGATGTGATAACATGTTGATTTACAACTTAAGACAGTTCATCCTCCATTCAAACTTAAAAATATTCACTATTATAGACTGATAAACTGCACAGGAGCTTCTCATGGGGATATAATGTGTATTATAATGCATTCGAACCGAATACTGTTGTTTCAAAGCTTCTATTAAATCCAATTTAATCTAATATAACCCAGCTAATACATTAAGATCACCAAGTTCTCATGTGACTTGTTTTCTTCGGGAAAAGTTCATTTTCTATCTCACCTGCTCCTCCAACACTCAGATGCTCATGTGATTGATTGATTGATTGATTGATTGACTGATTAGGATTCAATCATGCTGCCTCACTCTGTTCTCACTCACTTTTGTCCAAGTACACAAAACATGTTCATTAAATTTTTTTTATTTTTTTTTAAACTCGCAACAGAAGCCTTTATAGCACCCGTGTTTCATTCTGTTTTCCCAGAAATCTGATATGATATGTTATTGAAAATTGAGGCTCAGCGCTGCCAGTTGGCAAACAAAGGGAGCATGAAATAGCTTTCAGGAGTGCTGTGCAGCTGCCACAGGTAAAGCAGGAAGACTTGTGATGAGTCATGTTCCCATAGCAACGCCTCAGCCGAGAAGGTATCGCACCATCTCTGGCAGCCCATGCTCTCATTGTGGATGTAAATATCATTTACATGGGGGTTGTTATTGTCATCACAGGAGATTACGAAGCCTCCATTATCTGCTGCTTCTTTAAAGTACACATCAAAGGAAGTACATAAAAAAATAATTAAAAAAAATGTAAATGAGGAATTTCTTCTTTTTTTTTGTATGGTATCTATGCAACACGATATTACAACAGCTTTCGGAGGGCTTGCAAACATTGGCCTGCAGTGAAATTTCTCCTTCCACATGTCTCTAATAACTGAATGGTCTCTCCCACCCTCAGACGGACCCCGTTCTATCGAACCTCAGCAAACGGAGTGGTTTGGTCCGCTGCAGGTGCCCACAGCTCTGTCAAACTCCTCGCTTTGTTCCCAATGAGCCCTCTTTTATGTGGCGACCTAAAGGAGTGAGACGGGGAGATAGCAGGGGTGAGGAGGAAGCACAAATAGACCGCTTTGACCCAGTGAGGACGGACCGTATAAAGCCACGTTTGAAAGGACTCCTTTAGTGTTTTATTAATGACCCAGTAGGAAATGCCCGGCCCATTTATTGATTTTCTCATCAATCCTTTCATGCAGTCAAAGATTTTTCTTTATGAGGCTTTGAAAATATATTACACAGGCTTCCTGGATGCCTTTGGAAAGGATACAGTGGGAGAATACTGAAGCCCTGAATCTAACTGCCGGCTCAAGTGTTTGCCTTGGATTTTAAAAGCGCATTCCTTTGATTTGGACCACAGGGTCACAAAAACACATTGTTGTGGCGGAAGGTTCGTGACCGCAGACTCGGAGCGGCCAGCGGGCGAACCGACCAGGAAAAACGGCCTTTCTTGGCGATCGCTCTTGCAGGGAGAGCGGCCGAACAGCGACCGTAACCTGAGTCCGAGGGGAACGGATTGACAGTGAGCCTCCGAACACAATGAGCAGACACGCCGCATTCATTATCATTAGGAGTGCTTTGAAGCCAGCCGGGACTCCAGCGGGCAGACAGAGCAGGCCAGCGGGCACGTGACGGAGCATGACTGCTCCTACAGTAAGCTGTGAAAAGGAGCCTCGTGAGACGTGCAGCCACCCCGATGAAGGAAACACCTTATTACAAGCCTGCTACTGGGAGCGTGGACGCTGTATTACTAAAGTAAAACAACGGGCTTCTGTTCAAACTGACGGACCAGCAAGTTCTCTGAAGACTATTTGTCAAGAAAATGTGCAACAAAGCAAGTAAGAAGAAGTGAGTTTTCTTCGCGTTGATTAGATAACACTAAGGTTTGCCACTGAAGGGCCGACCAATCAGCGGCCAGTTAAGTACGACGACGTTGAAGGCCAGACGGGGTTTTTTTTTCTGTGCCGTTGATGGTTAAAGGCTGTTTCAATAGTTTCAAAATGAACCTGATGTCCGTGCTCAGTAGGAAACGATTCTCCATGCAGAGCGACCGCACTTGTAAATTCGTGCAGCTACTATGAAGTTGCCCCTTTTTAAAAAAAAAAATAAAATAAAACAGCCCGGTTTCACACCAAAGCGTGTAATACACCCGTCTGTCCACTAAGACGCGTGTTCTCCAAAACTCATCTCAAGTATACTTAAAAGTTGTAATTATCTATTTAGCTCGGAATTAAATAATAATTCAGCTCATTTCATTTCACTCATGCATGTATGCACATTTTTTGTCAAAAATCCTTATTAGTTTTATTTACTTTTTTAATCATCCGGGCAAGACAATATGGGTAAATTCTGGCATTTTTAAAATTAAAGTTGATTGCTCGAACACCGATTCAATAAATACCTCAAATAAAAGCAGAAGTAACTGTTCAGAAAACGTGACAGTTGTTCATGAGGAAAATCAACAGATATTCTCCTTCCGTATGCAGTTTCGACGTTTGGCGTCCTGCAGACGGTACGAAGCAGCGCGGCGTTTAAATCTCATGACTGTCATCCAGAAGAAAATCTCCAAGTTTAATGACCCTCTGCAATTACACTGCACCATTATACCATTACATTGTGACACAGATGGATTTCACGGGGTGCAATTTACTAAATGGATAAATGTTCATTGTTATTCATTGCTGCTGTTGGATGAAAACCGCTTCAGTCATCCAAACGGCCAGATCAGTGGACCTGAGAAAAATACTAATCTTAGCTTTATTCGCAAGCTTGCTACAGCTTGCGAATTAGCAGGAGCTATTTCAGCCAACAAATCCAGCATTTGCTGGCTCAAAAAAAAAATATGGGAGGCAGGTTTTTTTTTCCCCGAGCCTGTATGCAATCAAGGACCCATTGTTTCAAAAGTCACTTTGAAATTTTGACGAGTCAATCTGCCTCTATTATCGTCTTAAGAGCAGAAAGTAGCCTAATTAAGGGGAGCCGGGACTCAGCGAACAGTCGCCCGGCCCGTGATTGTGGTCCTGTTATTTCTGTCTCTCTTCATTATTGAATCAAAGAAGAAAAGTGTTCGTACAAGAGGTTCCCTGATTATCCAAGCACAAGCTTCATCATCATCTCTGCCTCTGGAAATGTATTACAGTACGTTGTTTTTTTGTTTGTTTGTTTGTTTTTTTAGCGTTTTGTGGAAATAAACGGCTGCAGGAGCGTAAGGCCGCTGGTGGTTTTACACTTTCTGCACTGCCAGTGAATATATTATGAGGTCTATGACATCACCACGCTGCCTCTCAGTGCCACAGTAAATATACACTGCCTAAGCATTGACTCACTGCTTTTCTCTGCCTACTTTCTGCTCTCTCCCTGCGCGCACACACACACACACACACACACACACACACACACACACACACACACACACACACACACACACACACACACACACACACACACACACACACACACACACTGTGCAACTCACAGTACCTCTGCTCTAACTAATCCTAGTCTAACCTTCACTGCAATCCACTGGCCTAAAGGAGGAACCCCAACCCCCCCACAAAAAAAAACAAAAAAACACAAAAAACAAAAACAAGCTGTCACTAAAAACATCTGCTTCCACCATCCTTTAAGGCATTTTTTCGGGCTCGGATGTTTCCTAAAGGTGCGGACTGCAGGTGTAGTGACTCATGCTAAATAAGTCGCATGAGTCACGCACGAGAAGGGTAGTCACCGCCTCCCCCTCCCCCCTCTCCCACCTCTCCCCTCTCTGGGTCAGGTGATGCACTGATGGGATATTTATTAAGATGTCAAAAAAATTAAAAAAAATAAAAGGTGCACAGCCGTAGCTTGGATCGGGGCGTTCGGTGCCCAGCTGGAGTGAAAACGTGAAGATGAGCGAGGACGCCGTCTTCTCCTCGGAAAAAAACAAAAACAAACTACCATCGCTGCTCCAGTGAGCGAGATTCACGGGTCAGTTGCCACAAGTACAAGACTGGATTTGTTCCCAAGTGTGTGTTGTTGTTGGTGGTGTGTGTGTGTGTGTGTGTGTGTGTGTGTGTGTGTGTGTGTGTGTGTGTGTGTGTGTGTGTGTGTGTGTGTGTGTGTGTGTGTGTGTGTGTGTGTGTGTGTGTGTGTGTCGTCGTTCCTTGCGTTACAAGTACTCCCCACCTAAAAATAAAAGATGCAACTCTGCATGAAGAGGTGATTATATAATTTTTTTTCACTCGTGTCCAATTCCACTTCAGCAAGTAATAATGTCGATGCAGAGTAAGTCACGTGGTTTTAAAGGATGGGAACTTTGTGTCCTGTTTAAATATAAGTGTATTTTGGGCGTAACATCGTCCCCCTTTCCCTTTAAAAGCCGTGCGTGCATCCACCATGAATTGCTCTAACTTGACATCAACTGTTATGACTAAATACCTGCAGATCAAATGGCGGCCTCAGCTGTACCTGTGTGTGTTTCGTGCTTGTAAAATAACACGAGGACATTTTAAATCAAAGCAAAATGGGATTTCTTTGAAATACCTCTGTAAAGATCATCAATCATCCAGGTTATTGTCTTTCTGTTATGGTGTATTGAAGTGTCTTTAAAATATTCTTACAATAAATACCAGCTACTTTTTAGGAAATATATCAGGAAAGATTCCAGGAAATCAGCAGTAAAATACAGGACTCGTGTGTGTGTGTGTGTATATATAAATATTAGTTAGGTATCTACAGGAGAATATGACATAAATGATCATTTTAATTTATTTCTTTAAAAGTTTAGATCACATCGATGTCCCGATGAAACACTTCATCTGTGAGGATACGATAAAATGTTGTTTATGAACGCAAACCGTGTGTGAAATTTTGTAAAATCGGTAATAAGCTGAACCCGAAGCTCTGTTGAAGCCGGACGACGGATCCATGAAAGATCCTGTCAGCCACAAAAACACACGTTTCACACACCGCAGACAGATTTTGTGTTTTTGCCTCAGTGGAAGGGGAATAAAACAGCGATTCCAAGAGCAGAAACTCACCTTGCAGGAGCCTTTTCTTCTTGCGGTGGCCGTTTGTCGATTCGTTTCGAGTCTCTGAGATGAGCGTCCTGGTTCTGGCTCAGCTCGGCCCCCCCGGTGAGCGGCGTCATCATCCGCTCCCATCCGTCTGGCGGTTGCTGCGCCTGCTTCTGCCGTGCTAGCTTGGACCTGCCTCAACTTCTGCTACGTTCACATCATCTCCACCTTGTTCATCACCTGTCCCCTAAATGACGTCAAGACAGGCCAGAAAAAGGGAAAGAAATGAAAAAAAGATGACATAAAGGAACATTTTCACCATAAATATTGCAACTGATAATAAATATTGCAAAATCTAAAGATCTCATTCATATTTTCTTAAGCTTGGGCCTCCATTTATTTATTTTTTTTAAACACAAAGCAAGTGAGATTATTATCTAACTTTAATACTCTCGGGGTAAACTTTCACTGTGTTTCTAACAATGAATATAAAAACATGCTACAGAGCCCCCAGCGGGTCACAGCAAGATTTTTTGGGGACTATTTTTGCGTTCCCTCGTAATATGTTTTGCATTTGGAGCGATAAAAAAAAAGAAACATCCAAATGTTTGGCTTATTTTCTGGTATTTTTTGTTTTAGGATTAAAATATTATTAAATTATGTTATGTCTACCAAATGACCAAAAGTCAGGTATTGTGTTGGCAAACGCTGGTAAAAATTTAAACTGATACCAAGTCCGACAGAATAATTAGTTTTTCCTGCTGTGAAATAAAACCGTTTTACCGCCAACCAAAAAAACAAAACTCCTCCTTCGTGTCTGTTGTTTTTTATGGAAATGCGGAAACCGTGTGAAAAGATTCAGGATCTGCTGTTATGAGGGAGCTCTCGGGGTCAGTCTGTGGACCAACACGTTACTACCGCTCTGCATCAAGAAAATCATTTGTCAAACCTCGGAGCGGAGAGGTGATAAACCGAGGCCACCTCTCGGACCTCTTTGTGTGGGGTTCATCATTAATTCAGATACATTTTGCACAAATCAGTATGATTTAAGTGATTCAGCAGCTGTGAGCAGCCAATTAATCAATGCGCTGGCAATGCACCCACTTAAAATTTTGCAGCCCGTCATGGCAGGATTGATTCTGCCACACGGGCAGATGTCATTACTTTTTTAGCGTGGCCCATGCAGTATTAACAAGTGTTACGTAACCCTAATCAGAGAAGTAAAGTGAGGGTCTGAGAAACCTCCACACCAGCAAGCAATTTCTCATTAATCTTTAATTAAGCATAAGGTGCGGCATTGATTCATCCTTTCTCGACGAGTTCTATTTTGGGCCGGCGTCGCCCACTCTTACCCTCTCCGGGGAGGCACAGGGACTCTTTAAAAGCAAAGAAGAGGCAACCAGACTTTCCCGTCAAAGCGTGATTAGATTGAGGAAGGCCACATTAAAGTACACGCTTGTTTGGATTGTGCACATGCATACTGGCTCAAATAATAATGACATCAGAGATGAGGCAGATCAAATCTATGTGGTTACACCCAAACCGGAAGTGCCTCTGATCCATAAATCTCGCTGTTTTGGCACTTAATGGTTTGGATGTTCCCATCAAGCTTCCATCGTGCACTAAAAATCCTGAACTTCATAATGTGAGATGTCATCAAAACTCCTGCGTGCCTCTCACAGTGACAAAGGAAGCAGCAGTGAATATTTCAGGGCTGTGATACTCATGATGTCCTTTTCAACATGAGCTGCAAAGCAAATGATCACCTGATTAATTTCCTTTGAGATAACTGCAAGTTGATATAAGCAGTACGAGTTTTTTTGATAACTATTATTATTATTTTCTTGTACAATTTAAAGACGACACCGTATAGTGTCTAAAATGTCAAAGTACTCTTTGATGTTGAGTGAAATATTGATGGTCCATTACAGAATACAGGGAGCAGTGAAGGATGCGGTGATTTCGGACACCTTCATGTTCAATCAGGCGTGCGAGCATTATTTGACGACATACTCCTGGGTAATATATCATCGGTGGATGATATCAGACAGCCTCAGCGGAGCTGTCGAAGCACAGTGGCCCAGTAAGCTCCGCTGCTTTTTTTTTTTTTTCACCATCTGGGTCACCTATGTCCGTCGCCCATGGTAACGACACCCCCTCCCCGTTCTGCCTCTACGGTAACCCCCATTTTCACTTCACATCCGAGCTGCTGAGCTACTCTTACGATGGTCAAATGCATTTTCTTTTTTCACTTTCGCCGTTTACCTCACGGGGAGAAGAAAAAACAAAAAAACATTCTTCACATAAAGATCATCAGCCGAAGGTGTGATGTCACACTAAAAGCAACAGGGCAGGTTTCCTGTTGCATTGCATCACGTTTGCTGGAAACATCAACCATCAAATTAAAAGTGCTTTGGTCCCATGACAGTGATACAGTACAGGTCAGCCTGCACGCTGCTGATGGTCACAAACATTGTATGAATACTGAACTGCTGAAGTGAAATCGCTAAATTACCACAAATTATGGGATGTTATTGTGCAGCAAGATGCTAGTGTCCAAACAGCAATACACCCATTATTCTTTAGGGTTGTTTTTTTTTTTTTTTTTTTATTAAAGGACATTAATTATGAATAATGCATTTTTGTTTCTCAATGTTCAGATGCACTGCTCTAATTTCTGGGTCTAATACTACAAAACGCAGCGATAGTCTTCACAGCATTTCTACAGTAGACATGCATGTCTGATTCTGTCTGTGATTTCCAATTGTCCTTGAAGAAAAATGAACACCATGATCACGGCTCTCTACACGGAAAACAGTCGAAGCAGCAGAAGAATTGAAAAAAAAAAACCTGATCGTAAGACTTCATAAAGATGGGAAAGGATACATTCAAAACGGACTAAAAATCTGTTAAAGCACAGTCGCAGCAGTGATCAGGAGGTGTAGAGCGAGCTTCAGTACCACTAACTAGAGCCAACGTGTCCGTCCTCTTAAAAATGACACTGGTTGACGGTGCTCTGCAGCTCTGACACGCAGACGGGGAAAGTGCTTCAGCCATGGCACCGAGGTTATCAATGGAAATCACAGTTTCTGTGGCAACTCAGACAGTGTAAAGGACATTACATAATGTCGAGCTCTACAGACAGCGTCCAAGAAATACATAAGAAGAAGCCCGAGGAATACTGGGAGCACATTCTTCTGAAGTACAGAGGCGGGACTGTGATGATTGGGGGGCTGCGTGAGTGCGATAGCACCGTTAATGCCTGTAGATGTGCCAAAATAGCCGGCTGACGAGACGAGTCCTCCACGTCTCCAGAAGCTCAGCAGAGCAGAAAGATTCCAGCGTGATAACGATCGAATGTAAGCAGCCAAGAATCACACAAGAGTGGAAAGAGAAAAAAAAAAAAAAAGGTAAAAAAAAAAAAATCTAAAATACGACCATGAATCCGGTAGATCAGCTTCGGGGTATTTTAAACAGAAAAGAAGCACAAAACAACCCTTCAAGCAAAGAGCAGCTGTAAGAAGAATGGAGGGTCTGTTTTAATAATAAATAATAAAGACCTTTCACATATATAACTGCCTGCCTCTGAGGACCTACTGTCACCACTGACTTTAAATCTGAGAATTTGTAAGAGTTTGTTTTTTTCTACCAAAAAACCTGGAAAAGCAGCACCTGTGGGAGAACGACCAGATGTTATATTCTGAGTCAAAGTCGCCGGAAGTCAGTATAGAGTGATCTGTGATTACTTATTTCTGACGTTGTTGAAGTGCTAAACCAGCACATAAACCGTCTAGTTCAATGTCCTGAACCGGTTTTGTTTTTTTGCATAATATTATGCAGATAGTGTCTGTTGTGGGTATTAGGTACCACAGCCACAAAATAACAAAGGTTGAAAATAATTATGTACGCAGTCTGATTAAAAAAATATGCCCTGTTTAACCCCCCAAAAAATATTTTTTTTTGCATCTGAAATATCTAATTTAATCACTTTGCATTTTAAAACTCCTCAGACCGTTTCTGAGATATAAACAGGAAGTGATTTTAAAACCGCATGAAAAAAAGAAAATCTATATTTTGATCTGACGAGCAGCGGAGGGAAGGAAAGGACTGGGGAGTGTGGGAATTCACACCCTGTGAAGCATCCCATTTTGAGCAGAACACAGGACTGGATTAACATTTCATCAAATATGAATTAAGCGGATTAGCTCAAGTAAAATACATATATTGATGCTTGTGGATCAATCTGTGAGTAAAAGCTCTCTGTTGGAAAATAAATCTCACAGTTCAGATTTTAAAAAAAAACAAACAAGATAAACAGGTGGATATGTGTGAGTATTTTGCAGGGAAGCATTAGCCGTGTTCTAATTTTAACTGCATGTAAGTCTGAGTGAGTTGGGAACGCGCCACGATCACGGCCAATGTGTGTATCGTGCATCTCCAGCTCTGCGTTGAGAAGAAGTGCCATCCACGCTCGGGCAGCTCTCCACCGCACGACACTTAACTTTTTGAATTTCAGCTGAAGTACGCGTTGAATGGGGAAATGTCAAATGGAAACACTTTCCAAACAAACCTTCCCCCTCGTCGTCTCTCTGCGAGGGCGGAGGACGGTTCACGGTGCCAAACCGGGGGAGCACCAGGTATCACAGCTGGAGAGCCGAACACCCTTATCTCCGAGCGTCACCACGGGCTGAGTACTCAGGTGGTGAGAACGGTCGAGGCAGGTTGGACGGTGAAGTGGGCGAAGAGGGGTTTCCTGCAGGTCCAGTGTGACACATCTGTGGGTAGAAAGTACACAAACAAAAACAGAGTGCGTTATCCGCTGCGACCATCCTCCTGTCAGCTTTGAGATATTGATCGAGGGGCCTGGATGAGAATCATCATCCTCCACTCAGGGACAGGATTTTAGACACTTTCCTCTTCTGGGAGCTCTTTTTTTTTTTTTTTTTTTTGTGTGTGTAAGTTTAAGAACAACATGAGAAAACCTGTTTCTAATAATTACTGATTTTCTAATGTACGTTTTTGTTTGTACTTTGGAGGCATACTTACAGAATATTTCTGTCTGTGAAAGGAGCTTCATCAGATGAAAATTAAAAATCTGTTAAAAAAAATAAAGAAGACGTACATAAAAATGTCGGCGTAAGAGGAGTTACTATTATTACACTGATTTAATTTACAGTCGTGTGAAAAAATAACTTAAATAACTTCTTGTTGGCGTTTTGCGTAATTGTCCGACAGTCAATAGCATCAGCATGCTGAAAATCTTTAATGCAAAAGTCCTTCAGTTGCAAGTTGTTTGAGGGTTTTCTTTGCCTTCACTGCCCGTTTCAAATCCCCTGACAACAGTTCAATAGTATTCAAATCTGGGCTTTGACTAGGCCATCCCATAATGCTCCATCTCTTCTTTTTGAACGATTCCTTGGTGGATTTACTTGAGTGCTGAGGATCAATATCCTGTTGAAAGGTCCATTTCCAGCTCAACTTAAACCTTTGAGCCGATGGTGTTACATTTTTTTAAGGCCCTCTTTGGCCTTGTTCAGACTGACAGACCAAATAAAAAAAAATGGTCATATCCAGATTGTAAAAAAAAGAAAAAAAAATCACTTAAAAAGCTGCCTACTCCCTTAAGGCAGCGAAGCAACCTTAAACCATAACACTACCACCACCATGCTTCACAGTTATGAGGTTCTCATGAAAAGCTGCCTTTGGTCTGAAACAAATATGTCCGTCTTTGATGTGTTTATCCAAAGCACATGGCTCCAAAAGGCCCGATCTTTTTGATGATGTTCTTTTTGGACGGCGAAGGCTTTTTCATGGCACGATTATGGATTTAAACATGTGATGAACGTGGGGGTGTGCATATTTTTTCCATGTGACTAATTTGTTTTTTTGTTTTTGAATTTAAACTATGAAAATGACGACAAATTGTCAATTTTATGTGCTATTTGTTTGAGTGTGTCACGTCGACCAGGAGGAAAACACTACCAGCATCTTGGCAAAACCAAATGAACGAGGGGTGTGAAAATATGTCTCCTGGCATTCCTCCATTTCAACACATCAGTGCACATGATATGACATCACCACAACAAATCACCCAGTGACTCACTGATGTCTTAACTTATAAACGCAGGTCAGAGTCAGAGGATGAGGATGAGGATGAGTGGGCTGTTCTGCTACAAGGCGACTTAGTCACACTAATGGAGCAACTCTACAAATAACATCAGAAGGTAGAGACATGAGGCTGAAGATGCACTCCAGCAGGCCCTGTGATAGAATTACATTTGCCAGAACAATTTATTTTTCCTCATCAAAAAAGCCATTTCTTTGGTAAAGATTAAAAAAAAAAAAAAATATTGACATATTGTTTGGAAAATACGGGGGGAAAAAAAACCCAAACATGAGCTTATTCAACTCGCTACAGCTTCATAACATTTTTGGTGAAAGCTGTCATTTCAGGCAGCAAAATCTAAACCTGCCTTTGTCTACCAAGGTCTTAAATCAGGGATTGTTACTAAGTGTTTTCCAGAAATGAGGGGAAAACAAAAAAATACAGTACCATGACAAAGTATTCAACCCCTCCAGATTGATTTTATTTTTTTTTTTGTATCCATCGCTACTAAACTGTGTCAGATCGTCAAACAGCATTGCACATTAAACAAAGGCAAACTGTTTCGACCAGCATGTTACACCCAATGAGTCAGACGAGGTGAAGTCCGCACCCGAAGTGGACTCGTTGTACAAAGTCCACTTGACATATTTTGGTTTTGGACAGTCTGCAAAAGCAGTCAAGTTCCAGACTATTTTTTTTGCTTCAAAACATACAATTGTGTTTATGTATTTATGTATAACTTGCCTTTGTTTTATGTTCTTTTTTTGTCTGAAGACCTGACAATGTTTAGTATTAGATAGACCTGAAAAAATAGAAGAAATCAGGAGGCGGTCGGATACAATGCTGACAAGAAGTGTATCCTAAACCTGCTGTTTTATAGATTCACGCATAATAAAAATCCACACCAAAAACAATAATGGAAACAACCCCCTCTCTACAGAACACAAATAAAACAAAGCTGAGAGGGAAAACAGAGATTTTCTAAGGCAGCAACAGTCAAGCAAAATGACTCATCGCTGTGACAGCTGTCAGAGTCAGAGTCCAACATGGTTGGCTTTGCTGAGGAAGACTTCTGTTCATCCAAAATAATGTCTCAGAGACGCTGCATTACGGCGAGCCCCGTGGTGCCACGATGAATAAAGCATGAGGGAAACACGGGGAAAGTTGTTGGCTTAGGCGAAGAGATGCAGCCACTTCTCCCTGACCTAGATTTCTGGCATGGGGAGTACATTTGTCTGCTAATGTGTTGCCCCTTCATCCTTCCTCCTAATTTATTCCTCAGAGCTGATGGACGTCGTCCAGACACGATGAGAACAGACATATATGGGTAAGACTTTCCTCTTTAGTCACCGGACAGAAATAAACATGCGATGCAGGAGAAATGCGTTCAGGATCCGACACTGTGTAGTAGAGCAGATCCACTTTTGAAGGAAACAAGTTTGCTTACATAGTTTACATGACTCGCATAGTTCACCACTGGAACAACAGCAGGACAATCTGGACACCATCTTAACTGGACACACACATCCAGTCTCCTGTCCTACTGGTTCCTCACTGTATGTCCAAGCTGCACCTACGAGTGACCCTTCATCACGGGTTTCATACTGCGTCAGCAAAGTCTGGAAAAAATCTTAAATAAATGTGTTGCTTGAACATTTATTTGATCTCTTTATCTTCAGCTTGAGAACTGCTGTCATACGTATAAAAAAAAAATATTTAACACACTACAGATGAGTCTAAAATGCCCCGTATGTGCAGTTGACTGCTCGAAAAAAAAAAAAAAAAAAAGCTTGATTGGAGCTTAAGGTATAATTCCGTTGTAGAAACTACAAAATCCATAATTATTTTGCCACGCTTTGCTTTTGATTCAACAAGAATGAGTCCTTATTGCTGTAAATTAAATCACAGCAGGTCCTGCCAACGAAGCAAATTCCAGCTGCTGATGAAGACCATGTGATGCAACTGAATCTCTTCAACACACCAGAAAGAGTACCATTAGTTTTGAATGTTCTGTTGAGGGACTTATTTTTGCCATATTGTATGATGCCAAATAGTCAGCATCATGATGAATTACTAACTTCTTATGAAGAGGAAATAAACAGTAAATAATTAAAATGTAAGGTGAGAGATTTACTTTAAAGGCTGATGTGAGCTTCCATAAATGTAAAATCTGGTCGAGGTTTGTGCATCGCCTGCAAGTATGAATAAACAATATTAGTTTGGGTTTTGATTTGATACCAAACAAAAGATCTGAGAGATTCACCTTCTCCTCTTTTATGTTTCCAGGTCTCTTGTGATCAAACTGTTCATGTGTTTAGAAAACTATACTTTTATCCTGCCGATCGTCCGTACTGTAAATCTACTTTGTTACTTTTCTGTCCACACAACATCAACTGCAGACTCTGACCACCCGTTCTTAGGAGCTTTTCTTCCATCTTATTACCTGTAAGTGTTTTCTGATGAGTGTCTGAGGACAGAAGGTGTAGAGACCGTAAAGCCACCCGAGACAACATAAATAAAACTGACGTGACAGCACAAGGACCAGAATCGCAAAAATTAAAACGAATACTTAAACTTGTCCATTGAATGCATCACTAACAAACTATTTCTGTAATTATGTCATGATTAGCTTCAATTATTTTGTCACGCATCTCTTAAAATTCTAGTTTTTCACTAAAGCACGCGCAAATCTGGACAGTTTCTTTGTGCTAAATGAATATCGAGAGGAGAAATGCTGCACAGATACTCACCACAGCAAAGGGAGAAACAAAGAGGACTTAGCAGCAAGCGGAGCTCTAATATTCATGTGCTTTAGATTTAGCTGCCTACATTTTTCCTGCCCTCATGTCCCAATGAAGGTGAAGCTTGTTCTTAAAATGGACCAATCTTTCCAAACTCACTTAACTAAAATAACACTAATGCTGCAGCCACTGGGGAGAGCAGAGGAAACAGGAGTTTGTGGGAAGAGGTTCAACAAGTGGGCTGAAACAAGGCGATTTTATTTTTTTGAAACAATGAATAGTTATTAGGTCATTATGATGTTGACATTTTAACACGTACCAGGTTCTAATCATGTTTTTCTGTAACCTCGTGTAGTCTAGCTTTGACATTAGTCCCAGATGCCATTTTGACAAACTGATTACAAAATCTGTGCTTCGGTTCCTTTATCTAAACAGTGTAAACATGTATTGTGCAGAGATTTCCTGGTGTTTACATCAGTTCTTTTTGGAACGACGATGCATTCTTCCGATGGGTGAGCAGCAGACCTCCTATGATGTGTTTACGTGTGGGCCGATGAGCAGCGAGACTCACTGTGTGAGGCTGGGACTCCTCTGGATCTCCTCCTCCGGTCTCCGGAGCGGCGGATGGGAAACACAGTCATGACGATGGCTCATTCAACAGCGGTCGGAAAGGGCTGGGGGCAAAAGGTCACGACAACAGCAAGCTGCAAGTATGTGTGTGTTGTGTGTGTGTGTGTGTGTGTGTGTGTGTGTGTGTGTGTGTGTGTGTGTGTGTGTGTGTGTGTGTGTGTGTGTGTGTGTGTGTGTGTGTCACACTCCTCAGAAGTTAAATGTAGGGCAGCGGGTCGATTGGATCGGATGATCTTTCCAGACCCGGAGCAGCAGGAGTATTTTCATGAATTGATTTCTTCCAGGAAGCATAATGACGTTAAGTGGAGAGGTTGGGGTGGGCGAGGGGTGGGAGGGGGGGGGGGGCTGGAGAGAGAGAGAGGGAGACGTGATTTAAACAGGTCATTAAAACCCACACATAGCTGAGCACATTATGACTGAGTGCTGTCTGTCAAGACACGACCGCACTCCCTCTCAGCTCCACGAGTTCAGCGGTATATGTCCATCACAGCATCATTTATGTCTTAATGGCCTTTCATTGCTGGTAAATGATCTTTTTTCCTCCCCAATCACAATTACCCAGAAAACTCTTCCGGCTTTCTCCGGCGCCGTCTCGCTCTCCGCGTGTCGGACCTGCTTAGACGCGTGGACATCTTCATCAATATTCAACGACACAGCCGAGGAGCTCCACGGGAGTCGCTGCTGTTTCAGTGATTATTGTCTATTGATTGGATACGATTACGTTTTAAAGGGTCATTTCACCCAAACATGGGAAGGATATGCCTTTTCTAATTCTAATGATTATTTCCTTTAGAATAAGTCATAACCAAAGACATTATTTTGAACTTAAATCAGTAATTATAAAAGTCAAAATTGTGATTTCAATAAATGTGCTTTCAGTTTTACAATTAATTTAGATTTATTGAACAAATTTGATATCAGATTTTCTCTAAGAACTTCAAACTCACAAGGATGTCCAATTCTGTGACAACAGTAATCATTAAGTGTAATTGCACTTTGTTAGGAAGACAGGAATCCCCTCTTGTCCTCCATTTGTTTGCTCCATGCAGAACCGTATGATTTGTTAAAAAAAAACTTGATATAAAAATAAGCTGCTGAGCACGTGTTGATAAAATGATATCAAATTGCTTTCTTTTCCTACTTTTTGTGTGTTTCGAGGTGTGCATACAAATATGAATGTGATTCAAGCTAAATCGGGGGAGAAGTCACATTCACATCTCAGTTAGTCACATTTAGCAAATCAATCAATCAATTTGCACATCAGTGGCCTTTAATAGCAGAACTAGATCATCCAGATTAGTTTGGCTCCACCTGACTGCTCATAGCTTCAGATTACAGTCTGGAAACCCTGTTCGCACGGAGGTTTGCTCGGCCACTCTGAAGGGCCGACCAATCAGCGATCAGTAGGGGTGGCGAAGAGTGACGCTGAAGTCGAGCGTTTGCTTCTATATTTGGTTCCTACAATGTGGTTGAGCTTGATGAAAAAATACAAACCAAAGCAAATATGGAGGAATTTAAGCCAGAGCGAGGACAAAGCCTTCATTTTTATTGTATTTTTTTAAGTCTGCAGTGGCTGTTTACGTGACATGGCGTTGGACTCGGGGGAGTGACTCTGTTGTTTACAGTTTGGCGAGTTTCGGCTCTCAACATATGTCATATGGTTGTCCAGTAGTTTAACCCTCCTGTTGTCCTCGGGTCAAAATGACCCGCAGCTGTGTTCAACCAAGTTCTATTTTATTTTCATATTTTTTGGGATCATTGGTGACAAGGAGGCTGTGAGGGTTTCTTTAAAGAACGATGAACAATGATCCCTAAAAAATATTTAAAAAATATATAGAAATAAAATAGAACTTGGTTGAACACAGCTGCGGGTCATTTTGACCCGAAGACAACAGGAGGGTTAAAAATAAAAATCAACCGGAGGCCCGTTAGGACGTAATGACGGAAAACAATCGTAAATGGAGCGTGAGGACTCGTGTACTCATGCAGTGAACTTGGATCTTGTAATACCAGACTAAAGCTATTACTTGTCAAAACAGCACACAGCACATTGTGAGATAAGTAGAAGCTGATTAAGTTATGCCAAAAATATGCCTAATCTTCTTTTTCACTCTGCATGTGCTCTGAACTGCGTCCTCGTGCTTCATTGTATCAGTGGTCTGATTATTGTGTGTCACATAGACAAACAAAGCCCCCGAGGAGGCC
Organism: Brachyistius frenatus; assembly: GCF_029030835.1. Taxonomy (NCBI): domain Eukaryota; kingdom Metazoa; phylum Chordata; class Actinopteri; family Embiotocidae; genus Brachyistius; species Brachyistius frenatus. The sequence continues at coordinate 156,922 of NW_027210907.1, forward strand.
CTTCTCATGGCCGCGCCGCGGTCCCTGGGAGGGCCTCGCTGCCTTTGACATTTGAGCCACAGGGTGACGGCAAACTGTGCTGGAGAGACACAGCGGAGAGCGGCCGTCTGGAGGGAACGACACGCAGCTCACCCCTCACAAACTCCTCGCCAACAAATAATTCATACCGCTAACATTTACTTTGTTCAAACGCTGTCCTCACTTTATCCGCCGCCCCGACGGTGAACCTCGGAGCGCACGTCTGAGGCGAAGGAAACGTCTCAGTGAAGCGCAGAGGTAAAATCCTGGAAGTACACAAGAGGCTTTTAAAGTTTATATCTAGTGGAGGCAAAAAGTTGGAAAATACTCCGGATGGTAAGAAAATCCAGGACGCAGTTGATCATCTTAAAATTGTTCCGAAGATACGATTTCTGAACTTTACAAAAAAAAGCTCACTCCTTAAATAAACAGAAGACAGACAAAGGAATCGTTTTGAAAATAAATTTCATTAAATAAGTCCAGCGGTGAGACCCTGGCAGCCTCACAGAGAATGAAGAGGACAGTGTGAAATTTAAAGACCTACATTCACAGAACCGATGTAAGGTTGCATCAGTAAAACTCACACTGCTTGGACCTGAACGTCTTCCTCTGTCCGTGTGCGGGGCTGGACGCGGGGACCGCTGGTGGACACAGCTCGGCCTTTTAATTGGAAAACAATTTAAAAATCAACTACAGAAACGAGTTCAAATGAAGTGATCTGGAGGAGCAGTCCAATCAAAGGGCAGCGTTCTTTATCTTCTTCAGCGGTTTGGTCGAGGGTCGGAGGTCATCCAGTCCGTGAGCGAAAGCGCAGCTTTCCGCCTGCAGGGGGCAGCCCTGAGCGTGGTGGTCATGAAACCAGCAGGGACGAGTTTTCAGGGCGCCGGGGGCGACGGGCTTCCTCTTAGTCTCCGCTCTGGAGGACTTCCTGTCCCGCCAGTCTCTTATGTACACTCTCCCGCCTTCCACTGAAACACAGGCAGACACGAGACCTTTCAAAATAAAACACTCCTCGCTAAAGTTCAAAGTAAATCTTTTCTGATAGAGAGTAGAGGAGTTATTTCCGGCGTTCACACTCCCCGAAGTAAACAACACGTCTGCCATCTGCATAACGAAGACAATAATAGACGAGTGGCGGTTTGAGAAGGCTCGACACGCTCCTGCTTGAATCATCAGCACACGAGAGGAGCAGCTTTCTCGTTTTCTTTTAAGGGTGGAGGGGCGCGGCGTACACCTTTATTAAAAAAGGAGACGGTGGAGAAATGACAAGAAATGAAGTGAGCTTGAGGGAACGATACGCAGCAAAGATCCCCGGCTGGACCTGAGCAAAAGACGCAACAACCATCAGACCAGCAGGACACCTGCGTTTAGATCTATGCAAGTAAGAACTTGTAGGGTGGAGTGACTTGTTTCTGCTGACCTTCAGTGACTTCCTCCAGCACACCATGACATCACTGTTAGGTGTGTTTTCAGGGAACCAAGCTGCAGTCTGATGTTCAGTTACTCCTTAAGGTGAAAGCCGCAAGGAGCATTTCTGAAAACTGTTTGTTCAGTGACAGGATGGGATTTTTTTTTTACTTTTTTTTTTTTTTTTTTAACACTCTGTGGAAAGCTTTTGAAATGGCAACAGGAAACTGAATTTACTGCTGCTCTGATGTGTCGTTTTCTCCATGGCAACAACACCTGAAGCTCATGAGATGAAACTGACGGAAAACTGACTCTAAAACGAAGTTCAGGGTTTCCACGGTTCAGGGAATATCGGGGACTATCAGGGAATATCAGGGAAGATCAGGGAATATCAGGGACTATCAGGGAAGATCAGGGAACATCAAGGGATATCAAGGACTATCAGGGACTATCAGGGAAGATCAGGGAATATCAGGGACTATCAGGGAAGATCAGGGAACATCAAGGGATATCAAGGACTATCAGGGACTATCAGGGAAGATCAGGGACTATCAGGGACTATCAGGGAAGATCAGGGATTATCAGGGAAGTCTAAAAACACCTTTCCGGACAGGGAAAGTCAGGGAATTTGAGCGAAGTCATGGAATATGAGGGAATTTTGCATGTGCCAACCCATTTTTAACAAAAATGTCACCGTTTCTTTTCTGCTCATTATTGGTGACCTAGAGTGGGAATCCTGTAAATTAAAAAAGATTAAAACAGATATAAAACCCTGCAGCCTTGCGAAATTATCCGAAATTTATTTCCATTAAAAACTGTTCAATGTAAAAGTAAAAAAAAACAGGCTTCTGAACTCATAAGAGTAAAAGATAAAATACACGTTCCCCTCTATTTCACGTGGACTACCTCTGAAGACTTGATGGTTGTTCCTCAGGAGCGTCTGAAGGCCTCCGCACTCCTTCTTCAGCAGCTGCAGGGTTTCCTGCTCCAGCAGCGCGGCCACCTCGCTCACAGAGAGGCTGCCTGAAGAGGAGGGGAGGAAGGAGGAGGGGGAGGAACGGATGAAAGACAAGAGTGACAAAAGGAGCAGGAGGAGATCTATCGATGTTACTCTCATCAATATATTAACACACTGCTTCGGGCCTGCACGGCAATTATTTTCAGATGCAGAGAGACTTGAAAAATTCTCTCCGAGAAAATATACCAGGACAGAAAAAGTGGTCAATACTATGTGCAGACCAAAAAAGAAAAAGAAAAAAGGACCTGAGTCCCTGTCCTTTCAGTGCTCGTCAGGGCAGTGGTGCTCAATTAAAGTTGCTCCAACGAGCTGTCAGAGCGACCGGCATGCGTTTCACCGCTGCTTCTCCCAACGGCCATTTGAGAGCATGAGTCACTGTCGTCGCTCCCCCGGTGAGACACAATTTTTAGATACCAAAGAGCAAAAAAAAAAAAAAAAAAAAAAAAAAAAAGTAGAAGGAGGGGAGGTATTGAAATATATAAAGTTGTAAGCTCCGAGTGGAGCAGACTTTCAGCAGATAAAATATCTATCGACTCACAGCACGCCACCGTTGGGCTTTGTTTCAGGACATTTCTGGTATTTTGGGCTTTGCCCTTTCTCCCCCCAGAAGAGAATTCAATCAGTGCTGACCTTTGGTTTATACAAATGACAATCTTCCTCCTCTTTTCTCTGACATATTGGAGAGGGACATGCCGCATGATTTCCAATTGTTCCTTTGAGCCGTTTCATTACAATTTTTGACCTAAATCTGCAAACTTCATCACACTACTGCACCAAATCTCTGGGGGCATTCCAGGCAGTCCGTGTCGGTGCAGAGATTATTGAATGCGAGATAATTTCACAGTGAAACTCACCGTCTGTGTCCCGGTTCTAAATTCTGCTGCTCGAAGACAAAGTTGAATTCATAATTTGACAGTAAATGTGACCGCAGAACTGATGCAGCAATGATTTTAGGTTAGCAGGACAAGTTGTTTCACGGAAATTCGTCAAACAAATAAAATACATTCTCCACCTTAAATTTAGTTAATCCCAAAAATATGCGACGCACTCCCACATTCACAGACAGCAGCGCGGCCAAACGCAGCCCCGGTGCTGCAGAGTGTGAAACTGGGCAGACCGTCGTCCCTGCAGCTCAGGACGCCAGGGAGCTCCAGCTCTTAATATAATATCAATACAGCGTTTAGAAGCTGCCCTTTGCTGCCCACGATGTTAATGGGGATTAATGGGAGAAGGACGGTATTGATTGAGTTGAATCTGCTTGGACTAAGACCAGGCGCAGATGATTATTAATGGATTGGCTTGACGTACAGTTGGACTTGTTTAAGGTTGAACGTCCCCTGTGAGAAAGATGGCCAACAATTGATGGTGTGTGTGTGTGTGGGGGGGGGGGGTTTGCTGCTTAAGCCAAATTCAGAATCAGGCCGAGTACAGCAGCGGATCCTCGGCGTCTTCACTGAACCTCGGAAATTTCACCGAGTCGACGTTCAGTGTCGCAGAATATGAAATGCGTGTTCGATGTACAGCTGCGCACAGATTTTCATTCTCGGCATAGTTACGTAACTACGCGAGCCCAGTCGGCAGTGCGGCACGCATGAATTAGTGACGGGTCACAGAGTCACAGTCACAGTGGCCAGCTTCACACGGAAAGTGTTTAAAACGCCACAGAGATTTATCGTACTTCTAGTGCACAGATATCACACGATGCAAACAGCAGTGATGTAAACAGGTTTGAACTTTTTCTTACTTATTGAAATAAGCCAAAGTGCTCAATGCAAATGTGTTTAATAAAATGTGAACTAAAAGGAAAACCTCCAAATGATTTTGGGATTTTGAGATCTTCTAAGTAAAGATTTTTAAAAGTATTGAGATCAGATAAAACTATAGTAGAGTATTTTAAACATACGCCAAAGACAGTCACGCGATGTCATGTTATCACTTCCACAGGAAGAGAGGCGAACAAGTCCGACACCAAATATTTGGTTACGCAAACAGGACGAATCCACGGGTGCATGAAGTTCTTCTTTATATACAACCTTTTTTTTTCCCAGTTGGTTTAGGAGCTGAACGAAAGTGTTGTGTCTGTACTTACAAATAGAGATTAATGAAGAGTGGACAGAATTTGAAGCCAGGAAGCTGTAAACCTCCTCAAGTATCACTTTTAAACAATCAAAAAACGAGTCATTATCAAATCCAAAATGATCACCCTGTTTGAGGATGCATTAAGTCTGAAGAGAAACTGAAGTCCTTCGGATGAATCCGAGACCCTTCTGGATCTGGAAACACGGGCCGGCTCGCCCTGATTTTACCTTTTGTTCTTACACAGCAGATAACTGGTAAGAAAACCTCAATACAAATGCATACTCACGCATGAATCATAGATGGTGGTGCATTATTCATCCAGCCATCTCTATACAGAGTTGCCGTCTCCTTTTAGTCGCTGTACTTCATATTTCTCTACATCTAATTTCAGCAGCGGCACCCTGACGGAGAATTTTCCGTTTTAATCATAGTAGTCTTCATCTCGTTATCTCAATTCATATTGTGTGTGTGTGCGCGCTCGTATACGTGTGTGTGTGTGTGTGTGTGTGTGTGTGTGTGTGTGTGTGTGTGTGTGTGTGTGTGTGTGTGTGTGTGTGTGTGTGTGTGTGTGTGTGTGTGTGTGTGTGTGTGTGTGTGTGTGTGTGTGTGTGTGTGTGTGTGTGTGTGTGTGTGTGTGTGTGTGTGTGTGTGTGTGTGTGTGTGTGTGTGTGTGTGTGTGTGTGTGTGTGTGTGGCGCTCTCTGCGCCGTGCAGTGCAGGAAGTCGCTGGCGGAGGGGTGAGGTGGGGAGTTCAAAGCATCACGAGGCCCTGCCGACTCACGCCGAGAGGGGACAGGGTGGTGATGAGCGAGGTGGGGGGAGGGAGGGAGGGAGGGAGGGAGGGAGGGAGGAAGGGTTCGGTTTAGACAGAATGATGGAGGAGGAGAATCAGACGGGAAGTTCAGGCAGAACAAAATCCCGACGGGTCACAAAGCAGCTAGAAATATAGTCTAAAAGGTAAAAATGTGAGGAATGACTCACTGGTGTCATTGTGGAGGTGTCAGGTTTCATCTACGCTGCCCTGCGAGGGCGACACACAGTCACACATATGTGGCCAAAACTGAGCCAAAGGAATTCTCTGACATTTTGGAAAATTTAGCAGCGAGTGGCAGCCCACCGTGACACCACCTGCTGGTTTGTGAACTGCCATTTTGTGCCTTGAGTCTGGTGTTTTAGCCTTGTCGTTTTTTGTGGAGCCACAAGTGACCATATTTGGACACTAATGCCGGTAACCTGACAGCACGCCAGGCATGTCGATTCCTGTTGTTCTGGGTTTTGTACCCTCGTGGTTGAAATGCACTTATTGTAAGTGGCTTTGGATAAAAGCGTCAGCTAAATGAAATGTAATGTAATGTAATGTAGTGTCAATCAAACCGGGCACCCCCTCAAACATACCTCTCTTTGAGGGCTAACTGCTAATTAATAATGGAATTATTTTCAGACAATGTCACTTTAATGATTTGTGGAAAAAAATGTACTGACTGTCATGAGAAGTTGATGCGTTATAAATTGGAGTCTATTGGAGCTACCAGTTATTTTTATAGCAAGCCCCTAGTGGCCCTCGGCGGTATTGCACTCTTAAACGGACAGTATAACTGCTCTGCAACAGACACAACGAAATAATGGATTCAGAAATCCCCGATGTAAACAGTAATAAGACCTGGGTCAGCACGCTTCACAGATAACGTATCGTACTCTGGATTTGATCCGGATCTGTTCGTCGCTCACGTCCAGGGAGACTTTTGTAATAATTATTATTTTGTATTGTTTTTTTTTTTTTTTATCTCGGGTGTTTTGTGGCTGTTGATGTTTTGCCGTTTACCTCCTCGGTTCCAGTCGCCGTCATCCGCCGTCATTCCCAGAAGAACTTTACCGACCCGCAGAACGATGCCGTCAACGAAGTCCCGCGGGAGAGCGGCGCAGTTTCGAACCGTTTCCACCCGGTCTCGGGGCTGAAACCCTGCTCCCCAGGAGCTCCCGGGGGTCCTGTCACTCTCTGCGTTACCGCGGCAACAGTCCCCGGCGTTCGCGGTGCCTGACCTTCGAACCGCGGGCCCCGCGGCGGTCTGGCGGCTCTGGATGTAACGAGCTCTCCGTGTCTCCGCCTCCGCCTCGCCGGGCGGCCGATAGTTTCTCGACTTTCCCACCAGACACACCTGCGGGAGGAAGAGCTGAATGTCAGGACGACTCCCGGCGGTGCCGACGACTCCAACTGTAAAACCACAAACTCAAAGTAGACGTGACCAAAAAAAAAATAATAAAAAAAACACCATGGCAACATATGTAGTGATTTTGAGGGATTTTTAAGCTTTTGTTTTTAATGTATAAACTAATGACTGATCAGCGCACATTAAAGCCCAGGAATTAATTGCTTGTTCTTTTTTACGTGCGCATGTGCGTCGTAGCTATTAATGGCTTCCAGCTATGAACCAAATGTCTCTTTGGGAGTATTAAAGACTTGATTTATTCATGTGCGTCTCTACTAAACGAGACCCAAGTGGAGAAAAGGCCTCTTTGAACTGAATGTGGTCGTGACGGACGAACGGCAGCATATACATCCGAAACCTTATTTAAATGGTGTTTTCCATCCTGTAAGCGGTCTGTGAGTCAAACGGTTGAATGATGAATGCATTTACCAAGAAAAGGCTGAAAGATGAGGTCATGGTGCATTATGGGAAATATAGGATGCAGGAATTTTGACACAAACCAGAGACTAAAAACAAGTGGGAACTCTGCCGCTGGTTTTTTTGTTGTTGTTTTTTTTTTAAACTCCGTTTCTGATCTGGTATTATTAACTTCATTTTTTTTTCTTCTTTTTTGGTCTTCAGTTATTTGATAGCTGACAGCAGAACTGGACAGGAAACACGGCGAAGAGAAATGACGAGCAATAAAAGGTCTCCAGGCAGAATCAAACCAGGAAAGATGTGATTACATAGTTTGGCTATTAAATCACTGGCTCACGTTGGCAGGCGACTTAAAAAGAAGTCTTTGTATCTTCTCAGCTATATTAGCACAATAGCAGGGAATAATTTTCATAGTAGTCACTGACTTCTTTTGAAGGACATGTTGGACAAAGAGTATGTCAAACTAATGTGTTCACTACGAAGCTGTGTCTTTTGTCAGCCTACCCGTTTGGTGGACGGGATTCTCAGGCAGTCCTCTTCCGTGTTGAAGCCACAGACTTGGCTGACCTCGCTGATGAAGTCAATGTACTCCTTGTACTGAGACTTCTTACACTGGCGTCTCTGGTATTTTCCATAGAAGTCGAAGAAACAGCAAGGGAGGACAAAGTAGCGGCAGGAGTGAGACGACCTGCAGTTTAAAAAAAAAAAAAAAAAAAAAAGGAAAGAAAATGATGATTATAAATCTTTAGGGGGTCGATGAAGTGACTGTATGTGCTACTTATGTTCATTTATGTGTTTCCCAACAGTGTTTTAAGGTTATGAAACGGTCATTACTAAAGATTATCGTTTGTAGTGACAGAAGAGGAAAAAAAAAAAACGACCGAGGCTCAACATCGCCACCCGGTGGTCGTCTCAAAGAAGACACACTCCCATGGGAGCAAACACACGACACACAAACAGTCCCACATCTTCCCCTGCCTATTATGTTATTCCAATTTGGAGAGATCAGCTGGCACTTGAGCTGCAGAGTGTGATTGTGTCTCCTGATGACTCGCCTGGCTGCTATAACGGGGATCCACGGCGTGAGCTCGTCCGAGTGGTTCCCAATCAGCCAGTCTGTACCTGGGAATAAGAAGTTCTCGCTGGGAGTAATTGCCTTTTCCTGAAATAGCAAAGATCCCCAAAACAAAAGCACAAGGGCTCCTTTAAAGCAGGGAGGATGCACAGTGGTGTGATTTAATTCAGAAACACTTCATGGAAACTTTTTAATATATATATATACTGTATATATATTCTCAAACTTCTTTTATAATGCCAGATTTGTGAAAACTTGTGTTTTTGTTTGAATTGGGTTTTTTTTCTAAAAAAAAAAAAAAAAAAAACTTGACAAAGCAGTGACACAATCTAACTCCCCCTCAGCATTTATATAAACCCTTTCATATTTAAACAGGCGGCTCCATCTCCAACATCGCAGCCGATGTAAGTGAAGAGAATTGAAGCTTGTGAGGTTTTCGGAGAGCTTCCGAACGAAGGTTGAGGGCTGAGCGCGGCGGCCCTGAAGGGCTCGGAGACATTGGTGTGCCACGTCCGCTCCGCTGAAATCAGTCAATAATAGATGAGTTGAAATGGAAGCAGTCAGCAGCTTGTTGTCAAAATGAGCGACTGAGGCCGGGAGGCAAGACGGGGAAAGAGCTGCGTTTTTTTTTTGGGGGGGGGGCGCAGGCTTCTGCTCATGGCTGTGTGTTTACATGATTTTCTCCAAATTTATCATCACATCATTTAAGTCCTTTAAGTATACCGCTGCCTGATGGGTAATGTCAAATGTAACATCACTGTTTCACTGTTAAAAAAATACATTTTTCTTATATTGCTTTTTTTTTTAACAATAGTTTCATCTCCGACTGCTGCTGACAACTATGTTCATTATCAATTCATCTTCTAAAGTAAACAGAGAGATGGAGTTCATTTACGAATCATTGGCCAATGTTTGACACAAAAACCAACATTTCAATTGTATTTCTAGTGTTTAGGGAACTAAAATCAACGTGTATTTATATTTATAACCGTTTATTAACTTCTTTAATTATTCGTGTTGGTCCTCAAGAGTTTGAAACTTCAAAGCATTTAAAAGCCTTTTTTTTTTTTTTTTCCCAAAATAAAACGACGGCGACGCCAGACAGCTGCTGCACGTGACACTGAAAAGATAAGAACTCAAAAATCAAAACCCTGATTATGTTTGGAGTTAATCCTTCCTCGCGCTCACCTCCAGCTGAGTCTGAGGGCCGTACATGTCCCAGATCTTCCTCTTCCTGACGTCGATGCCTTTTCCAGGGTGCTGCAACACAAGAAGGCGTGACGGACGGCTGCTAATCACTCATCACCACGTTGACGCCGAGGCTGCTTGCGTGCGATGTGAATTACAGCTGTCCCAGTTTCTGATTGGTAATTACAGTCACGGTGCTAATATATTCAGAGACGCGAGTCCTTCTCACCCGCTCACACCGATTTACTGTTTGTTTTCATCATATTTCATATCAAATATAAACATTTGGTCAGATGAAACTATCTGAGGACACCGCTTTGAACTCTGGGAAGTTACCACGGACATTTTTTTTCACCACTTTTTTTAATATTTCATAGTATCTCAAGTTGATTGAGACAATAATCAGGAAATTAATCAATAATTAAAAATAACTGTTAGTCACAGATGTCTTCCAGAAAGAAATATTTCAACAACTACAGGATCGGACGGCTTAAAATTTCACCACAAAATGAACTGTAAAAACTTTTGATTAGTGTCACCATCGGGTCAAATTTTTAATTTGTTCAATACTCTGATTTATGACCAATCACCTCTAAAACTGATCTCATCTGCGTCGTGGTTTATTGCCAGTTGGCAAATGTAAAAAGTGAAAACATGCTAAATTAACATGGCTCACAGAGCATTTGCATGGCTATAATCTATTATAATTAATAATATATAATTATTAGTCCTGATGATTTCAAGTCTTTATCTGAATAAACACCACTTTCATGACCGGCAGTCATTTTATATAAATTAAGTGTTTTTTGTTTTTTGTTTTTTTGTCACATTATTCGACTGACATTTGAATTAAAGCTTGTGTTCAACAATGAGGTACGATACACTCTGATTGGATGTCTATGTGACAGATGATGAAGCTTCACTAAACCAACATATTCAAGAGTTTACAGGCTAAAAAGCATAAATATTATTGCACATAGAAAATATCTCTGACCGTCCTCAGCTCGTTCTCCAACTCTTTCATCAACATGATGTTGTTTCGATGCGTTACATATAAAAACTTGTGTTCAGTGGATTTGGTTTTTAGTACGATTTTAACCAGGAAGTAACTGACTGTTGAGATCAGTTTTCAGGAACCAATGAGGGGAACTCAAATGCAAAACAAAACAAAAAAAACTCCAGTGACACATAATACTCAGCTCAGCTTTAGGTTCATTCGGCGAGCACCGAACTTACCCCTTCGTTGGTCAGTATGTGAACCAGCAGGCCGTTTCCACAGCCGAGGTCCACGAAGGACTGCGAGGCCGTCGCACTTCTCTCTGCTCTCTCCTCAGCCCACAGCACCTGCAGGCGCAGAGACAGACGCTCAATACTGCTGCGAGGTCAGAGGGCGTTGGATCTCTTTCATAAAAATCCAATTTAGGAGCGCAGCGCGACACCTGCTGCTGACACCCTTTCACCCGCCTGCAGCACGACGTACGGTTCGACCCACCGGGTCAAAAAACTGTTGTTTTTTTTCCCCACACTCAAATTGATTGACACAGCTTCGGCTGCGTGTCGACAACATGCGACAGATCGCGATTGATTTTTCACCTACGCGTACGGACGTGTTTTAGGGTCAGACGTATTTCTTCAGTTCGTAAAAATTCAAGGACAAAACAACTTTACTTGACCCACTGGCGTATTGATTTTGTTAATAAATCACGATGAATAAGCAGGTTCGGCACCCACCAGGAGATACGTAGCTATGGCAACATCCTCGTAGACGAACTTCTCAGGATCCGTGACCTCAGGCCAAACCTGGAGAGAATACAACAACAACAAAATCACAAAACATCGTCAACGAAAAGACCAGACGAGCCCCGGAGCGTCCGCTCTCTTCACCTGGACCATGGCCTTGTACTTCTCCTTCAGCCGCTGGTACACGAGGCTGTACTTCTCCAGCGGCAGCAGAGACAAGGTGCTCCCGAACTCGCTGCTCCTGCACTCGGTGGCCCAGCGCACCAGTTTAGGCAGCAGGTCCGAGGACATCCAGGGCAGCTTGGCGTAGGCGACGCCATCGGAGAACCACGCGTCCTCCGTCAACACGTGCAGCTCCAAGGTCCTGAGCAAAAAACAAGGAGTCGTCTGCAATGTTGTTGTTTTTCTGTACTTAGAAATTATTTCTACGTTATATTGATTTTTTTTATTTTTTTTTTGGGGGGGGGGGGTAATTTGTACTCTTTCCTGTTGAATAGTTTCCTGAATGTCCTGCTCACTGTCCTACTTCAACATACATCAGGAGGACTTAAGGGTTTAAAAATATCAATAATAATAAGCATTAACTACCAGCTAATTAATGGTTTAATAATCATTCAGTTCATGTTAATTAAGGTTTCAATTTATGCCTTACTTAAAGTTTATTTAGGTTACTATTAGTATTAGTAAACACAGCAATAAGAATTAACTACAGGCTAATTAATAGTTAGTTAACGGTTGAGTCACCTTGTCGAAACGTAACATTAATTTGAATAGCAACTGTGATTTAATTGCATTTTTTTTTCCTCAGTACCTGTAATTTATATTTATTAACTGATTGCAACGTGTCACTAAACCAAACTAATACAACTAAACAGTATTTATGCCAAATTTACAGTGTTAATATATGTAAAAGTATCTGTAAGCTTATTGTCAGTGACATAGAAGTATTAAAATAAATAATTTCAACATTTTATCCGGTCAGTTTTGTCCTCGTAGGCAGTCATGTTGACCTATTACCCTGTTTTAGGACTCCGCTGGACACAAATATGATTTCAGACTCACCACTCATCACAATCCTGATTGCGGAGCTGAATCTGATAAACGTTGCCCCGCTTCAGAGACACTTTCCCCTCTGCATCCTCTTCAAACGGAAGAAAAGTCACCTGTTGTCTGCAAAGGTCTACACAACACACACACACAAAAAAGGTATTAAGACTTATCGAGGACAAATTGAGAGTTCAGAGCAACAGTCAACAACCAAGTCATATTGATTAACGGTAGATATCCAAGATTATTTATTAATATGTGGAAATAAATAGCCTATATATCCAAAGGTTGTTTTTATAGAGAAAATGAGCAAAAAAAAGACTTCATCCACTCCCATTTAACAAGGAAATATTATACTTTTTATGACAACACGTTTATTTGACAGCTGTGGTTTTGAGTTACTTTTCTAATTCAAGGTCTAAATACAAATATACGATTAATACATCAAAACACAGCAGATTGAAATACCAATAATAACAATCTAACATTATATAACACTGAAAGGGATTTTTATACTTTTATTATATTATATATATTATATATATAATATATTTATATAATTTAAAATATATATTAATTTTAATTTAATTTAAAATTAATTTAAATTAATTTAAAATAATTTTAATTTAATTTTAATTTTTAACTTAACTTAAGTTAACTAAGTTAACTTAATTAACTTAAATTTAAATTTAAGTTAATTTAAAATATATATATATATTATATATTTTTATCAATGAATACTCACGTTACCTTTTAGTACAACTTCTCTCTGCAGGTTTGTCCCATAACAGCTGACTTTCGGGATGAATGTCCTGACAGTGGAGGACCAGGGTTTGTTCCGGGCGGCTGAAGGCCCGCCGGCGGGGCCGAGCGGCAGGTCCTCCTCCCGGAGTCCAGCACCCAGCAGGAGCCGCAGGTCCTCCCCGTCCGCGGCTTCGCTCTCGGTCTCTTTAACTCCGCAGAGACGCTTGTTTACGACGTGAGGTTTCTTTATCCACACGTCTATCGCGGACCAGAAACCTCCGGGGAGAGTCTCACCTCCTCCGGGGAACTTTATGTCGAAGACTTTCGGCATCGTTGCTCGTCAGAGTTTCGTTTTGTTTACCTTCGCGGAATATTATATCGTCGCGTTTTTGATGACGTCTCCCGATGCGACGCAGCAAAGCAACGCCGCGGTAGAGGGCGCTGTTTCTCTCGGTCTCGATCATCGGCCTATTTCTGCCCGTTGCTGTTTTTGTTTTGTTGTTTTGCTTTGTTTTTGGTTTTTTTTCCTGACTAGATAACAAACAAACACATAAACAAAAGGACGACAGTGGCCATAAATATTACCTGATTATTATTATTTGTTTTTTTTTCATATTTAAATCAAGTTGATTTATAACAAATCACATAATCGGACTCCTCAGGTTTACGACAATAACAACAACAATAGGCTCAGCAAGTAATCTGCTGTAATCAATGTTGTTGTTTTTTTTGTCATTGTTTATATGTCTTGTGGATTATTATTTTTTTACACACGGTGGCATTTTCTCAAATCTTAATTTACTTTCAGGTTTATTCTTGATTTAGAATTTAAATCTGTGGGATTATTTTTACATCTTACTTTATCTATTTCTATTTCATCTGTGCTTTGGATTGTGTGTGTGTGTGTGTGTGTGTGTGTGTGTGTGTGTGTGTGTGTGTGTGTGTGTGTGTGTGTGTGTGTGCGTGTGCGTGTGTGTGTGTGTGTGTGTTTCACAATTCAAATTTGCAAATTTTTCTTCTTGCAAATATGTAATACTGTGTGTAAAAAATGGGATTATAAACACTCTTGTAACTCTACACGATAGCACACAGTACGTGGAGCTTGTGAATACATCGTTTGGGTCCTCAGTATAATAAAAAAATAAAATAAAACAGAAATTGATGAATGAACTGGCTCTAGAGTTGCTAACTCTTTGTTCTTCTGTCATCTTTTTATGTCTCTATTTTCTCTTTCATTCACGTCACAAGCGCCAGTATGGGATCATGACAAAGGCCCGGGTGAACACAACCCATCCCTGAGGCGCCGCTGGTTAATATCTCTCTAATTTATGTGTGCCACAGTTATATACTCTAAACTGCGAGGACTATCGAGTTCACAAAACTGATGCTGCATTTCCCAGCAGTGAATCATGAGCTCAGACCCCCTCCTCAGCCCGGACCGGGCCTAGTCTCTCACACTTTAGAAAGATTTACATACTGGAAACTGAAACATGAGCTTTAAGACACAAGAGTGGAAAAAAACCAGTCCACACTCCTTCACCCTGAAACTCCTCATCTAATCCTGGAAATGACAGGTTCTTGTCTGAACACCTGTCTGGTGGCTTATAGACGACCTATTTTACTGGTCAGTTATTATGACTGTTTAATTCGTCACCTCATCATCATTTTATTTTTTTTTATTTTTTTTGCAATCAATTGTATTCTTTGTTAATGCCACAAGTCATTACAATAACATCCCCTGCATCAGGTCATCTGCCTCTTCAGCTAATCTAGTTGGAAGTGCATTAAAAGAAAAACGTGAAAACGGATCTCCACGGCCGGTTTGCGTTTTGCAGGGTCCTTTGAATGGCTGCACTGAAATCCATTGTGCCTGTTGAGCAATTCAGGCGAGCAGGGAGGAGGAGAGATACTGTACCAGGAGGTGCAGAGTTCAGGCAGGTCGTCCGTGCTGCTCGATTTGTATTCAAACGAACGGCCACTTGTGAGGCTGAAAGCAATCCTGTCAAACCTGCTTAGCAACACGGCAGGTATGACCCAAAAAAAAAAAAAGAGACAGAGACCGAAAACTATTTGACTTTCTTCATTTGACTCATGGCAAGTTTCGTCTAACTCCAGACGTAATTGAATATGACCAATGGAGAGAATGAATAGTTTTATTTGTAGTAATAATTTCCACCCCAGTCATGGTTAATCTACTTTAATCTGAACACAATGAGGACAGTTAAATAATATCAAACAAACAGCTCTTTATAATAAATATATTACAAATAGTCTGTGTAAATCCCACTTTATAAACTTTTTTTTTTTTAAAGAAGCTATTATTTAAACTTTCTGGTCACTTTAAGACTGTGGTTGTTAATACTGTTGTTTTGTACAGCATAACGTTTAGTTTTTATTTCTTCATCTGTTACCCATCAAATTTAAGATAGAAAAAATATGAATTCAACAAACATTACAAACATCTGCTTCAAAAATAGCCATGAATTTAAATCAAATTATAATCAAACAAATATTTAAACCTCAACACATAATAAACTGGTTTTAGCCTCCCAGCTAACATTATATTATTAATAAGGTGTATTTTATTATTTTAGATGACACATTATAAACTGGTTTTAACTAGGTAAACTTACCTGAAGCTGTGCTCTAGTTAACATCAGCTGGAAGAGTTTTAGCCAACTAAGCTTTTACCCAACCTTATAAAATGGTTTTCTGTAGGTGAAACTTGGGGCTAACGTTTTGAATGTGTTTATTAATGTGTAAATTACAACTTCAATTTTTTTTTTACGCAATATATTTGTTAAACTTTTATTTAATTTTGAACTTTTTTTTTTATACCATCAGTCCCTATAGCCTCAAACCATGTTTGATGTTCATGTATAATAAAAAAAAAATGATTTTATACATACATGCATTTACATAATTATTTTTTTTGCATGATATCCTAATTAAAAATGATAATATTTGCTTATTGCTTCGCTTCATCCAGTGAGACCACACGGATGCACAGCTCCAGCTGACTCGGAGCCAACTTGACTGTCCTTTTACTTTCGACACATGATTTATGACATTTTGCGAGTTGTGTTGTCGGTGCAGGTGATTTACGGTTGTTGTTGTTGTTGTTGTTTTGTCTGCAGCTTCTCCCGGTGTTGAAGAGCTCAGGTGAGAAGTCAGGAAGGGGTGTGGCCAGCTGAGGAACTGCGCGCGGGCGGTGAAGGGAGGTGGAAAACGCGCGCGCGCACAGGTAGGTAGATCACTTGATACGCACCGGCGCGCGGTACATTAAAATATAGGTCACATCTGAAGCCTCGGAGGAACACCCCGGATCTGCGGTGTGGTGACGGGACGAGTTGAGAGCTCGGACTGGGGTTTTGATTTGAACCTTCCGTCGACGCCGTTGGAGGTTTCACTATCCGACATGGATCACTTGCCTCGGGGCATGTGTGGTTGAGAAACACAGTCAACAACCGGGAGACCGAGTCATATTGATTAACGGTGAGTATTGGAGATTATTTATTCATATGTGGAGATAATTAGCCTATATATCCGAAGGTTGTACGGAAGTAGTGTAAAACACGTTTTTAATAAGTATTTCACACACAAAAAAATACTTAATAATTTGTGGATAATGTGCTTTAGAGGACAGTAGTTCTTCATATTATAAAATTTATTTTAGACGAAATCAGCTTTTGTGTCTTTCACAGACTAATTGAGAATAAATCATAATAGAATAAAGCCAAACCAACCATTTGTGTGTCTGTGGTGTAATTGACATCCACCATTACTATATTAAGGCATTTTAGATTCTGTGCTACTTTATTCTTTTTCACTCCCATTTAACAAGGAAATATTGTACTTTTTATGACAATACATTTATTTGACAGCTGTGATTTGGAGTTACTTTTCTAATTCAAGGTCTAAATACAAATATATGATCGATACATCGAAACACAGCAGATTGAAATACCCGGCAGTTTATAAAGCAGCTCAGTGTTGCATCATCTCCACCAGCTTTAATGTAGAAAAAAAAAACATGTTTATCTATCAATAATAACAATCTTATATTGTGTAACACTGAATGGGATTGTTATACTTTAAATAAAATTGTATCAATTAATACTCGCATACTGTGGATAGTAGTATTGTACTGAAGTACTTTTACTTAAGTTAGAAATCTGAACACTTCCTCTACTACGACTGTATACACACTCATGCTGTCTGTTTTTTTGAAGGCACACCCTTCAACTCCCGTGATAATAGACCAGACTGAGGTTATGCTCTTTCTTCAGGAATGAAGCCTCCTCAGGAGCATCTCTGTCACTGACGAATGACGTGATCGTGATCTTGATTTTTCTTTTGTTTTGTTCTCGGGCTCCAGTCTGAGGAAGCAGACATCAGCAGCGTAAAACACATTAAAGCCGGGACAGTTTTAAACGTGACCGTCCAGCCGCGTCGGGCTGTGAACTGCATAACTGAGCTGTTGGCCACGCGTGCCATCAGATTCTTTTCTTCAGTAGCCGGGCAGGTTAAATATTCATCACTCTGTACATAGACAGACTCTCTTTGTTTACCTTTTGTGAGTGTTTTCCTTTTGAATTTGAAAGCGACTTGCAGAGAATTCGCCTTGTTGCATATTTAATTGGGAGTTGTCCCTATAAATGAGTGCAAGCCCAGGCGAGTACCTTCTTGCACTTGTTTTTTGAAGCCGTGGTTCCAACAGAGCAGCTTAAATTTCTAAAGATAATGTTGCCTGGCAGGTTGTTTAGGGTGGATGTTAATTTTTTCCCAGGGTATCTGACGGGAATGTTGAAGGTCCTTCCTGACTCATACCTGCCGGGCTTGGTGTGCTGATAAGCAGGTGATTTATGGTTGTACAACCTTCAGTAACATTAAGAGCTGGAGATTAAAACTATCAGATGAAGCAGCCACTGCTTCCAACCTTTCATTTTCCAGCGAAAAGGGAGTTTTGCAAACCGTGCTCGTGACTCAGAGCAGTGTAACCCTGCCTACTTATTAACGTTAAAGGTTAATTAGCTGGAAGGAGAAAATGATGCACAGACTCAGAGACCTGCTGCTGGTTCAGAGAAATTTCAACAGTGTCACTTCAAGTAGTTACATAAATACTGTGTGAACAGGATCCGGTCCGACTGGTGGCTCCAAAACACCTGCAGGATTCCCTGCAGGATCGCTGCCTTTGAGGTTCAGAGTGAGTCAGAGCCCTTCTCACAGCTCTGAAACTGAACCCACATGTTTCTGTGTTTCCCGTATCCACCTCCACCTGTTCCTCTTTTTCTCTCCTGTGCGTATTCTATCGTCTTTCCCCATTTTCCCGATTTACCTGCGTCGCTAACTGCCTATTAGTGTGATCTAATGACGGTACTTTGTCCACTCTGCTGTCACTCTTGACGCGGTGAGCGTGATCAGCAGACGTCAGCGTGAGATTCCTCCCCTCGCAAACACCGACAACAGCTTGTTAAAAGTTGGGTAGGAGCCAAATAACGCAGCGTCGGACTCAGAGGGCTTTTTGTTAGGTCACCGTGGCAACCTAACAAGGCTCAAAGCGGGAGCGAAGTCACCATTAAACCAGGTCTTTAACGAGCCCTGACACAGAGCTCAGTTTTATATCTGCCGTCCAGAAACACGATCGAGAAGACGTTTTAATGAGAGTCACTACTCGCCTTACGACCTTTGACCTTCGACCCCACAGTCAGGTCGGCCGGGTCATGCTGATGGACCAGGACACTCAGTGGTTGTACCAACTTCTGGCCGAGGTCCAGCTGGAGAAGTTCTACCTGCGCGTCAGAGATGGCCTCAACATCACCCGCATCGGGCACTTCGCCTACGTCAAGGACTCGGACTTGGAGCAGATCGGAATCAGCAAACCCGGTGAGCCTGCTTTGATCGCTCCCTGCCTCTGGCAGAAGAGATTTCCCTTTTGGCTCAGTAATGGATGTTCGGAGCCGCTCCTGCTTCAGAAGCGTTGTCTTCTGTTTGCCCACCGGAGAATGTTTGTGTTTAAAAGGCCCCTAATCAATACACGATTTACATTATTGATGTTTTTGCTTTCTTTGAGCCGCATCTCACAGGCTGCCAGCATAGTTCAAAAACTAAAGTGTTCATTTCCAGCTTTATTTTTTTTTCACACAGAAATTCACTTTGTACATCTTGAGGATATTCGGCGTAAATTTAAAGCAACGCTCCACTAAAAATGATTTCTTTTCCACGTTGCTACCATGCGTCTCTGTGTTCGGTTGCTTTGTATCTTTGGGCTGCAATTAACAATCGTTTTCCTATTCGGTGAACCAGCTATTTGTTTTTTCATAAAAACAAATATAAAACTGTCGATCAAAATCACATCCTCGGACCAAGAGGCTCCTTAGAAAACAGATAATCTTGTCCCACAGCTGTCCAGAATATAAAAATAGTAAATTTACTGTGTAGTCAGAATATGAAATCAGAGAATAATTCTCACATTTTAGAAGAATATACAAATAGCTGTAGTTCAAGATAAGCCTGCCTTTTTATTTCACAGGGTTTTTAGCATTACTTGCACTTTTTTGGTTTATTTCACGTTGTTTTCGTCACATATTTTATATTCCTTTTTTTCTGAGATCAATTTAAGTGGCTTAAAAAAAAAAGTGTCCAATTTAACAACTGTTTAGAGCTTAAGTCATCTAACCTTGAGTGCAAAATTGAAATATAATCAATATACAGTGATATATACCTACCTACCTACCTACCTAGCAATCTGTGATTTTTTATTTTATTTTTTTTGCAGGACAAAGGAGATTATGGGACGCTCTGAAACGCTACAAGACAAACTCACGTTCACGGCCATGGAAGCCCAAGGTCTGAAACATCTCCTTCATCTCTGTATTGCGAGAGCTCCGCGTTATCAAACCTGGCAGGTTGGTTCTTGTTTATTGACGTGTCGCTGCACACAGGTGTTCAGCAGCCGAGGTCCGGATGGAGGGGAGCAGTGTAGCGGAGGCAGCCCCGCTCAGGGCCAGGACGGCGGCAGCCGGGCTCTCCCCTGCCTCATCCAGGACACTGAGCTGATTCTGGGGGAGAAGATAGGCTCCGGGTCCTTCGGGGTGGTGAAGAGGGGAGAGTGGCACACGTCCACCGGGAGAGTGGTAAGGGACTATTTTACAGATCGGATGCTGTGCATTATGTACCGTTAAACTAACATATACAGTTACGCAGTATAGTCAGTGACGAGCTTAAAGATGTCGAACCACCTGTCCGTTCCTACCCGACCAGGTCCAGTTCATATTGTCCTCGAGAATGTTCTGTTATTTAAGATAAGGAGAGGCGCCTGCTTCATCCTTGAAACTCGGCTAACCTTGGACCGCTCGACGGTCTCCTTCTGTAGCCACAACAGACGTTGTCTCGTGGCAGCACAGGAGTCCAGGACGAAACCTCATGGGCTCGGGAAACCCGATGAGACAGGGAGACCTAATAGGGAATGCAAATTCCTTCACACCTTTAAGATTATTCTGAAAACCTTTCTTTTTGGTAAAGTCTATAGTCCCCTGGTTATGCTTATGTTACTACTTTTTTGACAGCGATATTTCAGTGTGATTGCTCGTTGTTTTGCTTGTTGTAGGTTTTTCGTGAAGTGTTTTGGTACGTGGTGATTTTACACTGAAATAAATAGAGTGGATTGAATTGAAACTTGAATCGACATGGTCATCACCTGACTTTGAAGGTCCAGAGGATTTTAGCGTCTTTGAGCTACTTGGTGCTGCTTGCTGAAGTGCGTTTGAGTGTGTGTGTGTGTGTGTGTGTGTGTGTGTGTGTGTGTGTGTGTGTGTGTGTGTGTGTGTGTGTGTGTGTGTGTGTGTGTGTGTGTGTGTGTGTGTGTGTGTGTGTGTGTGCGCGCCATGATTGAGATCAAGCCTCCGTCTCTTTACTCTTCTCAGCTGCCCGTAGCAGTGAAATCCCTGAGGAGCAGCACGTCGAGGCAGACGGACGCGCTGACCGACTTCCTCCAAGAGGTGACCACCATGCAGTCCTTAGACCACCCCAACATCATTCGACTCTACGGCGTGGTGCTCACACAGCCCCTCAAGATGGTGAGTTGATAACCGGCCGATCCGTTAGTGATAATAAATGTGTTTTTCGGAGCTGGAATACGCACTGACCTTGTTTGTCTTCTTGCTGTAGGTGACAGAGCTGGCCCCCTCGGGCTCTCTGTACGACACCCTGCGCTCCCGTCAGTACGAGTACCCTCTGGTCCGCCTCTGGCTCTTTGCTACGCAGATCGTGGCAGGTATGGAGTACTTGGAGAGCAGGAGGTTCATCCATCGGGACCTGGCTGCCAGGAACGTACTGCTGGCCTACAGGGAGATGGTGAAGATCGGAGACTTCGGTCTCATGCGAGGTCTGAGCCAAGAGACGGACCACTACGTCATGACGGCACACAGAAGGATCCCGTTTGCATGGTGAGGGCCGCTGGGAAGATTCAAAAGTTTGAGGAGGAAATAATTACTAATAATATGAAGAGCACACTTATTCCTGCTGGTCTGTGTGGCTTCTTCTCTTCCAGGTGCGCTCCGGAGAGTCTTCGGATCGGCTCCTTCTCCCATTCCTCAGACGTCTGGATGTTCGGCGTCACCCTGTGGGAGATGTTCACCTACTGCGAGGAACCCTGGTTGGGTCTGTCGGGCCGAGAGGTACGCGCTCGTCAGCATCTGAACATTCACGCTGTGCTTTTAGTGTTTGTATTCATGCTCGTTTTGACAGATTTGTCTCTGACCTTTACCCTCTTCGGTCCAGATCCTGTGGCGGGTGGAGCGGGAGGGGGAGCGTCTAGAGAAACCGCCGGATTGCCCTCAGGATCTCTACGCCGTCATGAGGAAGTGCTGGGCCTGCAATCCTGCCGACAGACCCAGCTTCGCCCAGCTCACCGCCATGGTGACAGAGGTCCGAACATTACGTGAAGCTTTTACGTCATTGGTGATGAAATCAGAACATCTAATCAGTCTTTGCACGGCATCTTATTATATTTCCCGATTTCACCAGGCTAAACCAGTGGAGATGCAAGCAACCAGAGACTTTGCTGAATCCAGGAAACTCCCACTTTTGGCCAACGACCTTGTGACCGTCATAGACCACGGGTGAGTAAGAGAAAGGAGGGCCGGATACAAAGAGCAAAGGCACAATGGGCCTTTTGTTAAGATGAAGCAGTGGTTTAAATCAGGCTGCTCTTAAATGGTGCATTCCAGCCGTAATCTCATCCAGTCCTCGAATGCATTTAGCTTCATTTGTCGAACGAGTCCAGCAGCTTCACTGTCCACACAGTGTTCAAGATGGTATTCACTGTGTCACTGTAGGCAGATTTTTGTTTCTATTTTCTTATACAGTCATAAATATACCCTAAAAATATTCAAAAAAACATAAAAAACTACTCCAAACATGCACTTTGTTTATTAGTAACTTGAACTGAAGGCCATTTAAAAGGATTTCAGTCGCGCAAAGAACCTCCAAAGTGAGTCATCAAGTGTTCAGTGCTCTTTAGTAAAAAAGTATGTGAGTCCTGATGCAGGAAACGATCCCCAAGCATAAATATTTTTTGTATTTTTGTTGTTGTTGTGAATTTCTTTTCTTGTTGGTTCGTTGTTGACCTCAGTGGACAGTTTGTGTATTAAAGGTCCCGTTAGCACATTTCACATTTAGTCTTCTTCAGCAAACACCGGTTCACTTGTTTCTTGATTCTCTTCTCTGTACAGCTGGTAAAATAGTAAAGGTGACACAAATAAAAAAGTAGAAGCACTCGTAACGTACATATATCCTGTCACACCAGACAGTTTCAGCAGCTCAAAGCAAGACTATGTATGTTTTAAAAGAATAACATATTTATCCTCTTGAGAAATGAAGAGTTTAACTCATAAGCAACCAAACACACCCGTAAAGTTCAGTACAAGTACAAGCTACTTAGCATGAGCACACCAGAGTCATTTCAGTGATGTTATTGCCTTCTGTTCGTAAGTTTCTTTTAAACGATGGAATCTCATTTGAACCAAATGTTCCTCTCCGTCCAGTCTGGAGCTGAGTGAGTGGCGGGGCCAGAACCAGAGGACGCTGGCCATCGGCTGGTTTCCCGCCAGCCTCACCGTGCCGTCACACCCTCCTGCTGCTGCCGCTGCCGCCTCTAACAACCCCGGGCCGAACCCCACTACTCTCATCTCCGGCCCGGTGAAGGGCAGCCTGCAGCACACCGGCCACAGAGACATCAAACCTGAGCACTGGGGGAAACCTGTGAGCCTGGAAGAGTCAGTGATTCTCCTCATTCACTCTTCTCTATCTGATTTAGTATATTTACTTCTTCTATAAAAAATAATAATAATAATAAATTTAAAAAAAACATTCCATTTATGAAAGATAAATGGTGGTGCAAAAATAATAAGACGGGATCATGTTTGATTACAGACAAGAAAGACCTCACATTTACCATTTTGTTTTACCACTGTTGTTTTTGAACACCCTCAAAGGCTGAACTGAAAGTATCCTGATACGTACTGTATGTTTGACCAGTTATCTGCAGGTATAGAAATAACTAAGCTAAACAGGAACCAGTAAAAAACACTGAAGGATTATAGTTTACTGTCTGACCTAAATTCAAAGTGATAAATCAGTCATGCTAATTTTATTTTTTAAAAAACAGAAAAACCCAGTGGCTTGAAATCATAAAAAAAGCACCATCAAACCAAAGAAATAGATCCTGAAATCCAAATATCACGTCTAAAAGCTGTTTTAACAACATTATAGGGTTTTACGGTGGTCTCCTCTCGTTATTGCCTTTCAGCCTTTCCTGCTTAGTTTCCTGCCAATTTGTTTTCCTGTCGGGATGCAACAAAACAACGAAAATGAGCAATCTGTAAATAGGTTTCTACGTTGTTGTATTCTGCCTTTATCGTGTCGAAAACCCCATAAACTTCCACCTCCGGTCTCTGAGTCACTGAGTTTTATTGCACAATGCGAAGTGCACGCGCCGCCTTGACCTTTCACCTGCTGTCAGTCTGCATGGTCTGCGAGCCGAGGCCGTCCGGTCTAACGTTGTTTACTGTTGTTTATCCCTTGTGTGTGTGCAGTAGCGGCAGCTGGAAGCCGAGCGCCAGCAGGGAGAAGGAGGGATCCAACCTGCAGAAAATGGCAGGTAGGAACTAAAAAATATCCTGGCTGTGGTAACCTAAACAAAAATGGCTGCCATCTTCTTTCCATGCCACTGTTAATGCTGTACTTCCTGCTTGCATTTACACTGCCCCTGTCATTACACACAGTCTCTGCTGAAGGTCCCCAACCCTTAAAAACTGCAAAAACTCATTTTAAATATCACTCATTAAGAGTAATTGCACACTTATGCATTCATGTATTTGTGAATTATGTTTAAAAAGTAAATAAAATGTTGCTTTTTGTTGTATTGTTTATATTTACAGCATCTAATCCATCTGGGAAGTAATTCATATTTGACAAGTCTGCCCCCTGTTGGCCGAATCAGGAAGCTTGGCAGTGCCTATGTGCTGTATGCTAGAATAATTCACCTGCCACCTCTATTCAGTACTACTATGAACTGTACTTTTCTCATTAAAAAAGGACGTCTCCCTGTGTCTTCAGGTATGACCCACAGCCTGGAGTCGGTCTTAAGCGGCCATCGGCCGCGAGCTCATACAGTCGGGGAGGTCAGAGTGGATCAGCAGGGCAGACTCATGCTTCCTCAGAGCATGTTGATGCAGCAGGATCCTCGGCGGTTCAGCGATGCCAGCATCGTTCCCCCTCCCCGACCGCCACTCCCCAACCTGAAACACCTGAACATTAAATCCCAGAGGAGGCCCCCGATCCACCCGGCCCCGGGCCCCTCGTGGCCCGCGCAGATTGTCCCGTCGCCTCAGGCGCAGCCTCAGCCGGGCGTCGGAGGCTCCAACCTGGCCAAAATGGCCCAGATTGCACGCTCGACCCCGCAGCTGGACGACACGGACGGCAGGGAAAGAGATCGAGAACGAGGGAGAGATCGGGACAAGCCGCCTCACGTGCAGAACACCAGAGACGGCCTCGTTGCACAGGTGGGAGCAAGTTTCTTATCGTGCCGGATGCTTTTTCTCCCCTCACCTCTCGCTGAGTGGACTCAAATAGGCACGTGTTGCTGTGCTCAGGTCATGGAGGCGGTACACGGGGCGACCATTGAAGAGGTTCATACTGCGCTTCAGCGGAACGACTGGAACCCAGTGAGGGCTGAGAAGCAACTCAAGGTCAGACCGTGGACGGACTGTTAACACAGAACAATCTGCTGTTTGAAGCTGTTTGTAGAATAAAAGGCAAAGGAGGTTAAATTGTGCTGCGGCCTTCAACAAAAAGACAATAAAAAGTGATTTATGTCGAATATATAAGTGTATTAAAGATATGACAGAAAACACGAGGAATTGAGGACGTTCTTCTCTGACGCAGCTCCACTTTATGACATAAACTAACGTGAATGTTTTATTCTAAAATCGAAACACGTATCCGCAGATGGCTGCTTCTGAGCCTCGTCCTCTCCCCTCTTGTCTCCTCAGCTGGAGCAGCTGTACTCGCTGAGCCTCTGCTCCAAAGACGACTGCCTGAGGATCCTCACCAGGTACCAGTGGAACCTGCAGCTGGCCAGCCGGTACCTGATCCGGTGGTCTCGGGACGCTCCCGGAGAGAGGGAGCGGCCTCAGGTCAGCGCAGAGAGACGAGTCTGAGGAGATCCCGGCTGGCTTTGGTGGACTTCAGTAGTGACGTCTTTGCTTTACGGCGACGCTCCGGCACGATACAACCGCCATCGACTGCGTTCGATACGGAAACAGTCCAGGTCACATAAAATGAAGATGGATGGATGTGAGAAGTAAAAAAATATTCTCAAACACAGGAAGTTGGCAAAAAGACTCCTCACCACTGTTTTTATATTTCTGCGACATTTTCAGCACATGTTTTTGCAAATATTTTTTGTACCTTAATGAATTTTGTATATATTGTATTAGAAATTATTGTCGTGTTCAATAAAATAAAATTGATGATCTGCCAGTCTTTTCCATTTCCTGCTTCGATTTGAAACCGTGCCACGATGACTGCTTGTAGCTTTTTATAACCACAAATATCAGATTATTCTTCAGTAAAGTTAACTTTTCTGCGTAACGTCGCGTCATACCCTCGAGTTTAAGTACGTCACTTTGCTTCCAATAACATCAGATCTTGGTTTTAATAATAATATAGAAACGCCATTAGCAAATCACAAGCTGGCTTTTGTTTAGGAAATTCTTTAAACTAGTTGCATTGTGGGTAATGTAGGCACCAGGTGTCGACAAGAGAGAAGACTTTTCATACTTTCATCTACAAGTGCTAAATCAGTGGAGTCCTTGAATTGTGTTTGTGTCCGTTACCTTTTTCGAAAGATTTAATGTGTGTGACTCTTAATTTAATTTAATTTCCCTGCCCTTAAATTAAATTTCTCTTCTGACAGAGATAATGACTCCGATCATTGCTACTGATTCAAACCCAGCCACTCAGACCTTACATATAGTCAGATATTTTCATGAATTCAGGTGAACATTTTGTTTGACGACCAGCCGCAAAGCACGGACTTCCTGTTTAATAAGAATCGCAGGATTAAATCGAGTCACTTCCTGGAAACGCTGAGGACAGATGGACATGTGCAGACATGGTCCTCCTGAACTCTCTGCATGCACTTCTCACACGCTCCCAGGAGGGGGCGCAGTCAAACCTGCAGTCTCTGATCACGGTGTAGAGGTTTTTGTCTCATTTCATTGCCTCCAAAATAACAATTTAAATATCTTTCTGTAATTGTGTCACATTTCAGAGGACTCTTGAACTGAAACCAATAAACTGAGAACATTAGCAGCGATTGAGGAAAACGTTTAAGTCGACTTTGGACTCATTTTGACAACAAGCGACTGTATGTTTCTTTTCCCCCCTCACCAAGAGAAACCAGGTGTTTCACATTTAGACTGATTAACTAGGGCCTTTCCCACAGTTTCCTGAATGGTCACTGGAGCAGAAGAACACAACACAGCTACACTTTGATAATGACTTAACATGGCATTTATTTTTTTATTTCTGAAATCTTTATTTTTTTTTTTTGGAAAAAAAAAAAAAAGTACAATCACAAAACAAGAAAGAAAATGGTACAAAACTATTTTTGTTTAAATGAATGCTGCACATACACAACGGATACAAAAGAAAGCCCGTGCTGCAAGATTAACTTCAAAACTGTTAGTGAACAATTACCTGCACTGTACAGCATTTGGCTACTTTCCTTATAAGAGGTCAGATTACTGGTCGATGCATATACAGGTGAAAGTAAGACACGTTTAGTCACTGACAACGTCACAGTGAGCTGCGGTCTGGATTTGAAAGCACTAGTGGCAACGAAGCCTCAAGGGAGGCCCACCCATTTTATCTGAACAAGAACGGGGGAAACCACCCGAATGATTATTAGAGAGCAGCTAACGGCATTAAACAGCCTACATTCAACCTGCTATTTTCAAAACACGTCCTGAAGCAGCGCATAAATCAGATGAGCTGAAAGTTCAGGTCTGTGCAGAGATCACGTTTCCTCAAAACCCTTCAACCGGTGATGTTTTCAACCCTTCGGAGGTCACCGACCTCAACTTCTGCTTTCTATTACTACTTTTACTCCTATTTTTTTTTTTTTTTCCCACTGCTCTCCCTGTACTACGTCGTCACGTGTTCAACACAGCGGTCTCTGGAGGTCATACTGTGGCCCAGCTGTCCGTGGCAACCGCTGGACCGCCAAAGGGGCCACGAGAGCATTTACAGTGTCGCCCGTTTAACAGTTTTGTTGAAGTACACTACGGGCGGCTGAAGAGGAAAAAAACAACAACCAAGAACTTTGGTAAATACTGTCAGCGAGCATGCTGCCGGTCCGCTCACCAACACAACAACCAGCCTGTTTCCTGCAGCTAACATCCCAGCTTCTTATAATGCTTTTGGTAAAAAAAAAAAAAAAAAAACAACAACAACAAAAACAGTAAAAAGTCCACAGCTATGCGGCTAAATATTAACGTCAGCATGCTTATGTAGCCGCAACGACCATGTTAATGTGACGATATTCAACAGGTGCAAGAGATAAGTTAGGGTTTAGTTTGTTCACATGCATATATTTGTGTATATTGCACTTAAACTATATCTACTGCCGTTCTCTCATAAAGCGTGCGCGTAGCAGACAAAAAAAAAGACGGCACTGATTCGTATTGTCGATGTTAGCGTAGCATCAAGCTCGTTCAAAAGTATGCGTGTGCGTTCATTTCTGTGTGTGTGTCGACCCTGAAGAAGACATTCAGGGTCAGGCTGCTTTTCTTTGGCAGGGTTTATGTGTTTGCTGGAGGTACGTTCATTCACTTCAAAACAGACACAACTTCTACAGGCTGTAAGAAACGCCCGTCACCGAGCTCGGACCGGTTTCCCCCCCAAAAAAATGCTGGTTAATTAAATGATGTCGCCGTATGCGTGTATATAAATGGATTCTGGGACTGGCACCGATCAAAACAAAAACAACAAAAAAAGTATGGACGATGAATAACAGGAGATGACCTTTGCTCTCACGCTGCCGTTTCCTGTTATGAAAACACGGAGCTCCGCTGGTTGGCTTCCCCGACCTTCTCGAAGAACATGAAATCCTGCAAAGCAACAGCGAAGAATGACGTGATCGTCACTAAAACCCACCAAAAAAAAAACAATACAAATACAAATAAACTGTAATGGAAGCGTTTGTCGCCGAAACTTACGATGAGGAAGCAGGCTCCCATGAGCACGGCTTTCATCTTCACGTCCAGGTCCATCGGGAACTGGATGCCGAAGTTGTCGGTGTCGGTGAAGACTTCTTTCAGCAGGCCGCTCCACTGTTTGCTGATGCGACCGATGGGTTTGCCGCCATCTCTCCCCTTCAGCTGCGGAGCGACGGGAGTTCATCACAAGTTGTTCACAAGCTCTCGAGTCATTTTAACACCACGTCTTTTGTACGAAAAAAAAAAAAAAAAAAAAAAGGCTGAAAAGTTTTGACCCAGACGTCGAGGTGTTAATTCACGCTTCGGCTTTTCTTGATGAGAGACGTGAGACCAGTCGGTGGTTAGCTGAGGTTAACATACCGAGTCAGGGCGAAGCAGTCGGTCCGGCCGTAGGTCGTCATTTTTACTTCGCTCTGAGTACTTTACTTTAGGTCGTCATTTTTAACGTCATCATTTTGACGCCATCGTTTTTACATCAGTGCTTCGTCAACTGCTGGGTAGAGCTTCAACTTTGTGGAATAAAGTGAATAAGTATACTGAAATGGTTTTGGAGACACGTTCTCGGTTGAACGACATGAAATGCACCTGAGTAGTTGCGTTGGCGCTCACCTCGAAGTTGACGTCCCCGCAGCAGTTGCAGGCGAAGCAGGGCCCCTCCAGTTTCATCAGGGTCTCCTTGTTCGCTCCCTGGATGGAAAATTTGGGCAGGAAAGGGTGCCAGTCCTGTTTGACGTAGCCAACGGTGGTGCCCGGTGGTGCCTGGACCTCCATCTGTGGGTCACATGCTTAGTTAGACACATGCACCGTCCCCGACACCAAATCAGAACGTTATTTCTTCACAGATTGACACGCTGCTCTCATAACTTCGACACCGACGGCTATAAATAAAACATCACGGGGTTACGCTGCACGTCACACTGCAGGAATGATAAGTGAGGCTCTTGACCGCTCTATTGAGAACGCACATAACAAAGCTAACGCATCTCACGTGGCTCCCGTCTGGCCGGGAAACAGAAGTTGCAGTATGCGAGTGCGTCAGGTTGAGTTGATGCCAGTGGGAGCGCACTGTAGACGGACGGTGGGCGGGTAGCAGAGGATCAGGGAGTCCAGGAGACAGTTTGGACGGACAAAGGCCCATTCAGGCTCTTAACAACCCCCCCCCCCCACCGCCTGAGCACACTGGAGCACAAAGACGTGGAAACACCACTCAGCTGCAGCAACGCAAGGCGACGGGAGGAAAAAGACGGACAATCTCCGAATATAAAGCCAGCGAGAGCTGCGAGGCTGCAGGTTTTTATGCCAAGAAGAACGAATAACTTTCTCTCACGTAAACGAAAGCGGATTAACAATCTTTTTCTCAACTCTCAGTTGTATTTAGACAAATAGTTTTACGTTTACATGCCCAAAATGTCTTCCAATCCTGACAGATTATCCAGAGCAACCGGGCCATTGTTTTAGACAGATTCCTCGCCTCATTTTAAAAGTGGCATTTTTCAGTCCTGTGAGCGCCACAAACCAAACTTTGTTTCGCCTCCGTTGCTCTGCGGTGGCAGCAGGAACCTTAAATCCAAATAAAAGCAAAAAAGCGCACATGGCTGATGATATTTGTTTTGTTACCAACAAAAACAAAATCCTGATGAAAAGACCAAAACCAACAATGTGTCCGTCTTGATTTTACAATCAAGTCTAATATAATTGATTCGTTTTCAACAAGGTTGAGCTGATTTGTAAAAGAGGTGGGCATCAACGTTTTTACCATAGACTGTATAAAAAAAAACTGTTTTAAAATGGATGTAGCCTTAGAAATGTCACCCATGGGTTTTGAAACAACACCCAGGGTATGCCTGAGGTGTTAAACCTCAAATGGTGAAAGAAGCGGTGCCTGGTTGGAGAGGAAGCGAGTCAAATGAAGCCTGAATGGTTGAAACCGACACCACGGAGAACTTCTGTGTGAATCGCTGGCTGACACTTGAAGGCGGCCAGCAAACTATGACAGCCACCAAAACAGCTCTGCCCTTCATTATGGGGAAATTCAAGCCTTAACACATTTTCAGCGGTTCAGTTATTAAAAAAAAAAGAGTTTGACATTTGTTAGGAACTCATTTCAGCTGCAGATTATTTGTTGTTCTGGATCATATTTACAGGACAGTATCTGTGGAACTGACCGAAAATAAACTATCGTACAAAAGTCCGTCTTGGACTTCACAGACTTTTCCTTTAACTGGTTATTCTTCTGTCAACTCTTCTTATTGCTCCTTCATGAGATCTAAAAGTAGCCACTCCCTCAAAAAATCTCAACCAGCAAAACAATCAATACAATTAATTATTAACAACATGAGTAATGACACGCATCATCTTGGCACATTTAGGGTCAATATTATAGCGGATAAGAGTATTTCTTCATGTCAGAAGTGAGTGATCAGAGCGATTTCACCGCTGATTTGGATCAATATTTGTCTTGGTGTGGTGAATCAATTCAATATGGGGCTGTTAAACAACTTGTTTTGGCCCTTGCAGAGTCATTTGTACCTAAACGCACACAGATTTTGTCCACAGACCTCTTGCAGGCAGCAGGGACAGCAGCAGGAGACGCAGCGGAAAGGCCGTATGAGCCGGATGACTTCCCGGTCCGTGTTGTCCTTGATTTTCATGTCGAAGCTACGCAGCGAGCCGCAGCAGTTCCTGGTGCAGCAGTCGTTCTTCTCTTTGGCCTTGTAGATCTTTTGGCCCAGGCTGTTCTTTATCTCGTACTGGTTGTTGGTCTCGAACCCGATGAATGCTGGGTGGGGTCGGAAGCAGGGGAGTGGAAACGGTGAGCAACAAAGTGTACATAGTAAAACATACCAAGGTCGGCTGTCATTATAATCTACTTTTGAGAGGTTTAGAGCTCAAAGGAACCGCTGCAGATTATTTGCTGTTTCCAAAGAGTATATATATATATGACTAACTGAAAAAAAACTTGCCGTACCTTCCAGGAGTTCAACTTTTTGATGGACTAGGATTTGGTCAATCTAAAAACCACACGAGAAAAAAAAATATGTGAGAAATACACTCTGAAAACGGGGAAACTTATGTAACAGAAGTCAAGAGGAAGTCTGCCCCAATTATTTACAGAAGCAGCAAGTTTGTTTTCACGTTTTTGCAATGCAAAGCAAACCTCCCCATGAATTTTCATAAAACCATCAACTACCTGTCAGACTCTACTGTATGAAGAAAATGTCTTTATTTTGTCAGAGTACATGAAGAGATACGTGTCAACAAGCCAAAAAAAAAGGGCAGTTAAAATTTGTATAAATTTTGTTTCGTAAACTGTTTCTTTCGCACAAAGAGAAGCTTCAGAGCTCCAGTTTTTAGAGAGAGCAATGTTGAATGTGATCTTTATAAGTTCAAAAAGGAGGCAGGACTGACATCGTACATTGTTTTAAAAGGGAAAAAATTGATTTAAAAGTCTGATTTAAGTATTCAGATTACTGGCAAATACTTGACTATATAATGTGTTTTATTTCAGCATGATAAACCTGAACAAAAAAGTGAATCAGTTACAGAGGAAATGTTTTCATGTGACGTTTCATTTCCCTTCAAGACACGTGACGGATGGAAGAAGTCAGGTGAGTTAATGTTCCCGCTACACGTGTACAAACCCTCCTACGGCTCGTTATGGTGCTACACAGTACAGAGAGACTGTCGGTCATTGCCGGCGAGTCCAACCCTCAGAAACACATTCCAGTGGTGATCACATGATAACGTAAACCAGCGGAGCACATTTCAAATCACCTGACTGCACCGACGAACATCTTACTCATCGTCAGGAACTTCAAGACCCGAAGCCAAGTCTTTTTTTTTTTGTTTGATCTCCCTTCGGCCTACCTGTGTGAGGTACTCGAGCCCCGGAGGAACCCCGACGGCAGCCGCAGACAGACCCCCGCCCGGAGGCTGGGAGATCCCTCCGGGAGGGCCGCCGTAGTCCTGCTCGTGAACGTGGCCCATCGGTCCTGGCTGATACATGACGGGCTGCTGGCCCGGATTGTAGGTCATGTTGAACCCGGGAGGAGGGGCTTGATTAGGGTCTCCATACTCCCCCGGAGGACCTGGATAAGGGGCAACGGAGTGGCCGCCGGGTTGAGGCATGGGGTAGGGTGGATAGTTGGGAGCGCCTGGGTAACCTGGAAAAGAGGACAATGACATTTGTTTACCTTCTACACAGTCATACTTTCATCCAGGGTTTTCTTTAAATCAGTGCAATTCATAGTGCAAAACCACCATGGAACATGAACCCAACACACCTCACAAACACAAACACATTCAAATATCAACAAAATGTTCAAACACAACAGTGTACAACTTGGGCACACTTTTAACCGTGCAGCTAGGACAATACGCAACCTCGTAAAACAACCCGTGTCATCGCAGAGTAATTATGTGATAAGATATGATGGTTAGATCAAAGTACAACAACTTTTGATTGGCCTGAATTTAGAAGTAAACAATTCCTGGTCATTTATGTCGCTTTATGTCTTTTCAACATGCTTAAACTAACTGATTTGCATCATTCAATTTAAAAGATACAACTCGGTGTAATTTGCATACAAATTCTGATCTATGCAGCGTTTCCTCATTGTGTCGCATGTATTTGCTCCTCAACAAAACCAAGATCACATTCAAATTGGAAACAACAGAGCTCAATTTCAAACGACTGAAATGAACGAACAAAATAAAACAAAATGTAGAAACTAAAATAACCAATGAAAAACTAATCGTATCAAATCACAGCATGTAGAGAAAAAAAAAATGACATGTAAAAACACAGTATGAGCTTCAAAGCCGTTTCTTGGTTTCTCATCTCGAGTCTGAGCTTCAGGTTCTTACCTCCCAATAAAATAAAGAGAAAAATGATTCAGCAACAAGCGCTTCGGTCATCCCAGCACGGAGTCACGATCTGTGTGTGTGTGGCTGATAGCACATGTGTGTTTACTGTGGCTCGTCCTCCTCTTCCCTGATGGTTGGGCAGAGCCAGTATATCTGCTTTAAACCCTTAGCCCCAGTGCAAACAGCCACGACTGGAAAAACTGGACGGTGTCGTGGGCTGACACCCACTGTGGTTTGTTTTTTACTCACGTTTTCATGGGGGAAAAAAAAAAAAAAAAAAACGGGTTTGGTTTAAAAGAGCTTGATAAACAGAGTTATTACTTTACAAGAGTCTTCGTTTGGACAGAAATTCAGCAGGTGCAGACTTTCCTGACCAAGAACGAAGGACACTCCTGAGTGAGGTTTTCACCTGGCAGCTCAGCGCGGTGGTAACGATAAAGATCCTGAGCCTCAACGCTTCATTTTATCTATTAATAATCCTCATTGTAATAAAATAATAACAATTGACATCATTCAAGCTTCAAAGGCATCAGTCCAACTTTCCAAATAAAACCATTTCCTGACATTCTGGTGACAAAACAAGTGTTTATCTGCGAATGGTAGAAACATCCGCTATTTGTTTTAAAAAAATTAATTAAAAAAAACAGTACAACTGAGGGGAAATATGTTACAGCTGTCCAAAGATGCTGCTATCTACCAACATAATAGTTGAAGTCCACAGCAATTGAAAGTAAAAGGAATCACTTATGTAGAGTTATTCAAAAGTTGAAGAGCGATAAAGAATACATGCAAAGTAGCAGCGGATATGACAAACTAAAAGAGGAGGCTGTGGAGGGAAAAGTCAATGAAGTGAAATTTGAAAAAGATGTTTGCATCATAGGGTCGTACGAGAAATCATGATCAAGTCATTAAACCCTTACCCGCAAAGATTATCTGAAACTTGAGTGTTTTATGCTTTTAAATTACTATAAAAGTTTAATGAAGTTATGAAATGTGGTTTCAAAGAGAAAAAAAAAAAATTAAATCTGAAGACAAAACGCTTTTTTTTTTTTTTTGTATTTTCAGTTTTACCAAACCAATCAAAAATTTAAAAAAAAAAAACGGATTATCAGATAAATAAAACATAATCTACAATAAAAGTCTCCTTTTTGCCTTTAAAGCACACCTGCTTCCTGCCGACCGTGTTGCCATGGTAACCTCCCGACTAGCGGCAGTGACCGTTTCCCTCCGTTCAAAGAGCACACCTGTGGTGCACGTGGTGTGCGTTTTGTCTTCCTGTGTTCACGCCGCTTTGGCAGTGACGTCACATTTTCCAACCAAACTTGTTTTTTTGTTTTTGTTTTTTTTTAGTTCCTGCTTTGTTTCACCGATGACCTCAAACGCATCACGCAGACTGTTTTAAAAAATTTAAAAAAAACAGCAACCTTTCACCTCCTAACATCTGCTCTGCTCCTTGCGGAGGGAGGACCCCCCACGGGGAGGGAGGACCCCCCCCCACACACACACACACGCGGAGGGAGGACGTGTTTTCAAGCATGCATTCAAGGAATTTCTGTCAGATTTCACCACCTTGGGGAGGAACCCAAAAAAATGACCCGAGCACAAGGTGCTCGTTCAGTGGAAACTTTCGAGTCGAAAGAGCCTCATCATTTCATAATGGCGAAATGACAAAAGAAAACACACAAACAATACAGTCGGAAAATCTAAAGTAAACATCTGCTCCTCTGAGTCACTTACCCGGAGCAGACATGGCGAAGGAGGCTGGGTGAAACTTCTCCGGACCGATGCACTCCCCAATTTCTGCAGGAAAAGTGGGGGAGGAGGAGGAGGAGGAGAAAGGAGGAGGGAGGAAGTTGGATTTTTTTTTTTTTTTTTTGTGATGCAAACCAGAGCGGACGGGAAAAGGAGGTGCACAGAAAAAGAAACAAAACAAACAAAATCTTTTTTTTTATTTTTTTTTATGCTCCAGAGTTTTTAAGTGGCTCAAACTGTGGTGCAAAAATAAATAAATAAATCACCACCAAAAAAGTGGTTTAATGAGTTTACAGTCCGGTGAAGTCCAGTTTGTGCAAGAAAATCACGTGATTTCGGGGAGAATCTCGTAAATAAAATGTCACTTTCTTTGTTCTTCTTGCAGCTAAAATGCAATAGAAATACAAGTGGGCGTGGCATGCTCTTGCAGAGGCAGGACATTAATTTTTCCACTCAGATCAGTTTTGTCCTCTGCTGCTCTTTGGTGTTGTTTTGCCCCCTCCCAAATAACCACTAAGAGTCTGAGATGGATTTCTAGTCAACAATAATTGAAGCATATTCACGTCCCTCAAAACAAAAAAAGGTAATCGACAGATCGTGTTTT
Source organism: Brachyistius frenatus (assembly GCF_029030835.1). Lineage (NCBI taxonomy): Eukaryota > Metazoa > Chordata > Actinopteri > Embiotocidae > Brachyistius > Brachyistius frenatus. The sequence goes on from NW_027210907.1 coordinate 192,868, forward strand.
TTAAAAAAAAAAAGCACTTAAATTTGCATAAATGAAGATCCAACCAACACTAATCTTTGCTTACTGACTGAGGGGAAGACAACAACAACAACAAAAACGTGAAAATGACACAAGTCTCACCTCTCTGACAGCTGATCTCTTCTTTGTCCCAACGAGTAACGTGACAGGAAAAACAAACAAACTAAAAGTGAGATTTAAAAAAAAAAAAAAGAAAGAAGAAAAACCGATCCAGAGACAAGCAGGCGCTTTTTAGTCGTCTTCCTCTTACCCTGTTGGTCGATCCTGTTTCTGTTACTGACACCTCCCTCTCATCACTTTTTTTTTATTATTATTATCACCTCCCCTTTCGGTTTCATACGAGCTTAATCAGAGATTCCGTATTCCTCATGCCAAGATTATCATCTGCAGGGCGGAAACTGGAAAGTTTTTTTTTTTAATTTATTTTTTTTTTTTAAATGCTGCGGAGCATATGAGGACTTGCAGTCAAAGCACATTGCAGCATTTGATCTAATTATCAGCGAGTGCAGCTTGCAGGAGGGCGTGGGCAGATCTGTTGATCGGACGCGGTGCCAGCTGCGACCACCAGGGGGCGCCGAGACCTCAGACACGACGGCCACAACATCCGCAGTCAAAAGGTCAAAGCAGGAACGACAGGAAATACGCAGGAAATACAGGGAAAAAAGGAAGAAAAACAACATTGACAGGAATATTATCAGCAAAATGTTAATAAACAAAATAGCAGCAAAAAGTCAACGACCTATTATGACACACTATAAACTATAACTATAATAAAAAAAACAGTTTAGATGCAGCTGACAATTGCTGGTGAAATTTAACCCACAAATGAAGCAATAAATATAGTTGTGAGTTGAACGCTGCAAACAAAACGTACGGAAGTAAAGTTTAGCCGAAAGTACAGCGTATCCCTCTCGTGTTTGTATAAATATGTATAAATATTTATGAAATATGAGTTATAGTGTTAATACAAGTTAACTTATCTGAAGTAGTCGGCTGAGTAAATGCAGTTTAACTTCTTAGGTACTTTCCACCTGTTACTCCAATTAAACGAAATGAAACAAACTACATTGAGATAAAATATATATAATGAAAACTAAGGAAAAATAAAGACAGATAAATTAAATGAATTTGCTGATGTCAAAATTTAACTCGCCAAAAGGCTAAAATAAGCAAACTGACTGGATTAGCTAACGTTAGGTAAACCACATTAAACTTGACAAAACTATAAACTGTATGGGACTAAACTAACACAACTAAATTGAATCTAAATTAAACTGCATCATACAGTGTTTGTTTGTTTTTATGTTATTTAACCAGGTTAAAAAAAAACAGTTAAGATAATGCCAATTACATACTTAAAATAAAAAAAAAGACATGAGAAGATGTACAGAGCAATAACTCGTGTCTAACAGAAGAGGTTACAAAAAGTGTGACGAAACTAATTATGCAATAAAGCAACAAGATTTTGTGGTAAAAACCAGTTAGATTTTGTTTGGAGAGACAAGAGAGACTCGATCGAGTCTCGCCTGCAGGTCATTCCACGACCGACCACCATAACAGACTCCTCATGTCAGTCTCAGTTCACACAAGTGGCACTTTAAAGCCCGACCTGAAGTTGAATCTAAGATTGAACAAACATAAATTGATGTGTACATGGGTAATCTGTCCAGAATAGCTTTGCATATTAATATATACCGGTGCTGCAGGCAGCATATAGTAAGTGACGACCATCTAACCAAAGTGTACAAAGTGCAGTGTGATAAGTAAATATATCTCCAAGCGGCATGATAAAGTGGATCAAGTAGGCCAAAGCAGAGGGACAAGTAAATCTGTAAATGGTATCATTGTAATCTAGTTGAGACAGCAACAAGCCTGGAACCAGACATTTAAGTTACGATGCATCAGTTTCTTATGAGAAACCCAAAGTAAACTTGCGTTTCTTAGTTAGACTTTCATTGTAACATAACAGTACTTTTTAAATTATGTGAAATGTGCTTGGAGTTGGTATGTACAAAACAAACAAACAAAAAAACAGAGAAGACTGATAGCTCTTTTCTTTATCTCACTTTTTATTTTTTTATTTTACAGCCTCCACATTTCACCAGCAACCACCATAGCAACCCTTATAATAAACAAAACTTCTTATTGAAACTCAGTGTACACAATCCAACCACCACTTATTGGCAGAGTTAGTGACTACTAAGCAGTGAAGAAAGTCAAACATGCAACTTAAAGACCTGGACGTTTCCATCTCAAACGTTGGTGAAGACCAAGACGGCTATAAATCAAAGTGTCTGTCATCCCTTACAGGACCTCACGTGGTCTATTTTCATGATTTATTATGCCTGTCTGTATTTTTTTGTGAAAAACAAAACCACTAATCTGACCTGCCATGACATTTTGATGCAGATTTAATCTGACAAATTCCTTGTTTACATATATTTATTTTTCCTGTTAATCTTTTCTGAGGATGCTCGCGTTTGCGAACGGGACCGTCTCTGCGAGTCTATATTTGGCACCTGCTGCAATGCCTGATACTTATAGGGCACTGGACCAGGGCGGGGTATGAGAGAAGTTATTTAGCACACACACACACACACACACACACACACACACACACACACACACACACACACACACACACACACACACACACACACACACACACACACACACACACACACACACACACACACACACACACGCACACACACACAGGACACGTTAAGCCATGAATCATTCCTCACAGTCAGAGAAGGATGAAGCTGTCATGGCCAATTGAGTGACTTTATTCATTAAATATAAATTTTCAAATCCTACATTTAACTGAGACTAGTAACCCTAAACGATCTTTCAGCTTCATTATAAGGAAATTATCTTAAAAAGTTTCACCCTTGTTGAAACAAATTAGCACTGTGCTTAATTGTAAACCTTAATTCTCATGAATATGTACTTTAAGTGCCCTAAATGTATTAATACTGTAATCATCAATGATCTATCATTTAAAACCACGAGTACCAACTAATACCATTAGCTGTAACTTAATAGGGTCTTTAAAAAGAACAGTTAGGTTGGACAAACTTTGTGTATTGGCTTCCTTGTCAAGGGTTAAATAAGAAAATCGATACTCAACTCTCAAACCAGTGTTTTCCCAAAAAGTCCAACTTTTCCTTTAAGTGTATAATAAGTTGTCTTATAAGTTGTACATGTCTTAAATAAACCAAGTTTTAAAATTGGTATATAAAGAAACAGTTCAAGCACATAAATCATTTGAGTAACAAACCTTTGAGTACAATCATTATATATTTTTTACATTTTTATTTGAAAACAACCTAATTTAACCTTAATCTTCACCTTTCCTGAAGCCAATCTTAATTCTTTCTCTAACCTTAAACCCAAACCCGAGACTAACCTCTTACGGAAGTGAGGGTCAACAACGAGTCCTAATTTGGAAGGATTTTCAACCACGTAAGGTACCTTGTAATAAAAGAGCACACACCCAGTTGGAGGCTCCTAATGAGACCTGTCCTTGATAATGGAGGTAATCAGTGCAGCCTATCTGGCCTCTGCCCCTGCTGACATGCTGCCAGCCTTGTCGTGGTTTATTTATACGCGCCTGATCTATCAGCACTAGCGCAGCTTCCCGAAATAGAAATAATTAGAACAGGGCGGAAAAGGAGGAAAAGTGAAAACGTGTCTAAAAGCGCATAACCTCCAAGCAGACCCCCCCCCACCCCATCCTCTCCATCCATCCCAGCGACTCCAGTGTCTCCGCTTCTGCTTTGTTTTCTGGAGACAGAAGGCAGCAGGCAGGCAGGCAGGCCGGCGGGAGGAGGAGGGGTGGAGGGTGTTGTGTGTGGTCTGGATTGGGTGGTGATGTGCTGGTGAAGTCGGGCGAAGCAGAGTCTGCTAGATTACCACACACTGGGGTCCTGATAGGATCTCAGAGCTCTCTGTACGTGTGCTTTTCTTCAGGTCCTTTAAACCAAAACAGACTCAATTAGTACAGAAACTGAATACTGGATCAATTGAGGAGTAAAGTGACTTCAGTTTGGGTGGTAAATCAATTGTTTATATCTTTACCACTTATCAATTATAAGATGCCAGATACATAGTTCCCTGCTTTTTTTTTTTTTCATACAAAGAGACACAAAACAACTGCAAAGACAAACAAAATAACTACAAATACAAACAAAAGAACTGCAAAGAGACACAAAACAACTGCAAAGACAAACAAAACAACTACAAAGACAAAACAACTGCAAAAAGTCACAAAAACTGCAAAAAGATGCAAAACAACTACAGTTGTGCAAAGAAACAAAACTTTGAAGAAAGAAAACCCCAAAGAAACACAAACCAACCGCAAAGACTCAAAAGAGACAGAAATGTATGTAGTTCAAAGAAATGCAAAGTAAACCAACAGACAACATTGTGAATCTCTTTCAGTCTCGATGTCTCGCTTCCATGTTGGAGGGTATCTGTGTGCAGACACGTGTCAATGACCTGCTGCCTTACAATGATAAAAAAAAACAACTAAAAAAACATTTGATTTTATGAATGTTGTTTATGTTTACCACATTGTGATACATATTCTTTTATTCATATCGGGACATTGGTTTCACTAATATTTCCCATCCTTAATTGAAGACAAAACTGCCTGCATCAATGATGAGGGGATGAAAAAGGAAAAGTTCAAACCAGCTGAAACCAGACGGAGGGTGATGGCTGTAAACAGTACAACATCCTCAGCAAAGTGGCCTTATCACGCTCCCATCTGTCCTCAGCGGCTACAAGGAAAGTGGAAGAGGGCGTGGGTGTGGGGGTGGTGGGTGAGTGGGCGGGGGGGCAAGGGGGAGGGATGATGTGTATGTGCAGATGTATGTATGTATGTGTGTCACGGCATGTTGTCAGCACTTACAATCTCTTAAGAATGGCTTTAGATGTTTCACACTAATGATGACAATGCTGGGCAGCAAGGCGGCAGATGTAATTGGCGTGTCTGAGGTCACCGTCTTACACACACACACACACACACACACACACACACACACACACACACACACACACACACACACACACACACACACACATAGCCTAAACAGACACATAATAGTCCCATAATATAAACCCACCCTAGATGGTTGGCTACAAATACCCTGCACACCGGTTTAACAGCAGCTCAGAGTTGCGACCGAGATCTTTGAGGACAGAACTCCACAGAGAAAACAAGAGATTTAAGGTGAGCAGGTGGTTTTCTTTCCTTTTCTTTTCCTAACAGTGAATCAGAGGTTGAGCAACTAACTGTTCCCTGTTGTACTCTGCTCAGATGTTTTGTTCCAGGTGGATGCTACCTTTCCTGGCTGTGTACCTGCTGCTGAAGGAAATATCTGCTGCTGTCTTGCCATTCAAATTCAAGGACAAAAGGGTAATAAGCCTTTTACTCTCATCACCCTTGTCACCTCTTTGGCAGGCCAAGCAAACAGCTGAATGCTTTTAATCCTGTGCCGTCTTTGAAGGATCTGGATTTTTTTTTTTTTTTTTTTGTCCTCAGGAAGTCAACTGGCTGGACCAAGAGGTCTTTTCTCACCTGTCTGATCGCACCGAAGCGGACGACCTCTCTGTGGGTGATGCCGGAGACATGGGCAGGGATGTGAACCATCGCCCCTCTCACTCAGAGACTTTCATCGCCCCAACAGAGCACCTTTCTGTCCAGCGCCAGTACCAGAACCAGAACCAGTTCAACCGCAAAGCCAGTGAAAAGAGGTGAGGACAAATGAGTTGACCTCAGACTTGTATGGGATCATTTTTACAGTCACATATTGTAACATAAATGGAGGGGGAAAAAAAATCTTGAAGGAATAACTGTAGCAAGCTCAAATAACTTTATGTCGGCTATCCGACCTGATATTATGGTGATAATTAATATTAGATGTTATATATCACCATGTAATGTAATTTTTTAACAACAAATGTGTCAAAATTCATAAATATCAAGTAAAAAGTGAGACAATCTAGCAAGAAAAGTGAATGTTTGTTCATACTTTTGAAGGTTTTGTAGTTCTTTTGAGTAAAATAGGTGTTAACGTCAGCAGCAGGACTGGAAAGATAAACTACAGAATGAACGACTGTAATCTAATCACATCTCCTGTCCATCTCAGACGTTACACGCCTGTTGAATTGAGCTCGTTTTTTTCTCTTTTTCCTGCGTCTGCAGGAGGAAAGTCGCTCCTCTGGATTCCATCGGCAGCTTTCAAATGTCCAGTTCCCGAAACCGAAAGGTGAGAAATAACAGGAAGATTTCACTGGTCACTAACATGGAGAGAAGGTGGATTTATTCTCAAATGAAGGACTCTTATATCGCTCGCTTCCCGAGCGAGTGACCTGCAGCATAATGCCATTTTTACAGCGTTAATACATACAGAACACGTATAGGCCCGAAGCAGTGAAGGCACAAGTGTCACAGCTTTAATGATCAATTTAAATTTGTGTTTAAATTTTACAATTTAAATAGCAGACTTGCATTTTTCTTTCGTCATTGACTTTTATTTCCTGTCAATTAAATTTAAAAAAAACAAAAACATCATTGCATTGCATGGCTTGACCATAGCATGACACCAGGAGTCATTTCTGGTGACTAGAACACAACAGAGGTCATTAAGGATTCATAAAGACTTTGTTCGCGTCCGCCATGAAAACCGAGCATTTCCATTTGTTCTGCAGGATCAGCCGGACGTCTCCAGGGAAAATTACAGGAACTAAAAAAGAGAAACTCCAACAACTGCACTCCCCTGTATTTGTTTAAAAATGTGTTAACTTCGTTTGTCTTGATATTTATTCATCAGCTCCGATTTAACGAGTGAGATGTCTGTCAACCATCGCCCTCTAGTGGTGAAAGACAAACATGACAAACACTTTGCAGTGTGCTGCCAACATTTAATAAAATCTGACAAATATTGGTTTCAAGTCTTCTTTATTTTAAAAGGGTCTTTTCAATAAGAAATAATTCAAAATGCAACTTTTAAGTTCCCAAAGACTTTTTTTTTGTTTTATTTTTCAAGCTACAATTAAAGAAAACAATATCAGACTGCAGAAAATATAGAATTTGCTTGGGTATTATCTCTCTTCACTTTCACATATGTACAGTTGTCAAAGAACAGGATATGTACACAGAATTGAAGTTGTACAGAGAGTGCAACTGCTACTGGAGACTTACCAACACTCTCCCACCGACGAAAGAAAAAGCACATGGTAAAACCAAATAACAAACGAATGCCAACAACCTACGCAGCCTCAACTTATTGTCTGTACACTACAACTTTTGTTCTCAATGTCAGACAGTCTCATGTCCTTTCTCTGATGCGGGCGCATCTCTAATCCCGCCTTTCAGAAAGCTAAGAAATAAACAATGACATGAAATACAAAAGAAAAAAAAAGAAAAGAAAAATGAAAACCAAGATATTTTACAACCATTCAAAAACAAGCCTAAGCGCCTTTTTACCGTAAAGCACTGTAACCATTCGTCTTACAGCAACATTACCCCCATTGTATAAGATGTCTTGAATACAACAAAAAAAAAAAAAAAAAAAAAACACAAAACAAAAACATCAAAATTTTACTTTCAATGTAAATGTTGTTCATGGTAAATGGCTATCAATGATTGATTAACGAGCCCGACAGCGAGAAACATTAAGCATTGGATGGTGAATGTACAGTCGAGTACAGATTGAACCACCTGTAGCTCATCACATTGCCCAACTCCACCCACCTACGCGGCGGAGACGGTGCTTCCAAAGTTCACGGCTGAAAGAATTGTGTGTGTGTGTGTGTGCAACTTGAAACTACTCGGATGCATTTGCAGATGCAAACTAATAAATCCTAGCTGATTCTAGGAATTAATTTTTTTTTTTTAATTTTTTTTAAATAACAAAATCGTGTTTGTCGCAGGAGGGAGATCTCCACAATTTTAAGCTCAGTGATCACCACTGACAACCAAAAACAAACTGCCAGAATACGTTCCAAAATAAAACGAGCTGCCCGTCGAGCATCATGACGTACTTCTAAACAAATAACAGGAGTGACACGTTCCACCTCTTAAGCTATACAATATATAAGTTAGACTTTAGTCAACGTGGAAATCTTGCATTGATTTAAAGTTGAGAAGAAATGGCTATCAAAACTGAGATTCGTACTCTTTCCTTTGTCACTGATTTGTCGACGTCCTCAAGAAATAATTTACAAGTCAAAATGCACCTTCAGTGAATGCATCAACAGCACAGTAAAGCCAATTAATGTAGGAATATATTTATGACACATAAATGAGTCTCAGCCGTCACTGTCGCCTTCTGTCCAGTTCTTCACAGTAGCCAAAGGAGGAAGAAATAATACCAAAAAAAATAAAAATAAAAAAAAAGACGTGAGGGATAAATAAGAATGGTTGTGATTGTCAAAAAAGAAATCCTACAAACTGACAATACAGTTGCCGTCCAGTTGATAATTTAGGCTGTTTTGGCTGTAGGCATCAAAGAAAGTAAATGTCAGGACAGCAGAGAAAAAAAAAAAAAAAAAAATCTGGGTGAATATTCCTTGTCACTTCTAAGTGTCTTTTTTGTGGCCTGACCGCCGCACGTCCCTGCACTTGTGGCAGTAAAAGATGTCGGGAACGTTTGACTTCTTGATCTTTGCGCACGACAAGTGCACCCATATGCCGCACTGGTTGCACTCGATCATCGGCCGCCCCGCGAACGGCTTCCCACAGTAACAGGTGATCAAGTCCCACGAATCGTCCCCTGTGTTGACAAAGAAGTGAGAGTTAGAGGACGTTACAGCCGATAAACACACGTCAGTCGGTGCATTGAAGAAAAAAAAAACGCAGTTACGCATTAAACGTGTACATGTTAGAAAGCGCGACGTCATACCTGACTCCACCATGATGTCTTCGTCGGCGATCCAGGTCTCGCCCTCACTCGAGCTCATCTCCGCTTCCCTTAAGGATTCGTCGGTCTGCATCTTCCCCAAGCCCTGCATGCTGGAGGTGGAGCCCCCGTGCGCCGTCAGCTCCTCCCTGCCGGCTCGCGCCTCCGTGTGTGTACTCCGCGCCTCAGAGTCTGTCTCGCTTTGAGCGGCCGAGCTCTTGAGCTTCTTCGCTTTCGGCTGTTTGGAGTTTTTGCTGCGCTTGATGCGGGCCCTTTTCTCGCCCTCGCTGCTGCCGCTGTCCGCTGCCGCCATGGCAGAACCCAGCGACAGCTTTTTCAGCTTCTTGTCCTTCTTGCGCTCGACCTTCGTGCTGGCCTGGCTATCGTACAGCGAGTCTTTGAGGCGCATCTTGTCCAGCAGAGTGCTGTCCGAGTGCATGCGACGAATGTTTTTGCCCTTGTTTGCTCGGGCTTTGCGGACGAACGTGTGGATGGTGTGGATGTCGGAGCTCCCGTCGGCCCAAGTGGAGCTGCTGCCTCCGCCGCCTCCGTCTGCCGACAGCCCCGAGCTGTGTGCGGAGCTGGATGATGTCGGGGACCATGAACTTTCCTGCAAGATAAAACCGTATTTTCACAACTTGAGCAACGCGGGCAATAAACAGTAATAGCGCATTCTCTCATATCAACCATGAGATTAAAAGCAGCTTACCTCTTTTGGACTGGGGATATAACCTGCATAAGCCAGGACGAAGCTGCAGAACTTGTTGAAGTCCTCTACGGTCCTCTTTTTCCTCTCTGGGGGCTACAGGAAACATGTGTTTTAGTTCAATAGGGTGAAGCTCATCTAAACGAGCCGACGACATCACCAAACAATTGGATATTCAAAGCAACACAAAGTGCTCACCAGAGGTTCCGTCTTGCACGTCAATAGTGAATCTGGTGGAGAAGAAACACAACAACACACGTGATCAGTCTCGATTGGACGATTACATTATCACAATCAAATCAGTGTAACTGCGTACTTTTACACAGGTACGGTCCTTCAGTAGTGCAAATTCATGGTACTTCCACTTTACTTGAGTATTGTTATTTTACACAACTTAATACTTTCACTGCTGCACTTTTTCCTCCATTACATTTATCCGACAGCTTCAGTTACTAGTTTCATTGAAAATTAGTTTTTACAACTGACATATCTCAAAATCGGTTGATTTTTGAATTTGAAAGTCTCCGCTAAACTAAACACTTAAATGTTCTTTTGCGGATTACAAAAACTTTTTTTTTTTTTTTTACTTTTTCAGCATAAACAACCACCAAACATTTAAAAATCCTCTCGGATCGGCAGGGAAAATAACAGCGTCACAAAGCCGTTTCACTGTGTTTTTCTTAGCTTGTTGACTTTCTGGATGTACATAAACAGAACATAAACAGTACACACACACAGATGAGCTAGATAAACTAACCATCAACACATAAAGCGACAAAAACATGACACGTGTTGGGGAAAAGAGCATTTTGATGCACAAGGTGTACTTCAGATACTTTTAAATGCATTTTGCTGATAATTACTTTGCATACTTTTACTTAAGGTTTTAAAAGAAAGAGTTTTTTTTTTTTTTTTTCTTGCAGCAGAGCACCACAGACTAACAACACCCCCCGTGCAAGAAACCCAACGGATTTACTAACACGGCTCTGGGTCGATAATTTAATCTGGATTATTAGTGATGAGCATGTTGAGCTGATTCAAGAGCAAGTGTTAGTTGAGGTACGTTAATTTATCCAACTGGGTTTTATTATTATTATTTTTGGGACCGATGACGGCGGTTGTCCGCGTCCCACGGCAAACCGCAACCGGTGTGTGCCCCCCCCCCCCTTAACCCCCCCCCTGAACACCGAGTGAAGTTTTTGCACTCATTCTCGATATCTAGGCATCAACCACGCAGGAATGCACAACAGTTTATAACCCGAAAAAAACAACAAAAAAAGTTGTAGTAGTTGTTGTGAAAGCCTGGTTTGGCGGAGCTCCCCCCGTGCTAACGTTTAGCTCCCGTTCAACAACACGTTCTGCAGTTAAAGCAGCGCTAACGGAACAGATACGATTTGAATCCGAGAGTTTATTCGCAGCTTTCCGACTCGAAAGCCGGTTGTAAAAAAAAACAAAACAAAAACTCCCGGACTCGAGTCCGACTCTCCGAGAAAAGTTAAACTTTTTTTTTAAAAATCGGCGGTTAAATCCACGCTAAATTCGCCTCGAAATGGAAGTGGGAGGCTCGTTAGCCGAATTAGCTCCAGCGTTAGCACGTCCTTACAGTTAATCGGGCGTGTCGTTGTTTTTGTCCGTATTTTAAAAACGACGTTTTGCAGCCGACAGTCGAACTAATTCGTCTTAAATAAATGACGAGTTACAGATTTGTTTCTTTTGCACGACGCGTTTTGGTTTTGTTTTTAGTTGTTGTTGTTTTTTTTTTAGGAAGCGTCCCGATACCCACGGCTACCACTTAGCTTCGAAGCTACAGCGGTTCGGCGCGTTAACTTGGACCCTCCCGGAGAAACACGTTCACATCCGCCGATAAAACACCAGAAACACGGCCGGAGCTCCACTTTAACGCGACTTTCGCGACAGTTTAACGAGATATTAATAACAGCAATTTAGCAATTTAACCCCCCTCCCTCCTCCTCCTCCTCCTCCACTACAAAAAAAAAAAAAAACACGCAGGGGCTACAACGTTAGCGGGTAACCCGCACATCGGAGCTCCAACGCCCGCAAAACGACAGTTAGCATCCCCCCCCTCCCCCGGTCTGTCCGGAGACACACGCCGACAACCAAACCCCCCCCCCCCGGACTGAAACGTTTACCTTGGTGTTCCGACATTACGTCGAGCATTGTCGCCTCACCGACGACGACGGGCCTCGATGGAAGAAGAAGAAGAAGAAGAAGAAGAAGAAGCGGGCAAGGCGAGCTAGCCGGAGTGGCGGCCGTCGCTCTGTGCCTCTCTTCTCCTCCTTCCCCCCCCTCCCCTCCTCCTCCTCCCCCGGCGTGGCTGCGACTCACCGCCGGGCAACTTTTAGCAACAAGGACAAGAAGCCGCGGGGTGTTTTGGTCGGTGGTGGCGGTGGTGGTAGGAGGAGGAGGAGGGGGGGAGGACTCTCGAAGTTGTAGCCGCACAGCCTCGATTGTTTTGGGGGTGGAGGAGGGTGGTGGTGGTGGTGGTGGTGCTCCGTAACCGAGGCTCCGAACTCTTCTTGTTGCCCCGCTACGGAGCTATGGAAGCCCGGTAAATACGAATTCCTCTGCCGCTTGAAGCTCCTTTCTTTTTTTTCTCTCTCTCTTTTTTTTTCTCTCTCTTTTTTTTTTTTTTACTCCGTCGATGCAATTATATAACCGTTGGTCCAGAAATATATATCCGAGAAAAAAAATGGAGGGAGGAGGGAAAAAAAACAACAACAACACTCTCCTCAAAACGAGCGCGCGGACGAAATGCGGTATCCGTTAATAGGAACTTGTTCTCGGGTGAAGTTTCTCCGAGTGTTCGCGGAACGACGGGAGTTTTTTTTTTTTTTTTTTTTTGAGGGGGGGGGGGGGGAGAGGGGAAGGGAGGGGGGGGGGGGGGGCTTTTTATACCGCACGGTCCTCTTCGTGCGCGGCAGAAGCCTCTTGAAGCTGCCAGCGAAGTGTTGCCTGCGGTGCATGCCGGGTAACGTAGTTTATGACGGTTGCCGTTCGCCCCCGACGACGACGGCGCCGAGTGACGGACGTGACGCACTACGTTTCCCTGCGATGACCCGCCAATTGCGGCGCCGGGGATTCTGGGATATGACGTTTTGTTTTGTTTTGGAGGGGGGGGGGGGGGGGAATCACTTCCAACGCTAGCTACGGAAACATGCTGGATTCGGACCGGTCAGAGACGGCGTTATTTCCTGTGTAAAATAACTTTCAACGACTTTAGGTGCTCGTCAATCTACGTTTTGAGAGAGTTTAGTCTTTCCCTTTCTAAACTGGTGTGATTTATTCTCATAGTTTTAAATAAGGGGGGTGTGTGAGTCAGAAGCATGCTAACTAGCTGAAAGCTACCTTGATTTTCCCACGGTTTACGTAGTACCATGCTGGCTGAACTACTGCAAGGCACTGAAACTGGAGGATTTCTGTTAATAAAAGGTAAAGGACCGTGCACGTGGCAGACGTTTACGTCTAAATTGCAAACAATAACATAACTGAAGTTGTGTAATTTCTTCCTTGCACTCAAGATTCTTGCAGTTATTCTGGTCGACGCCTCCTGAGGAGCTTCATCAAGGCTGCATTGAACAGGTAGGCGATTTAAAGAAACGGGGAGTTGTGTACTTTATAAAAGAATGATTAAAACAAAAATAAATAATAATAACAACCAACTGCTTGTACACGTGTTGTGACTTCAGGGAGGAACCTGTCCATGTCCTCGGTTTTGAGAACAGTGAGGAAGAGCTGAAAGATGAATTGAAAACCACTCAGAGGTAATTATATTAGTGTTAAAACAAAGAGGTTTTAAGTATCATTGCGTTAAAATACACAAAAGCGTATATAAGGCTAAATCTGCCCAAATTGCAAAACATTCTGTTGTGCAAAGAGCTCAATTTAAAAACAAGTTTAGTCCAGTTGAGTGTCCACAGTCTGCTATCACCTGGCAAGAATTACTTCCTGTATCGCTTGGATCAGCCTGCTGCTGACGGTGCTCTTTTAATATATCCAACATGTTGGGATGGGGGGGGCGCATTGTCCGTGATTGTTAGCAGCTCTGCCAGCATCCTGTCGTCAACCACCTCCTCCAGCGCGACACGCTTCAGGATCAACAACAGACAAATGGAGATTTCTGTTTCAGAGTACAAGAACGATTAATAGTTTTGTCACACACACACACACACACACACAAAAAAGATTATTTAACCTGTAATTAAACTGACCAATAATCATCTGTTTGTTTGTGTTCCTTAAGGCTACACTTTCACAATGCTTATTCAGACCCTCTCGGCTGGACTGATAACCCAGCGTTCACAGTTCAGCGGTTCTGTTTTGAAGAACTCGCACGTCTGGTCAGACAAACATCTCACCCCAAACCAGCCACGTTAGTAATCGACTCTCTGTCGTGGATACTAAGACACGTGGGTCCGCCTGCTGTCTGTCGGACTCTTCAGCAGCTTAAAAAGGGTGATGCGTTTTCTTCTTCTGTGTCAACGTGAGGAAAAGGCTTCAATGTACCACTTTAATGGTTTTTATCTTTATTTATATTTCACGATAAAATAAAATGTACATTAAAGCTTTTTCTGTGCGCACCTTTCATTATCAAACACACATTGTTGGTTGACTTATTTTAGTGTGAAGCGGATGCGTAAAACCGTGGCAGCACTGCCTGTGCTCAAGGATTATTTTCTGTGTTTTCATTAGGGGGAGCTGTGAGAGCTGTTATTGGTCTGCTCCATGCAGACGTGCATCAGAGGGGCACAGTGGGAAGTGTCTGCCACTTGGCCACTTCAGTCATCACCGTGGCACCTGGAATGAAGGGAGACGAAGCGGTGGCTAAAATAACGAGGCGCTCAAAATCGGGGAAAGTTACGCAAGATGTACGCGGCGTTTTCACCGGGACGACTCCCAACTTTTGTGTTCCAGCGCTGGTAGGCCTGATTGACAGTTCTGCTTTTTGTCCTTAGGGGGAAATATTCAGCATCAAAGAGGATCTTACAGTCACGGTACAGACCAAGGCCAGCCATCCTGGACACAAACAGACCGACCCCGAGGAACAGCAGGTGCAATAGAACGACACGACACGCAGATGAACAGAGGAAAGAGAGACAAACATGGCCGGGCTGAAAATGTTCCTCTTTGTGTTTCTGTAGACGGACCCAACAGCTAACTTGACCTTCAACCTCAGACTGTCTGTTACAGAGCGTGAAGCCAAGGAGAAACTCGCACTTCCCTTTGTCTTCAGCAAGGAGAAGTCAGAAACTCATATTTTCACTGTTTACATTCTAGATATATATATTTTCTTTTTCTTTTTTACAAACAACCTGAAAACACTTTCCCCTTTTCATGATACAGGAAAACTGCTCTGCTCCACTCAGGCCAGGGATCAGGACAAATTCTGTACGAGCCAGATGCCAACGACGACTTTGACCAGGAGGACCCTGACGATGACCTTGATGTGTAGGGTGAAGGCGAAGAAGATCAACGTTTCACTTCCTTTACATCATCTTATTGAACTTTGACGATGTAAAATAATGCCCAATATGTCTGTAAGATATCTATAAAAGGGTTTAATCCAAACGTTTTTCTTAATATTACTGATCACCTCATTTTTTTTTCTTACTGAATAAAGTTATGCTTTTATCTTACTTTTACTTTAAAGTACACTTTGCTTGGTCGTAAAATTGAATTTATATTGCACAATTTCATCCGTCGGACTCTTTACACAATGATTTATTGCAGCGGTCCAAACACACACAAAAAAAGGGGTCACAAACATGATTAAAGTGATAAGGAAAGCAATCCTTTTATGTTATACAAAACAATATTCACTCTTTCGTATTGTTTTTCCAACTCTTTTTGTAACACGAGCGTCTAAGAATCCCACAGCACAAATTAAACGATCTGAAGAGAGAAAAATGCAGCTTACAACAAAAACATAATCACTCTAAAGTCAATCTGGACCTTTTTATAGCGTGACAGGAAGTATCATGACCTCTTGAAATTAATTTATGAGTACAATTTTCACATAATGTGTCATTTTAATTTTGAATTATGTTGATTTCCTAATGGGTTTCTTCATCACTTCCGTACTGATTGTTCAATTAACGCCTTAGGTCTATTTGCACAAAATGATAATTAGTTCCCAGTGACACCATTTCATATTAGAAACATCAATGGCATTGTCAGGGGAGATTTATTAGTTTCCTAAAAGTTTGTAATGAATAATTAGGTGGAAGAAACTTTTTAGCATTAATTGGCAGTTGTAATGCCCACGTGTCTAAATAAAGCTGCCAAATACTGTCTTATATGTGGCAATTGGTTTGGTTTTGTCATCAGAAAACCCCACAGAATAGTAAGATAGATAATAAAAAAATAAAGTGCCTATAAAGAGTATTTAACTTCTCCCACGTTATATTGTTTTACAACGTTGAATCACGGTGGGATTATGGGGGTTTATTGACACCAATTAAAGCCACTGTCAACATCAGGGAAAAAAAAAAAAAAAACATTTACGTAACGTTAAACGTTAAATTTCTTACCAGAAGTCCTGTTTGCGTTAAACTGAACGAGAACCGGCAGCCAATTTAACTATATACAACCGATAATATATGTGTTTAATTTGAGCAGACTTTTATGGGGCCCCGTAGTTGCTGTTTGTTTCCTTTCCACGTGGACGTGCTGCGCGCGACCCCACAATTCCTTGCGGAAGTGACGGCAAAGCGGCGATGGCGGCTCGCAGTTTCATTCCGGATTTCCACTGGACTACAAACTGATTTTTAACCGGGCCGGTTCGACTTTTTTGGGGGGCAACTTTTGCACACAACCCCCTCCCTCCCCCCCTCTCTCTCTTCCCTTCCCCGGTCTCTCTTCGGACGTCCGAGTCGCGTCGAGCCCGGTGCCTGTGAGCTCGGCGGGGCCCCGGAGCCCTTCTCCTCGTTTGGGGGTGTTTTTTCTGTTTTGTCCAAGGTTCAAGGTGGTCACCCCGTCGAGCTAGCGGTTAGCTCGGCGGCTACGAGCTAACGGTAGTTAGCGCGCAACGAGCTGCGCGTTTCGGGTCCAACAACAACGGCGGCGGCTTTTTTTTTTTCTCCTTTTTTGTGTTATTATTTTTTTTTCTTTCGGAGACCGCGTCTGTCCGCCTTCCGCTGCGATGCGAATGCGCTCGATTTAACGCTAAATCGAGCCACAAGTGTGCAGAGCGAGGTCCTCACACACGGTTCGCGTGGCCTCCGGCTTCGGGTTTGAATCGCTAGTTTGGCGGCTGCGGCTAAAAAAAAAAAAAAAAAAAGACGGGTTTTTGTTTTTGTTTTTTTTTGGGGGGGGGACTCTCCACCTCCACCACCACCACCACCACCTCCTCCTCCATCTCCGTGTGTGTGACCTCCTTGCGGTGGCCGCGGGGGGTCTCTGCGTGCCCGTCAACATGCTGAAGACCCGGCAGTGTTTACTCGGCATCCGCACTTTCCTCGGCGTAACGTCCAGGATATGGGGCTTCATCATGTACATCCTCAGGAAGCACCTCCGGACGGTGAGGGGGACACGACAAACAACAACAAACAACAACAACAACAACAACAAAAAGTGATGTTTTGTGTCTGTGACAAGTGAACTTGAAGTCTCTTACGTTGCCATGACTCCCCATCTGCCTAAAATAATCTTTTTTGTTTTTAGATCACGTGGTTGGATTACCTGTGTTTCTCACCTGGGCTTTTTTTTTTATTTTATTTTTTTTATAATCTGTCTCATCACGTGCATGTTACAATAATTTTGCCAAATAATCTGTTAAAAAAAATATATAATCCCTCTGCCTGAGATGCCTCAACCTTCCCACTCAACAACACATCAACGTGTAATGTAATGCTTCATCATCCACAACATCTTTGCAAACTGTAAACGCGTCTGCAACGAAAGAAGTTCGCAAATAATACCCCAAATTGTACAACTGCCAATTAACCTTTTTTTTATTATTATTTTTATTCACCATTTTGTCTATAAAATATAAGAAAGTAGTGTAGTTCTTTTTTAAAATCTGCCAAATAGGTCATTTTGCTGAACAGTCGAGGATCTAAACGGACACCGAAGTCTCAAGAAAACTTAAATTCAATCAATGACGCTATTAAATCATAGAATAATTGGCATGTTGTTGCAGATTGTGTTTTCTTTCAGGCCTCAAAATAACACATCTAGCTGTCTTTTTGTGTGATAAGATTGCGTGAATGAACGGCTCATCAGGTGGAAACCTCCTACATTTAAGGAGAAAGGCTTAACACAAGCCTGCAAGTCACCTCACAAATGCCCCCCCCCCCCTCCCCACGGTAAACATGGCATTTAAAGGTGGCCGAAGCCCCCCACACCTCCCCCCGCTTGTAACTTAGACATACACGCAGGTGTTTGTGGAGTCGTTAATAGACGTGCGTATGTGGTGTAATACGAGTGGACTTAGACTCTAGCTCCGAATCAGACCAACAAAGCTTGGACGAGCGCCCCGGTGTGCTGTAATCGTCTTGCTGTTTCGAGGTTTGTCTGCAGTTTATTGTGCGGCAGCAACACTTGCGGGTTGTCAGCGGGCCCTGAGAGTGAGTCGTTCAGTCCACGTTATGGCTGAAGTGAGAGGGATTATGTCAACACAAGAGAGTGCACTGTTCTCTTTCTCTCTCCCTCTGTTTCTCTCATTCTCACTCGCAGTTTAGCTCTCTTGTTTACTGTCTGTGATGCACTGGGACAGAGTCATGATCCGCCGAGTGCTCGCGTTCCCACTCATTGAAATGTCCATTACCCGATGGACAAACATGACAGGTGTGTTGAGGATGATCAAAAATATTTCAAGTGAGGATTTGAAGTCCTAAAATCCGTTTTAGTACCTTTTTAAGGAAGTAATAGCTATACGTGCCGTGGCTTGATACAACTAATTTATGTTTATCATCATAACTCCTTTTTATAAATCTATTAATCCCCTTTGTAACTCTGGTCAAAATCCCGTGCACACTACTCTGTGTCAACAACTGCCGAGATGGTTGCTTATCAATCTCACTGCCATCAGTGGTACATGACGGCGCTGCTTGTTATCCTGCAAGATATATTAACAGTGTGAGGTCGAATGTGGTGAAACAGTCAGCTAGTCGACACAAAACTCCCAACTTTAAGAGCTTACGGGGGAACGGAAAGGATTAGTTGATTAATCAACATTAATCTGCAACAATTTTCTTTAGTTGTAATTTGTTTCAAACCAAAATGCCCAACATTTTCTGACGTAAGCTTCTCAGTTTGGGGAAATCTACTGGCTCTTAGAAGTTCTTTGTTTCTTGTTACAGTCAAAGTGATGTATTTGGGGTTTTGACTTTTGGTTGGCCAGCGTGGGTTGTGGATCACACAAGTATTTATCACACAAGTATTTATTTAATCAAGAAAGTAAAAGTGTTTGTTTGAGCTCTAGTATCTGATAGTTTATTTATAGGCATTCATTATGTTGTCCTGTTTACAGCTACCTGCTTATCTCCATTATGAACTAAGGATTTATGTTTTGGGTAATTGAAACATTAGTTGTAAAAACTCTGCGGGAGGCGTAGGACTCCGTCTCAGTTTGCATGTTAGGGGTCCAGATGGACGTACAGAGAGCCGAGTCGAGGGTGAGGTCCCCCCGTGGTGCCCAGCAGCTGCTGCCCCCCAATAGGCTTCCCCCGAGCTCCCTCTGCCAGGCAGCGCTGGGAGGGGACACAGAGGGAGGCCCCGTCCAAGGGTTAGGTACCAAGCAGCAGCCCAGGCTCTGTCAAAGTCACCCTGCAAGTCTCTCTTACTATGTGTGCCCCGTGCTCCGCTGACACCCGCTGACAGCTGGGGGGATAAAAATAGCCCCGTGAAGAAAAGTGCAGAGCCCCTGGGCGAGAGGATCCTCTGTAGTCACTCTGAGTGGAGTTAGAGAGGAAGAGCCGCAGGGCGGACACAACCAACTTCTTTTCATTATTTCAAAATTGGTTCCTCCTCTGTTCCCTTTTATTGATCTGGTTTCCGAACAATTCATCATCTTAAACAGCTGAAATATGAGTTTTTAATCAACACGTCGGGTTTTATAGAGCCTTCGTCGGGGTACTAGCCATCTTTCTGGCCCAAGTCATCCACGGCACAGTTAAGTTTTAGTCGTGATCCTTTTTAATGCCGAAACAAGATAACGGAAAGCAACTTTTCTTTGTGCCCCAAACCATTTCCAAAAACACTTATATAAAATCCCACAAAAAGCTTCTGACTTGGAAAAGAACAGAAGCACTCATAGAGGACAGAAGCAAATGAAGCCTCTCGTGTGCCCGGTGTCAAAAAAAAAATGCAGTTTGGATAGTTTAAAATCTTGTCACGGCACAGTTATCTCATTATGGCTCAGTGTTTTGCATTTACCTTGTTGTTTTACGAACGTCCCGATCTGTCGAGGTTTGCCTGACTGTTTCATTTGCATTTTTTCATTTGCAGATAATCCAGTATCAGACGGTGCGATACGACACTTTGCCCCTGTCGCCCATCTCCAGAAACAGACTCAGTGAGTACACAATGGTTTTCATGATGTGACCAGACAGGAACCTTGTGAGGACACGGGAGGGGATATTAGCATTGGAATCAAAACACATTTTAATGTAGCGTAAGAACAAGTTAAAGGAGTTTGTTGAGCACAAAAGAGAAGTAAACCTTTCTAGCACAGACACTCTTCAGAGTTCATGACCACCAGTTCAGACAGAGTTTATACCTATAATACTGTGTACTATGAGATAGCTCGGACTTCCTGTCAGAAACGGTCATATATGTGGCTTGACCTGAGGTTAAAGCTGTGTATGTTTATCAAGATGGATCAGATGTTACATGCACAGTTGTCTTGTATTTCCTTTCTTACTTGTGCCAGTAAACTTGTTGGACTACAATGTTGGCTGTTGTGTTCTCTCTGACTTTTTGCCAACAAAGAATAGTTTGCAAACAAGGTGTTTGGCTGCAGCATGGCTCCTCGACATATATTGAGACGTCATTACAATTGAAAGCCAATTATATTGTATGTATACGAAGGAGGACTTTGCTCAGAGTAAACCTGAATTTCCCCAAGATCAGCATCAGCCCTTTAAAATAAACCTCAGTGTTTAGCGCAGCTTTAAATGTGCAGAGAGAAACTTCAATAAAGCACACTAATAAATAATAAATTAAGTGTTCATTGCTAAAAATGCAGTATGAACACTGTCTAATGTAAACAATACCTGACGTTATAAGTTGCTTTGCACACCGAGCTTTTACTGAAAAAGAGGCAGCGTTCAGACTGAAGTGTTTCTCCAGAGCTCTCACCACAATGCTAAAATTAAAAGACTGCTTAATTAGGCTGGAGATGGTTAACCACCATGCTAAATAAACAGCTACTCCCCCCCCCGATCCCCCAAGAAACATCTACATAAGAATAATAGCAGCAGGTAAAGTCAGAGGCTACTTAAGATGATGGCATGTTTCCGACCCTAAAGTAAAGTGCGACAGGACCTGCTCATGGTGATGGAAGTGGAGAGGAAATGCAAATGTTCAAAGGCCACGCTTGCAATAGCGAGTCAAGTGGTTTGTGTGCGCCGAACGAACTTCCTCTCTGCTTTTATCAGCAGACAGCCCGACGTAGAGGAGGGATTGTGTTTCAGTTTTACTTTACCTGCCTGGCACTCGGTCCAGAAGCAGAAGCAACGGTGTGAAAGGTCTTCTTTAAACATTCGGCTTCACATTGCTCACAATCTGCTCAAAGTTCACGAACAGAAGTTTAAGAAGAGCTCTCAGTATTATGATGTCACTATCTGTAATCGGCTGAATGTTCCCGCAAGAGCGTAAAGTAGCTTCAATTAGCCCCAAGAGCTGGAAATGTATTAAAGCAACGCATCAATTATGGTATCCGTACAGAAAGAGATGAGATAAATTGACATATGGAGGAACCCGTGTGATGGAAAATGTAATTTACATCATTGTTTACAAATGACAATGTACCGTAATAGCCATTATTTTCTTGATCATAAACCCAACTGTGAGGTCCCATTTACGTCCGAGATCGTTCCTGTTGACTATCTCCTTACCGGCAGTGTGGACACTTTGCTGTTTCTTTATAATGCACCTCACTGCATTTATTTCCAATTTAAGAGCAAGAATTTTGGTATATCGCATTACACACAGTGGTCTCCCCTTGTATTTAATGTCAAAGAAAGTGAAAATGGCATTTAGTAGCCTCTTTAAGTGTGAAGAAGTCGTTTCTGCTCCGAAACAGCTGATGATTTGCACACGTGCTGCGAGAAAATCCTGCGCTCCAGAGCCTCTGCTTTCTTTGTGGCGTCTAGATGTCCTGACTAAATAAAAGGGCTTAAAATAGCAAATCCTGGTTTCAAGATAAAGTCAGGAGTTAGAGAGAAATCTGATGATTTAATTAGGTGTATGGTATAATAGTCAGGTCACTTCAGTGCATGCGAGTTCATGTTATGAATTCCCATGGAACCAAATATCTCTCAATGATTTGAGTATTGTGTTGTTTGTAAATGCACTGAACGAATGTCCGAATTGTCCCGTAAACCCCAGATGCAGTAAAGAGGAAGATTCTGGTTCTGGACCTGGATGAGACGCTGATCCACTCTCACCATGACGGGGTCCTCAGGCCCACAGTGAGACCGGGCACGCCGCCGGACTTCATCCTCAAAGTACGTCCACAGTCGGACACACGAGAGCGTCCGTGTCTAAATACCGTTTTGGTGTAAATGAGCTGCGTCCATCTGTTTCTTCTTCTCTCACGCAGGTCGTCATCGACAAGCACCCAGTCAGATTCTTCGTACATAAAAGGCCGCATGTTGACTTCTTTTTAGAAGTGGTGAGTGTCGGTCAAACGAGCTGCTGTGGTCAGTTTTACTGTCTGTGTGTGTTTCCATCTTAAATTAAAGCACACGAACATCGCTGCTCCGGTCAGGTCCATCTTTTCCATTCATCTCCGTTGCACTCTCACTCTAACGGATGTCATAAAACTGTATTTGTTCTGTATGGTGATTCTTACTGAGCACAGACTGTAACCGCTCTACTACTATTGTGTTTCCAATACACTGTGTGTGCGTACAGGTGAGCCAGTGGTATGAGCTGGTCGTTTTCACAGCCAGTATGGAAATCTATGGCTCGGCAGTGGCAGACAAGCTGGACAATAACAGGAACATCCTGAAACGCAGATACTACAGACAGGTACGTCGCTGCACTGTGTTTATAAAGCGTGCGTTAAAGCTAATATTAAGCCGGTGACGTCTCTGCGTTCCCGCTCTCCGCTTTGTCTGTGACTTTTTGTGGTTTTCTTTCTTTTGCCAGCACTGTACATTGGATCTAGGTAGTTATATTAAAGACCTGTCCGTAGTACACGATGACATGTCCAGTATTGTTATCCTGGACAACTCGCCTGGTGCTTATCGCAGCCATCCAGGTAAGACTTCTGCACATCACGCTAACCGTTGTGTTTTACACTCTCCTGTTCAGAGCGGTGAAGTTGTGACTCGTTTTCTGAGATTGTGTAACCACTGTGGCGACCACTTCAATTACAATAGTTGAGTTAACGATGTATAGTCTATTTTCAACGGTCCTTCTCATCTAAAGTGTTATTGTCCGATTTAAGTCACAACACAGTCCTGCAAATATTTCACAATAAAAGCCTTGGTAAGAAATAAAGCTACAAGGCTTTTAATTTGAAATATATCCATGAAAGCGTAATGTGGTAACCTCAACAGGGCAAACGGGAGCAGATCAAAACGAGGCTTTCAGTTGACTTTGTCATTCAATCCATACACCCTTGTGTCAACATGACAACTTCAACCATTCCCATTGTTTTTTTATTGGCTCTCTTACGTGACATACTTTAGAGATAATTGAATCTTCAAGCAATTAAAAAATGTAAATGAATTTCAACTTCATCAAGAAAACTGAACATTTTATTTATTCAAGTGGCGGAGCGTCGAGAAAATTCTCCACATACATTTAAAATATCCCAAATACTGTCTTTATTGTTGTTCATGTATTGTAATGTCGAGCTTCCACATCTCCACCTTGTAGTCACACATGACGGGAGGAAAAATGTGCAGAGAAACTTGAGACACCTTTTTTTTTTTGTATTTGTCAAACGCAGGTGTAACTTATCAGCTAACGAGCTGCTGATTGCGTCATTAGTGTTACTTCCACCTGCCAAGAACAAGAATCAAAAAGGGCCTAGCGAATATTATGGCCGTTTGGTTTATATGTTGTTGTTTTTTTATACTCCAGTTTCAGATCAAAACTATGAAGTTTAGAGTTAAAGCTTAAACCCATTCATATTGGTAACAGGTTTAAGTTTATTTTTGGCTGCTTGTATTCCAGTAACATTCATCCTCCTCGTGATGAGGCAGAAAAGAGTACAAATAACAGCAGTGGTTATTTTCCCAACAAGGCCTGTATTGTAAATGTTTTTTACAGTATGTTGAATGTGGAGCTCCTCGAACACTCGGTGACCTCCTTTTTAAAAACGGCAGCAGAAACGTCTCAACCATGTCCGTTTCACCGACGCGACTGAATGCCTGTTTTCTGCCCTCCAGACAATGCAATACCCATCAAGTCCTGGTTCAGCGACCCTAGTGACACAGCACTTCTTAACTTGCTGCCTATGCTGGATGCACTAAGGTAAAAGGCATTATGAAGTTGGCACAGATGCAAATAAACAATGTGAACACTTCCACTCGCGTCTTACCGTCTCCACCGTTTAAAGTCACATTCAAACTTCCTGAATTCAAATGATCTGTGGTCGTTTAAGAGGACGGCCACAGCAGACCAACATGATTTACGTTGTCGGTACATGTTATCACCTGTCCTGATCCTCATTCGGCTCCGTTTAAACGGAGTGCATGTAACACCTACGAATGACACGGTAATTTAAGGTTGTTGACGCGTACCCCGTCTGGCTCACATGTTGCAACCACAAAATACTTGAAGGCACTTTTAGGAAAACAAAATTCCGAACACTGTGCCTCCAGTCGCTCTAAGGAATAGTTAGATGTTTTTGTAAAGAAAAATATGCTTGTTTACTTTATTTCTAACAGTGAGAAGATCAAAATTGCTGCAGCTTTCACGTCTATTCAGAACAAGACTGGAAGCAGCTGCAAACAGCTGAACAGTTTGTAACCCGCATAATTTTGTGTACATATATTTTTGTTGAAGTAGGGGTTAAGCAAAAGAGACGCAAAATGTTTAATAGTGAGCTTTTGAAGTATAAAAAGGTTTAGCCTTTAACTTGTGGGAGAGCTAGAATCGTTGTTCCACCTCCCAGAAGTGGGACTGATCTAAATCTTCTCATCTGGCGCTCTGCAATGAACTAAGCATATTTCCCATCGTGTTTAATATACCTTTAAAAATATGATATTATTACTATTTGATTTGTTGTTATAGTTTTATGTTACTCTAGGTTAACCCACATAATTATGTTGCATGGGCAGTAATGGAGCCCATGTGTCCGGGACAAGAAGGAAGGAAGGAATAGGTTGGATCACAATTTGGTAAAAAAAACAGTGGAAAACAATGTTCTTGTTTAATGAAAGACAGGTGGGATACTTTCTGTAAGATCATCAGGGAGAAGCTCAGGAGGATGTATATTTAAACCTGTATTTGGATATTGATAAATAATGGAGGCCAGAACAGACCATTGCCTTTTTTTTTTTTTTTTTTTATACAATGTTTGAGTTGATAGAAAACTACAAATCTGCTATCCTTAACAAGAAGCTGCAATCTACTGGAATAGCTCACACAGCTTCTTTAAATGTCTGAGACGGTCGAGTCCAACTGTCCATCTCGCTCCTTCTCGCAGGTTCACTGCTGATGTCCGCTCCGTCCTCAGTCGAAACCTCCACCAGCACCGGCTCTGGTGATCGGCTGACAGCAGAGGGGCGGGGCTTGTTGACCGGCCTCTTCCTCTCCGCCGGCCTCCATCCTGCCCTCCAGTCCCACGCAGACGACCCACCAGCCCTCTCTGAGCCTCTCAGACGTGTCCTGAGGAGACGAGGGTTGGGGCGAGCGTCTAACACGGGGATGAACAGTACGGGATCACCCAGAACCCACAAACTACTGGGGAGGGAGGGGGGAGCCAGCTTTTTTTTTTTTTTTTTTTTTTTTTTTTTCTCGTTTTTTCCTTCTCGATTCTTTATTTGTATTTTTTTTTTTTTTCCAAAACAAACGGAGCCTCTCTGCCTTATCGCTCCTGATACTGACTGTGCGTATGGAGGTGAGCTTGTGTACGTGAGTCGGAGTATGCTTGCTGAGTTCGTTAGTCCTTTTTAAACTTTTTTGACGATTGGGAGAGAGGGGGGGGAGTGAAAGAGGAGGATCAGCTAAGCAACACAGACAATTCTACATTATTATTTCTTCTTCTTCTTCTTCTTCTTCTTCTTCTTCTTGTTCTTATTCTTCGCCATCATCACCGGACATTAGACGTCAGCAGACAACTCGACAATTTGCCGTCTTAACCTCTTGGAACAACGGAGTTGGAGAAAATAGAAAACTGCGTCGTCTAGATCAACTTCATACCCCAGCGGTGATTCATTGATTCCTGAGGTACTTTGTATTTTTATTTTTTTTCCTCCCCCAGCAAGAACGGATCAATTTAAATGATGTAATTGATGGACCTTGGCTTGCAACGTACCATCCACAGGCATTTTTCTGGACAAATAGCCTTGCAGTCAGGTTTTTTTTTCCCCCCTGCCATAACCATCACTGTTTGCCCAAAGCTCCTCATGGGACTCAAGACTCGACTTCAAATTGTGAGAAAAGAAAAAACCCGAATGGCTTGTAAAGATATGTGGACTGCCGTGCCGCCTTTCCATATCTGATTGTTTCTCTGTCACCATAATATATGATAATATGACTTCTGCATACCATGACATTTTGCTCTCCCCCTTTTTGCCATTTGATGCCATCCTGATTTCATCTAATAGGAATTGCACTTCTCTTTTTTTTTTCCCCTTCTGTTTTTGTTGCAGTTGTTTTTTTTGTATTTGATTCAAACTTGCAGCCTTCCCCGTTCTGTTTTTACCCAACCTCCCCGCCCCCCCCCCCCCCCCAACCTCCTTACTGTATGGGTTCAACTATTAAACCCTCCATCTTTAAATGCCTTCTGAACAATGTCGGTCTTGTCAAGGCTCACAGCGGCTTCTTATTGGCTCTGTCTCCAGGTCTGTGTTACTAATAAAACACTTGTCAGTATCGACCAGTTACTATTCAGCTTGTTTTTATTTTAATGCCAATAATTCTGCAGCCTTTTTGTTTTCCCTCCCCTCATGTTTGACACTTAACATTTTGTCTTAACTTCACTGTGATGAAGAACTGAAGGTCTGTTTCTATGCGAGGCACCCTTTGGCTTAATAACCTGCTGCCACCATGTGGTGTAACGGGAAACTATCAGTTTACTCCCCTTTTCTTTCTTCGTGAGTCAAAACTATCTCTAATTCAGGTAAGCCTTTTCTGAGCTAGAATAACCTTTTGCACACCAAAGCTACAGATTACAGGTTGTTTTTTTGTGTCATTGATGTTGTAACCTTCAGATCCAGACAAAGCCAAACGACACCAAATGTACTTGTAGTTGTACTATGAGGCACTTTTCAGCACTGCTGCATATCTTGGCATGTTTTTTTTTGAATGCGTGAGCAATATCTAAATTTTGTTTACATACTTTTAGTCGACAAAACAACCTCGCATCAAGATCCAATTATTAATCATACATGATCTTCAGCAGTGGTTGTCAGGAAATTGTGTATTTTTATATTCACCATTTTCTGAACGTTTTTAGCAGAGCTACAAACTTTCAAAAAATGATTTCCTGACCGGTAAATGTTGTGGACTTGCACCGTGATGGTCCCGTATACAAAAAAAACATACCGGCACGTCTCGGCGTTCACTGTTGGCGCACATCTCTGCATGTCGTTTTTATGTTGGAGCAGTTTTTCAACAATTCAATTTTAGACATTAGATTTTAGAGGCAGCTGTGTCGTGTTTAGCCAGGAGCAAACTGCAATTTATAGAATTACCTAGTGGTTCCCAGCACGCCTCTGGTGATGCTGTTGTTTGAACTAAAAGACTACTCAGGCTTTCACTCCCACCTTCCTTGTGAAATCTCCCTCCCCTGTGTTGTCTTTGTCAGCAGTTCCTCAGAAAAAATGACTCCCGGGGAAGACTGTTTCCTACACCTCGCTGTTGAAATCTATTATGCTGCAAGATAATGGTATGAGGAACACAATCTCCTCTAAACGGGAATGTTGCATGCTGGGAATCCCACAAACTTGTTGTCCTTTCTTATCTGTCTGTGGTCATTCCACAAATGCTTTTGTCCAGACAGCTCAGTTGCAGCAATATAAACAAATTCAGAGTGCTGCAACAGTATAGATAAGATCATCATCATCATAATGTAAAGAGGACGTATGACTTGGGCTAGAGAGGACATAACGCCCGGGCCACGCCACGCTCCTCGGTCATGAGGAAGTTATTCTGAAGAGATGAAAGACGAAGAGCGTGGTGCAACGGAAGCTGGTGTGTTTCAGATTAAAAAAAAAAAAAATCTAAAATACATCTTTTGAACTCTGGGATGAGAAAAAAAAAAAAAAAAAAAAATCTCCACAACTGACTCAGCAAATTTAATCCCGTAGAAATTCCTTATAAATGAGAGTATAAAGGTGCAGAGATGTCACATGGGCATATGCAGAGTGAGTCACAGACCCACAGCTCTTGTGCAAGAGACAGCTTATTAACTTTTCCATTCTGGAAATGGACATATGAATGACAACCTAGCACTGAATTTGCTTAGAAAAGGTATATAAAGTAAAACAAAAAAAAATAATAAGAAAAAGTAGTTATCTTAAAACCAGAATACATTTTTTTAGACCATTAAAGTGGTTTATATAAAAAAAAAAAAGAGTCAGAAGCTTCAAGAAAATGAACCCCTTTTGATCAAATATTCTTGAGAGGTGTCCTTGAATTTAATTAAATCTATGAGGTCAGGCCTACCTATCAAACTGATTGATTATTGTTCTATATTTAGCCGATGTTGTGACCACTTAATCATGAAACTTGAGACCCAGATTAGACTTTATTCATCTCGGATGGGTTCGGGATAACAACTGTCTAACATTTTTGTTGAATATCTTTAGCCGAGTTTGAATTGACCTTAGATTAAATCAGTAAAAACCTAATTTAACGTAAAAAAACGTGGCATGTTTTCGAGTTTGTCGTCTGCGGCTCCGAACTACTGGGCCTCGGTCATATGACAAGGACAGATGCCTTCTCACTGCCCTGCCACTCGTCTGTATGCGCGGCGGTTCATTAAAAATAAAATAGTTCCGCAGAAAAAAATGGCCTCTCAGACTCTAAATTTGCCCAAACACGTCTAACATTTCAAAGAGGGTCATTTTAATTCAAGTAAATACCGATTGTTAATGCGTTATTTACGTTAATATAGTCTGAACCGGAGAGGAGAGGGGGGGGGGGGGAGAAGTACGCCCTTACGGACTAGCCTCCGCTCCACGTCACGTTGTTATTGTATCCATCCGCCGCAGTCGCACTAGGAAAACAGCTGTGGAGAGCTAGCGCTAGTTAGCGTCGTTCGTGTTTGTGTGTCAAACGCTTCCTCCCGCAAAAAGAAAAAAAGAAAAAGAAAAAGACTGTATAACTCCGGAGTGACCGACTAGTTGTCAGTCATCTCTCTTTTTTTTCCTCCCCACGATGAAGTTCCAGTACAAAGAGGAGCATCCCTTCGAGAAAAGGCGGTCCGAAGGCGAGAAGATAAGGAAGAAGTACCCGGACAGGGTTCCGGTGAGCAGCTAACGCGGCTAGCGCCTTTTCACGGCGAGCTGCCGCTGGAAGCGACGAAGCTGAGTCGCTTGTGAGAACCTGGCGAGTCAAATCGAAGCGTCATCGATAAGTCGTATCAAACGCGCGTTTGTTTGTTTGTTTGTTTGTTTGTTTATTTTGTTGTGTTCCCGAACAGCGCGGCGCGGTTTAGCGAACAAGCGCCTAGAGGTTAACCGAGCTCGGCCTCACTGGGACGGGCCAATTATTGACAGCTTCCGCGCCTCGGTTATTTATATTTATATATATATATATATATAAAGCTTAAAAATAATAATAATAATAACGTGGACTCGGCACGAGGCCTCGCTGCTGGTGTTTAAACAGCTGTTATGGTCAGCTGGAGTGAAATACGTAGCACAGCTGGGTGTTGTTTTCAAGCCTGGATGTTGAAACACCTTCTTTCTTTTTTTTTTTTTTTTTTTTTTTTTAAATAGTTGTCAACAAATATTTGTTTACGTATCTTGGAGACCGTTTAAAGTCCCACAGCTGACCTGGAGAACACCGTCCGGGCTCAGATCTGTCGTGACTTTGTGCCTCATTTGTGTATAAAGTGTGATTTCTCAAACGATCATTAATTAATTTAGTTTAATTAATTAATTAATTAATTAATTGAGTTGTTTCTCGATTCGTCAAACACAAATTAAGACTATTAATTATAACAAGTGAAGATGGTATTTTACAGTCGCGATTAAACCACCTTGAGAAAAATCTAATTAATTAATAGGTCATTAAAAATAATTGCTGATTGATTTTCCGTCCATCAATCAATGGTTTCAGCTTGACGTGTTGGCAGGTAGTATTTTATTAGTTCTTTCTATTTATAGACTGAGATACTTTAAATAGTTTTAACCTACTGATCCTTTCAATCCCCGGCTAAACCCCGGGCACAATTGTTAACGTATACAAATACTAGTTTCTTTCTAATAGGGATGCAGCTAATAATTATTTTTTTTTATTATATATTAATCTGTACACACACACACAAAAAAATTCTGCATAAATTGGTGTTTAAAATGTACAAAAATGGTTTAAAATGTGTTTCCCATAGACAAAGAAGCTGCCCTGAAATGTATATTTAATATATTCAGTTTATTATCGTGGGGGATTAAAAGAAGCGGAAAATATTCACAATTAAGAAGCTGGAGTCATTTTAGTATTTTTTTTTAAATATGACTCAAAACAATCGATCGATCTAATTTTCTCTCCATCAACTAATCGTTGCAGTTCAACTTTTCAACGACGAAATTCTCTTTTGAGGTTTCACAAAACTGGAAATGAAACACTCGCATTTGCGCGGATATATTTCAACCCTCGCTTGACTGACATTTTGGTAAATTCTCACATCCCTTTTTCTGAAATAGGTTCTGAAACATACCAACACGCGCAGCCTTCGTTCAATGGAAGAAAAAAACAAAAAAAAAACGTGATATGTTAATTTGTTTAAAGACACACAGAAAACTTTCTTTCAGGTAATTGTGGAGAAAGCGCCCAAAGCCAGAATAGGAGATCTGGACAAGAAGAAATATCTGGTCCCCTCCGACCTGACAGGTAAACACGGCACTGTGTGAAAAGCCGCTTGACATTGAGAAACGTGAGTATGTTACGTGTGAAATTTGCTCTTTTTGTTGTTGTTTTTTTTTTTAAACCAGTGGGCCAGTTTTACTTCCTCATCCGGAAAAGAATCCACTTGCGAGCTGAGGACGCGCTCTTCTTCTTTGTAAACAACGTCATTCCACCCACCTCCGCCACCATGGGACTGTTGTACCAGGTAAGAGTCTCGCTCTGCTTCTCCCTCTCTGACTCAACCAGTATATTCTGTATTGTTTAATTGTAATTTACTTACATTAAAACTGAGCCTCTACTTACATTTTTAAATACGATAGCATTTAATGTGATTTTCTCTCTCTTGTTGTCTTTATTTTTTATTTTTTTAGGAGCATCATGAAGAGGACTTTTTCCTCTACATTGCCTACAGTGATGAGAGTGTGTACGGGAACAGCCAAAGGGAAATCTGATCCCCCCCCACCCCACCCCACCCTCCTCCACCTCCCCCAACCCAACCAACCCCACCCTCCTCCCCTCCCTCCACCCTCCAACCACTACCCACCTTTCTGAGACCTCCACCATCCATTCATTTAAATATTAAATCCAGCTCAGCAGCTTAGAGTTCCCAGAGTAAATATGTCAAATGCACTTTCACCGCCCCATTACATTACCCATCTCCCATCCATTTATGTCTTTATTATTCTGCAGTCTGAATTGTATTTGCCTCCCGCTTTTTTTCTTTCCAATAGCAACTTTGGTTCAATGGTCTTGTGGCCAGTTTATTTTTCTGGTGTCATGTGATGATACTTTACTGAAAGAAAAACAACAACACTGAGAAACAATAATTAAATAATATTTAGAACGAGGCCATAACTATAGTTACTCCAGAGTTAAGGGAAAACAAAAAAAGGCACGATATTTGATTTCACATCAGCTCTTATTGACAACGAACATGATTATTGGACGTCTAGTTTTGAGTTTAGGTTAGAAATAAATAGCTTTCACCGGGTACTTCAGTCCCTGGCAGAGTAAAGAAAAACTTGTTTTGCAGCACTTATTTTCCGAGAAAAAAAAGAAATCTAAAGTGGCTAGTGTGTTTTTTTTTTGTTTTAATTCACCAGCCAATAAAAGCCTGAATGAGAATTTAGCTCCCCCGCATCCGACCTTAGCACGGAGTTCAATAGGATTCAGACTAAACAATCATCCTCTGCTTTCAGTGGTAAGAATATTATGTTGACTGCTACTATAATTATTGTTGTTATTTTTGTTAATTTTGGATCGCTTACTTTTGAAAGGTATTGTAAAGCCGAGTGCAATTTTTGTTGTTTTTCTTTTCTTTTTCTTTTTTAAGTTTGTCTCCTTTTTTAAAGAACAACAACAACAACAATTTGAACTCTGTATACAGCTGCATTACTGGCTCTTTCTCTCCACTCATGACCATACATGATAAAACGTGATGAAAAGCTATCGGCGTTTCTTGTCTTTCTTCAATCTTACGGGATTACAAATGCCTCTTTTGGGTTTTTTTTCTGTTTTTGTTTTGTTTTTTCTTCCTTTTGAGCAGTTCATCTTCATTGTTTGCCTTCTCGGAGGGCGTTACAATCTGCACAACATACAAAAACCCTGAACTAGTTCAGCCAGCCGATCTATGTTTTGTTCCTTTATTTGCAGGGGGCTGCTTTCTCTTTATCAGCTACCGTGGCTGCGCAAATAAAATGTGCCGAGTCATGCTCGTACGCTTATATATATATTTTTTTTTTATGTTGCTGGTTTGATGCAACATAAAATCTCCTTTTATTTTCCCATCAACTTATTTCAAGCATTACAAAAAAAAAAAAAAAGCAGCTCGGTGGAAAAGGGAGCAACAATTGAATTAAAGAATTAAAATACTGTTTTTAATATAAAATTGCAACTGATATTTTTTTTTTTATCAAGATCTAGTTGATATGAATGTGCAAGAGACAACAAAGATTTTGTAGGAAGTAATTATCAAAAGTTTTTTGTTTGTTTGTTTGTTTTTTTGACGAGGAAATCGGAGCTCTGTCACGTCACGCGGAGAAACTACAAATCCCAGAATTCAATTCGGAGGGAAAAGTCGGGCGTCGGCCTTTTAAACCGGAAGTGCAACAGAAAACATTTCCGTCTGTTTATATTTTGATGAGAAGTTTTTTTGGGGGTGTTATTTTTTCTGCGGCCTCGTTGAACTGCTCCGGAAACAGCTACGTCGCCTCAATTTTGAAAACCTTCTTGTTAAACGACTCCTCAAGCACTAAAAGTAAGTTTCTGTGGATTTTTTTTTATACTTAAAGTAACAACCGATGACATAAAATTGCGTAACGTCGTTTAGCAGCTTAGCTGTCACGAGCTAACGTTTACTCGGGTATATATATATATATATATATATATATATATTTTTTACTACTGCTGCACATATTTAAGCTCCACAAATCTTCAACTTAAATACTATACTCACACTTTTATTTATTATGACGGAAACAGACACTACAGCGAACAACGCTGACTTAGCTCGTTAGCAGCTAACGTAGCGAGGCCTCGGGCCGCCTCAACTATGAAACTCGCTGATTTGAACACACACGTAGATTTATTATTATTATTATTATTTTAAATGTGCTTAAGATTACCCCTCCCTCCCTTCCTCCCCTCCCTGCAACCTTGTAACCGGTCCACCCACACCAGCTGGCCCCTCCGCTGCCCGTCACCATGCCCGCCCTGCTGGAGAGACCCAAGCTGTCCAACGCGATGGCCAGAGCCCTCCACAAGCACATCATGAGGGAGAGGGAGCGCAAGAGACAAGGTGCCCGTCTTTATGTTTCTACATTTTGACTGTTGCTTTATTTATTTATTCCCCCCCCTCAAAGCTGTGTCAAAACCTCATGGTTTCCTGTTTTTCTTCTGGCTGAATGCATCGTGTTTCAGAGGAGGAAGAGGTGGACAAAATGATGGAGCAGAAGATGAAGGAGGAGGAAGAGAGAAAGAGGACGAAGGAAATAGAGGAGAGGATGTCGTTGGAGGAAACCAAAGAGCAGGTCGGTAAAGCGATGAAAAAGCGATTAAAAAAAATTAAAAAATACACGGCGACGTGTTTTCTGAACGCTTTCCCGACCTTAATGTCGACATCAGGTCATGAAGATGGGAGAAAAACTTCAGGGACTTCAAGAAGAGAAACATCAGCTCTTTTTGCAGCTCAAGAAAGTTCTCCACGAAGAGGAAAAGCGACGCAGAAAGGAGCAGAGGTAACGTTTCTATTTATATACCTCCATTTTTTTTTTATTGTGCTGGTCGTTGCGTTCATGCGCCTCTCCTGCCGTCTTCAGCGATATCACAACGTTGACATCAGCCAGCTACCAGGCCAGTCTGCCCATGCACACAGGACAGCACCTCCTCAGTATTCAAGGTGAGATACCTCATCTGGTTCTTGTGAAATATCCTGTTGACGCTGGTAGTTGTGGTCATTTTTTTTTTTTTTAATTTTTTCTTCTGCTTTCTTATCTCAGGAAATCCAGTCGGCCACAGTCGACCGGGTCAGCTGCTCCAAGAACGCAGCAAACAGCTGTTCCCAGCCGCCGTGCTCCCTGTAAGTAAAAGGGGTGTTTCACTCTGAGAATTAATGTGTTTTCATAAAACATCTTCTTTTTTCTTTTTCTCCACAGATACTTCTTTGTAGCTCACATGTTTGAGTTTGAGACTTTTTTTTTTTTTTTTTTTTTTTACAATTTTGCCGATAGTCCTCGTCTTACACTTTTTAAACCATGAGCATTAGCAGAAGCTGATTGTAGACACCGGTACTGTGTATTACAGTGTTGACGCCTCCACCTCGTCCTCTCTCAGGCGCGTCACTATCAGACAGCCGGGTTCAGCTCAGGCTCCGCAGAGCATGGACAGTTCAGCGGAAGCCAGGGGGTCCATGAGACCTACGGGGTGTCTCAGGCCCAGCATCCCTCCACCTATGCCGCTGGACCTTCTGTGCCTGTCAGTTTCGCAAGCAGCTCTCAGATCAGAGGTAACGGATGTGTGCGTGCGTGTGCGTGTGCGTGTGCGTGTGCGCAGATCTCGAGTGTTTAGAACATTTGTTTTCGTTAAAAGTCGGACGGGCGAAGTTCTCATTGTGAACACGTCAGGTGGAGGTTTGAAAAGTGTCAGAAACCCGGCGATTGATCGTCACAGTGGGATGCAGTGATTGCATTGAGCTTCTTTCTTCCTTTTCCTTTTTCTTTTTTTTTTTCTTTTTTTTTCACACATCAAGGTGCGTCTGCATTTCAAGCAATGCAGTACCTGCCTCACCAGCAGGCTGGGTACCCCGTCCACAGTCACTTCACCTCCCAGCCAGGTGAGTTACATTGCTGTCATTGTCTTCATGCCCAGAGCTGTTTTCAGTCTTTTTACATATTAAGTTCTTCTGCCACAGACTCTCTAGCAATTATTGATAATCGTCATCCGCAGCCAAAATACATCTTAGAGTAAGTGTTAAGTAGCACAAATGGAGACTTTCCAGTTGCTGCACGTTATTGTCTGATTTTATGTAATTACCGGCATGTTGTGTGTGTCCTGCAGGATACATCCCTGGAGCAGGAATCCCGCTGCAGAAGCAGCTGGAACATGCCAACCAGCAGTCCGGCTTTACTGACGCCGTAAGAAAACTTCACTGTCAGATGCTCCCATGTTGTCATGGTTAAACCTGGAAAACAGAATATCAAGAACACGGATATACATCACACAGCTTTATCTATTGTTGATGATTTTGATTTCTGACTTTTAACTATGACAGAAACTAATTGTTTCCCAAATCAAGCGTTTTCCAACACGTCACTGTTTAAATCGTCGAAGCAGCTCGACCTGCCTCCGTCCTACTTCCAACAATCGCTTCTTTTATCTGATCTCGGTTTTTTTTTGGTTCCGTGTCCCGTTGATGTTCTCTCAGGGAGCTCTGAGGCCGATGCACCCCCCCGCCATGCATCCCTCTGCTCCAGGCCTGCTGCCCACGCCATCAATGGCAGTCCAGATCCCCACTGCAAAGGTGAACGCCCAAAGCAAACACGCACAAACAGCTGTTTCCATTATCCCTGTCATTGATCTCCATCATTTCCTCCATGATTTGGAGCCGTCTAACTCCACTAAGCCGTCATTCAAAGTGGAAGAAAGAGTGGCGGTGTGTTTCTTCACTGAGCCTGTGACTCGTCTTTAGATTGTCATACGGCAGCATAACGTTTCCTCTGGCGCCGCCCGGAGGCTAATTGTTTTAATACATTTGTCCCACTGAGGACAGACTGTAAAAGTTGCACGTTGCACAGCGGTTTTATTTTGTGATGTAAAGACCTCTACAACCCGACAGGGCTGCGATCGTGGCTGCCGACCGTCGAGCTGAATAACAACCGAGTCGCTGTTTTCCTATTTAGGAAGTTATGACGCCGCGCTGACCTTCCAAAGTGCGTCCAATCAGATTAGAGCTGAATGAAGAAGTTTAGAGATGGACTGGAACTGAATAATATGTTCATCTATTTCTTAAATAGTGTATTCTGGCGTGTCGTCATGTGATAACGTGCGTGAGGTTCAACCGGAGAATTTATTCTTCCAATGCTCTTAACGTTACTATTTCTATGCTGCAGCCGCGTGTTCATAATGTACTCTTCATTTCCTGGAAGAAAAAAAAACAAAACCCCACTGACTGTCGTCTTTTTGTTCTATCTCTCCACCATCAGGCCACGTTTCAGAGCTCTCCCCAGGGCGCTCCTCGTCACAGCTTCCTCCCCCACAGCCAGAGTGGGCAGAGGTTCTACCACCACAGCAAGTAGCTCGCAGCCACGTTTAAAAAAACAAAACAACAAAAAAAGTCACTGTCGCTGAGGTTTCACTGCTTCGCTCAACATTCTTGGACATCCTGATGGACGACTTTAAAAAAAGAAAAAAAAAAAGTGTTTTAATTCCTTGTATAGTATCTTTTCTCGAGCTTTGGTTCGACT
This sequence comes from Brachyistius frenatus, assembly GCF_029030835.1. NCBI lineage: Eukaryota > Metazoa > Chordata > Actinopteri > Embiotocidae > Brachyistius > Brachyistius frenatus. The sequence goes on from NW_027210907.1 coordinate 229,902, forward strand.
TTGTTCATAAGTTCATAAGCAGTCCTCTTTATGGAAACCTACCTTTTGATTTTTTTTTTTTTTTACAAGACTTCAAATCATATTAATTTGTAAAAGAGCTTTTTGTTCTGCCAACACTGTGAAGCCATTATGGAGGTGCTTATGTGCACAAAATTAGTATCTTCACCCACCTCAACATCGGCGGTGGCTCGAGTGTCTCTGCAGGGACTTTGTTCACTAAAAAGTACCGAAAAACCCTTCAGGAACATTTAGTGGGTTGATTGAAGAGTACGTGGATTAAATCACTGATTCTGGTCACACACATTGATGAACGCTGGTTCTGATTCTAGTTCAATGTGTTGCTGATTTCTAGTTAATTACATTAGACCCATTAGGGTTGGTTAACACAAATAAGTGAAGATGACTAAAGCGGATGGAGGATTTCCGGTGTTTTCTGTCGTCCTCTGCAGCTGAAATCAAGTTTAGGTCTGGTCTCATTTTAAGCGTTTGATTAAGTGTTGCTCAATAAACAATAAGCCACATCCAACAGTTTGTGTCATCTTTATTTCTTTCGGCCATTGAGACATTCTGCTCGGTTCGAAGTGTCTGTATTAACACAAAGTTAAAGATGCCAAACTGCCACAGCCCGTCTTGCCTCCCGAATCGCTGCTCAAACTACGGGAGTTTCACCAAATAGTTCCCCCCCCCGGTCTTTTTCTCTAAGCAGCTCCGTACGAGGGATTTAAAAATGAACCACTGAAGTTGAGTTGTAGTTTTTTTTTGTAAAAAATGAGAATTTGGACGTTCTTTAGCAGTTTATTTTAGTTTCTCTGTCACAGCTTTCAACAAACAGAAACTGAACCTCGGTGTGCCGTGTTGGTGAACTGGACAAGTTTCAGGCGATAAAACAAAACAGCAGAAAGGGGGAGGGGCTTGTTCAGATCAACCGCACCAAAAGAGTAGCACCATACAGAGATACAAAAATCGTGTCATGTCTTTCATCCCGTATGGCACACGCTGAACAAGCCTCGACAGGACAGTGCAGAGTTGAAGCCCTTGGAAAAAAAATCGGGAACATATTATTAAAAAAAAACAACAACAACAACAAGCAGTTGTGACTTTATCAAAGGTTTTCCCCTGAAGGTAGGCAGCTACAGAATATTTGGCAGATCTAGCCGATCCTCAGCGAGACCTTCCACCACACGTCTTTCGCATCCGTACGCCCGCACTCACGTGTGGCTTTATCGTAAATGTACGTAGAGGATGTTTTGGGGTTTTTTTTTGTACCGTTTTTACATTTCCAATTATTGATGATTAAAGTTCTCTAATCGAGCCCCGAGGAGGGTCGGACAACAGAGAGAGGGAGAGAAAAGTATGAAAAACAAAGAGAAAGGGGAAAAAAACAAAAAAAAGAGGAGAGAAGAGCATTGAGGAGGCAATATCTCCTCCTTTTCCTCAGGTCCGGTGCATCTCCATTGCCCCTGAAACAGAGTTACAAGGGGAGGGAGGAATGAGGAGAAAGAGGAAGGAAAAGGTCAGGAACGACAGGAAGAAGATGCTCAAAAAACCCACCAGATAAATATACTTTAATGAGCGTTTCAACTCGCCTCTGCAGAGGAAACATTGCAGCTTTAAAACATGTCTTTTTTTGTTTTGTTTTTGTGTGGACACTTTGTTCCACGGTTTGCAGGTAAAGTGCAGGAAAGAAAAAGCGCATAGCACAGTTTGACAGTTTACAACGATCGCTGCAGGCGGTTTCTTAGAAACACGAGAGGGCTGGAAAAATGAAGCGCAAACCCGCAGAGAAAAGACGGCAGCGCTCCAAAAATACAACATGAACCACGAGCTCTCATTTATACTCCACAGTGCGACATCGAAATATGATACACGCGCCCCATAACGGCGTGAACACGAAACGAAATGGGGACGTTAAGGGGCAGGCAAATCCACAGTGGCACCGTCGCTTCATACAATCTCTTTCATTTTGAAATATCAACGTTGCATTTCAATTTTGACGTCTTAAAATTTCAGCTTACGCGTCCCAAGTTCAAACTTTTCTCTCCACTCGTGAACGATATCTGTTTATGACATCACACACACACACACACACACACACACACACACACACACACACACACACACACACACTCCTCTTCAGGCAGGCTTGGTGCAGGTGGGGGGGGGGGGTGGTGAGAGATCAGCTGCGTCTCTGTATTTACCTGCAGTGGTTTATTTACCCAAAGCTTTGATGCCAATCGCAGCTTCTTCATCCATCGCATTTAAAACGGTGACCTGAAGAGAAAAAAAAAACCAGGTGGTTTATGTACGTCACACGAAAAAAAGATTTAGACTCTCAAACTACCAACGAGACGAGTTTTCTATGTATAAAATGATTTTTTTTTTTTTTCGTATTAACTGTAATCATGTAAAAGTTACAGGGTAAAAGAAAAAAAAAGTAACTGCGGCTCTCCGCCCCGGTCTCCAGACGGAGAAGGACGGACACGTCCCCCCCGTCCCCTCCCCGTCCCCTCCCCGTCCTCACCAGGATCTCCTCTCCGGCTTCGTTCTTGCTCTCTATCTCTTTCCCCAGGTCTCCGTCGGGGATCTTCAGGTCCTCTCTCACCTCTCCGCTGTCCTGGAGCAAGGAGAGGTAGCCCTCTTGGATCCCGATCAGCTGGGAGGAAACAGGCAGAGAAGAGCCAGCAGATACTCAGAATTACAAGAAACGACCGCGTGATATTTCATTTCCGTATATTCACACTAAACTACCTGCTCGTTTTCTCGCAGGTGCTTCATACTTCAATCTTTGTCAACGTGACGTAAATCCATTTTTTTATGCTCTTCGTTTGAATGACGCAGATCGTTGAAGCTCTTATTGCTCGTTCAGCCCCAAACTATTTCCGTTATTATACTTTAGAGATTCGATGCTGTGACCTGTGTGGACTGAAGTGGGGGGGGCCGAGGGGGGGGGACGCTTTTTAAATGTGAATGACTGCAGACATGAACTTCCTCACATCAGTTATATGGGAGCATTGGGACTTTATGGGTTCAGCTCTGGAGGAAATCCTGCATCGTTTGCTGGTGGGTTTAGTTTAGGCCACCTGGGGTTCAACGGAAAGGAGCTCGTTTTGTACTCAAATGTTTGTTTAACTTCAGCTGTGAGAAAGAGACATCAGCTCCATGTTGGGCTTGTTGATGCCTTTGGCTGGGCACTGTGCATCCATGAGTTTAGGGAGGAGGGGAGGGGGGGGGCTAAGCTTTTGAAAGAGCACTGAAGTGAAGGGTGTGTTTGTTCAGCTGAGTTTTAAATATCAACAATGTTTCTCACTGAATTTCAGATTTCACCTTTAACTTATAATCACGCTGTTTTTAGGGATATCATTTTTTTTTTAGCATCTTAAAACACGAGCGAGGACAGCGACAGTGAGCAACGGGTTTTTTTTTTCCAGCATTTTTAGTTGTGATTAAAAACATTAAAAAAAAAAAACTAAAAAAAAAAAAACGAGTGTTGGGAATTTGGAGCCATCCGTGGGGGCTTCAATAAAACACCATCCGTGGGTGCTTCAATAAAACACCATCCGTGGGGGCTTCAATAAAACACCATCCGTGGGGGCTTCAATAAAACACCATCCGTGGGGGCTTCAATAAAACACCATCCGTGGGGGCTTCTGCAAATGAATGCAGTGAAATAGAGACAACACACCCCCACCTCCTCCACTGTCAATTTCTCTGTCAGCAGCTCTCTCATTCAGAGATGATGGTGTCGTCTCTAACGAGCAGAAAAACACAAAACTGTCCCGCTGCATGTTCTCATGCAACCTGACAAGGAGCCGGATCAGCGAAACACTTTCATTTCGTCCCGAGTCTTTGTTTTGGACTTCGGGCTTGAAAAAGTAACTGCGCCTTTTATTTGGCTAAATATTCGGAGTATCGGTGCGGAGCTCCTCCGTCTCACCTGGTAATCCATCCTCTTGATGTTGGGGACGTCCATGTTGTGGGTGGAGGGACAAATATCTTCATACTTCTTGCCAGAGAAGATGTCGATCCCGACCAGGTGAACCTGCGCGAACACAAAAAAACACACACGAGGAAGAAAAGTTCAGAGATTTAAAAAAAAGCAAACACGACTACGGATAAAAGTACTGGAGCTAAATAACATGAATGACTGTAACCTTGTGTCTGTTCCAGAGAACGGATGGAGAGTGCAGCGATGACTCACCCTCCGTCTGTGTTCCCTCTCACGTGAGGCCGGAGTGAACGTTTTTATTTCAAAAAAACATTTTAATTATAAATTTACCTTCCCTTCGTCAGCTTGAAAAAGTTTTGCGTCACAACAACCTGGACACTCAGCACCTCTTGTTGTCGGTGACCTACTGACCTTGGCGTGGCCGTGCTTGCCGGTCTTGGAAGTGGACATCTCGACGATCTTGCAGGGTCGCCCTTTCAGCACCACGAACCCGTTTTTGCGCAGGGCCGAGCACTGCATGGGGTAGGTGGCGGACGCCCCGGCGTCACCGGTCTGGAAGTCCAGCTCTGCATCTGCCATGCCTGCTGCGGAGGCCGAGACAACAGGACGCGCGGGTTCATATCTCCAGATGTGTTTATTTCATGTTCAACCATGAGCGATGCTTGGATTTCACCCCCCCCCCCCCTCTGTCTCTCCCCCATTTTGCTGCTTCATTACCTACTTTCTTGTTTCCGACTGCTGTCATTGATATATTCACCCACGGTGACACTCATGATCAGGATAACGTTTTTTTTGTTTAGTTGTTTTTCCCTCCACACAACGTCACCGTAACATGAGCCTCGGTTTGGACTTTTCAGGTGTGAAAACACACTTAATGACGTCAGCACCAGTTCTACGTTAACTTTACGGCTTCGTCCGCTGACCAGTGTTCGCTGGGCCCGGGTGAACTTGACGACCTGTCGGGTCAGATCCTGCTCTATTGTACGGATCTATACTTGGTGTTCCTTTCACGGATACTAAGTTTGGATCTAAGTTGGTCCACGAGGACAGACAAGCAGCCAAAGCTGCCTGCGGATTGTCACTATCTCAGCAGAACAAGATGGAAATGTGAGAGTTGGCTGGTGGTACCGACTATTACTTATGGAGGGGGGGGGGGGGCAATTCAATTCGGTGCTGATGACCACAGAGAGCAAAAAACCAGACTGTGCTAGATAAACCAACAGACGCGTGGCACCTTTTCAACGGAGTCCAGGTCTACTGTAAAAAATAATAATCAGTATTTGTGGGAAACTATAAGTCACGACCAAACTGTTTTGCCAGAGTCCAGTGTAACTGACAGTTAACTACTAAGTTAGCCACCAACTCGCCACAGCCTGAGAAATAAACACACTTTTTTTGTTTTATACCTATAACTCTAAATTGTGGGCTCGACTCCTCAATTAGGATGACCTGTCACCTGGTTACAGCTGGGGGGGGGGGGGGCGCTAATCCGCACTAATAACTTCATATAATCTAATTTAAAGCGAGCGTGACCTATTGACAGCCCCCAATGTTGCAGAACTGATGATGAATAATTGAGAGAAGTATTGCGGTAAGTCACGCCCGGGCTGGAGGGTGTGGAGGGGTGTGGAGGGAGGGGGGGGTGCTTTGGGTTTAAACTATGTCCGCAGTGTTGAGAGGACGCGTCCGCCTTGGTGACTGCGGCCTAGTGCGCGCAGAGAGGGGACGTCTGACGGTTCGGTGTCCCCGTGTCCATGCGCACTGACTTGCACTCGGGCCGAGGCCCTCTTGCTTCAAGAAAGTCAAGCTTTACGAGGCAGAATTAGGACATTTAATGAACTTAAGAAAACAACTCTGTGACGGTGCCGCGTAAAGTACGCCGGTAGCGCGCCCACGGACGCGGGGAGCGATTGAATGTCGGCCCGCTCCGACAGTAATGACTAAGCGAATACCCGCGATGGCTACGGCGCGCAATGAGGAGACAATGTTGATGAATCAAGTTGCGCGAAAGTCCTTTTAATTGGAGAAAAAGGACATTGCAGCCACGTCCGGCCAGCACGAGGACACTTAAAAACAATGATGAAGGCGAACGAGACTCTGGGTATTTTATTGGTTGTTTTTTTTTTCCCATTTTGAACTAACTCCCCTCGTGATAAGTTGAAGGATGTAGAAGTCCGTGGATGTGGAGGTCCGTGGACGTGGAGGTCCGTGGATGTGGAGGTCCGTGGTGGGCGTTTAAAGGGAATATGTCACAATACAGCTTCAGCCCAGACATGTGCAGAGGATAAGTCACCTGCTGGGGCGCAAACACGCCCCGTGTCTTGGATGTTTTGAAAAGGAAACTTACCCTGGTGATAAAGGGTCTCCTTCTCTTGCGTTACTTATCAGCCTTTCTCCCTTTAATTCCTCTTCTTTTAGCCTCTCCGTGCAAACGTGGGGGTCGTCTGGCCGGGGTCTGTTTCCTCCTCGGTTGGAGATGTCGCGTCCCCCTTTTTGTTGTTGTTGTTGTTGTTGTTGTTGTTTCTTCTTCTTCTTCTTCTTCCTCCACGCTACCAGCTGCGTCTTTTATCCCTCCTCTTTCATCCCAGTCGCCTCTCCTCCTGTCCCCGCGGTGTCAAAATCCAGAGTGCGGTTTACACCTCGTACACAAAACAAGGTGAAAGTCAGCCGCCGATCCGAGCCCTGAACCCCGCTGTGTCATGCACCGTCCGCACCCTCCACCTCCTGCGTCTCTCCCTCATCCAGCAGCTCCTCGCCGCCGGTCAGGACGTGAAAACGATCCGAACTACCGACTTCCCATCGGAGCTGCCACAATAAAATCCTCATCTATTTAAGACCATATTAAAATGTTATTATCATTATTATTATTATTATTATTATTATTATTATTATAAATGCAGCTTTCCTGGGATGGGGAAAAAAATTGTTTGACTACGAAAAGAAAAAGAAAAATGTTTCAGGGACTTTCAACAGGAGTTTCCGCGGTTGTCATGAAGCAATAAACATATACATGGGCCACATAAACAGTTGATAAGAATCGATTATGAAATAATTGTGACCGAGATTAGTTTGAGTGGGAAATTTTCTCTTTTCTCTTGTGGATAAATTATCTAATATTACATGTAAAAAATTTTAAAAAAAACAACAACCCAATCTTAATGTGTGCTTGGCATTTCTGTTCAGCAGTTTACTGGCTGATACAGAATATATAGGCTGTATGGTACTCTCCAGAGGTGATATAACATAATACATTTTGTAAAGGATGACCTCCCTTTGCAGGAACACAATTTGTTTTCTCCATTATTATTTATTTTTTTAACTGCTAAAAATCCGTTGTAAAATATGACCGTGTTAAATGTGTGCTTGCAACTATTTCCTTTCTTCTTTCTGACACGACAAACTCTTTTATATTGAAAGTGAAGTTGGCAACTTTTCCGGTCTTCTCGTGACTAACTTCACGTGGCTTGATGCCGCTCTCATCCATAATGCCCACCATACAAACCTCGGCGATTCGGTGGAGCCTGCGCATGCGTAACTTCTCATTTCAGCGCAGCATGGACCACTCAGGTCTTCTTTTATTTACTTCGCTGGACAATAGACAATACGACCCTGATCTAATCAAGCAATTTACAACTATTTTCACCGGGTTTTTTTTATTTATTTTTTTATAAAACAATATTTACCATTGCGGAAAAAAAAATTCCTAAACATATTTAAATTTCACACATTATCATTAAACATAACTGCTGATTTTCTGCCAAATTTCCAGTCCCTGCGTTATTAAAAACTCTCTTCATTCACAGTGTCAGTGCTGCCATCCTGTCAACGTACTTCTCTGCTTTCTGTGATCTCCTCTGTTACTAATAATTACTTCTAATTAGAGTCTTTTTTTTTTTTTTTTTCTGTCCAGAGACCAGTGGCCTCTGTGGTTTCGTTGAGCTTGGCACTTCTTTGAGCTGCAAGGTTAAATTTAGTGCTGTGAAACTGGAGTCCTGTGACCTACTGAAGGCTGCACACAAAGGCATAGTTGACCCCCAAAAAAGAACATTAAGTTATTGCTGTCAGATGAAACCTTATTAAAAGTTCTCAGGGCCCACACATGACCCACGGTGAGCCGTAGCCATCGCATCAACCATCTTCAAAAGTTAAAGGGGCTGTTTATTTACCGGTCGAAATAATCACAAACGTCTCGAGACAGCTTATCCAGTCAGTCGAATGCAGTGTGGAAGTTCACTTTAGGAGGAACTTCCTTCAAAGCACAAAAGCAGAAAGTTGGGCTGAGGCTTTTTGATCAATAGAGTTATAACTCACCTGTCTTAACACTGTATAAATTACTTTGGAAAATATTCTTTAAAAAAAAAAAAAAATTGGTCTTTCCAGGTTAGCCCATCATACAAAATTCTGAAATAAAAAAATATTCCTATTCAGTGATTTTTAATTGGAAAAAAATAACATGACTAAATTCAGCCTATCATGTTCGATGAAGTCACTTTGTCTCCCCCTACTGGCTGAAAACAGCCATCGTCTATAACAAAGCCATTCAACAGGTTGAGGCAAAATTACTTTGTCATGTCTGAAAAGGCTGATGCAGCTAAAAGAACTGGCATCTGTGTGCCAAAAACTTACTGTATTTTTTTACAGAGAAATAACAAATTAGTATGAACAGGTCAACATTATTTAATTATTTGCAGTATAGTGGAAAGTAACAAAGTACATTTACTTAAGTACAATTTTGAGGTATTTGTAATTTATTTCCATGTGATGCTACATTTCAGAGAGAAATATTGACTTTTCTACTCCACTGTATTTATTTGACAGCTTTTAGTGACTTTAAAGAGGACACAATGGCTAATATAACAATAAGCTTTTCAAATATAACAACTTTTCCCACTGAATTTATCATTTTGATCAAATTTAAAATAAGCCAACATCTCACCAAAAAAAAAAAAAAAAAAAAAAAATCAAAGATGAGAAAAATTCCAAAAGCTGAAAACAGATTTGTGTTTTTTATTCTTTATTTGATTTTTTTTTTTGATTTTATACACTTTATTAATCCCCGAGGGGAAATTTCTCCCAGTCATCATCTGACGACCCCTCAGATTGACCTGCTGTCCCCATTTGTAAAACAATTAGTGTAAAATCAGCTGCACCTGCAGCAAAAACAGTAACACGTTTCTTACACGCTGATGCTGCAGTATTAATACTTTAATGATATGCATTTACTTTACAATTTTAGCATTTTGCTGCTTCATTACCTACTTTTAGCATAAGATTTTGCATTGTAATGGAGTTAGTTTTTTGTTTTTTTTCATTGCTGTATTGGTACTTTTACTTAAGTATGGTTCTCAGGACTTCTTCCAGCCACCTTGTTATATTTAAAAGCCTAAAATATGAGACCGATATGAGGCGTGTTGATACTCCAAAGGTCGATCAAATATGAAACAGATCATTCTTTAAAGCAGATTCTTCTAATATCATTATCTCCCACGTCCTTTTTTTAAAAATTAAAATGAAACACCTTCTCTACCTGTCCTTCACCTGACAACCCCCCCCCCCCCACCCAATTGCGCATCTGTCACAGCCAATCAGAGCCCTTCCGTAAGACCAATGAGGGCGCGGCTTCCGTCCGCCAGCCCGAGGGGACGTCGGGATAAAAACTTAGCCGAAGTGGAGACTTAAGTTTCGGGAAGAGCAGGAGGGAGGGGACTCAGGAGGCGAACTAATCCCACAGCGAGCATGACCGACGCCGAGGCGCAGAGCGCTCCACCATCGGCACCGGTGGAAGAGGAGCCACAGCCGGAGAGGAAAATCATAGGTGGGTTTGGAAACACGGCCACGTCTCAATTACAGCTTTAAAAAAAAAAAAAAAAATTAAAAAAAAAAAATTAAAAATCGTCTTCTCAGACGCGTGAAATAAAGAAAATGTTGCAGCAGCAATAATTGCCAACTTTAAACGTCGGTCAATCACTGTCACACTTCGGTGTGGTGTTTTTTTTTGTTTTGTTTTGTTGGTACAAACACGTGGTGCATTGGGTTTTACACAAGGTTTAGTGGGGAGTCACTATTTACGCCGTTGAAGTCAAATCTCTGAACAGAAAAATGGGAGCCATTTATTTGGCTCGCAGGAAATCTGAAATTGTTTTAATTTGTGACTTAACAGAAAAATGTCTCTCGGGCACGTCTTGCTTTCCTTTAATGTCTTTTTAATACATTTAAATCCACCGACTTCTTTGAGTTTATCACCGTTTTGTGCGTAATTAAACGGGGGAAAGAAGATTATTTGCGTGTTAAACTAACAGTGTGACCGAATGACCTAAATTTGCTCCTTATCAGCTGCCTCGCGCGGGGCGCGCGCGCGTGCGCGCGACCTCAGCTGCAAATCATTTTCCTGAGAAGCAAACGCGCCAATTAAAAAAAAAAAAAACGTTTATTGGGCTTTTCGACCAGAAAACCCACTAATGTCCAGTCTCAGTGGAAATGATAAACCATCAGTTGTTTGTTGTGAATCGTATTTAACTTCATTTCGGGTGTAAAACATGGAGCCGTTTCCTCGTGACCTGGTACGGGCCTGGTTTCAAAGTCTTACCGTTAATGATTGATTAACTCTCTTTTTTCTTGTTGTAATTGATGCAAAGCGAGATAAGAGGATGTTCTTTTTTCTTTTGAATGTCTCTTTTAACGTCATTTCACGTGAAATGCAACTGGGATACCCAAATGTATCATGCGCTTCTGTTGCAGCCACGTCAGTCCAAGGCACAGTGAAATGGTTTAATGTGCGTAACGGATATGGCTTCATAAACAGGTGACGTTTCCTTTCCTTTACCTGCATTACATCATTTCAGTGCTTTTTTTTTTTTTTTTTTAAAAGCAACATCAGCAATGTTTTTTTTTTTTTTTTAATTTTTTTTAAATTTTTTACTAATGGTCAGGTTTTATTTCTCACAGAAATGACACCAAAGAAGATGTATTTGTTCATCAGGTAAGACGGAGCATTTTTTTTTATTTTTAATGAATGTTTTTATGAGTTGATGGGATACATAGTTTTTCTCCACAGACTGCCATCAAGAAGAACAATCCTAGGAAATTTCTCCGCAGCGTAGGAGACGGCGAGGTCGTAGAGTTTGATGTGATAGAAGCGGCCAAGGTGAGAATCGGGCCGCAGTTACATTTCAAAGTGTCATTATTTCAACTGTTTAAAATCGGTTGTCGAACTTGGGTTTCAGGGCTCGGAGGCAGCCAACGTGACCGGTCCGGGCGGTGTTCCAGTAAAAGGCAGCCGCTACGCACCCAACAAACGTCGCTTCCGTCGACGGTTCTTCCCCCGCAGCCCTCAGCCCGGTGACAAGCCGGCCGACGGCGACGCGCCGGCTCCCGAGACCGACGGCTCGGTGGAGAACGGCGGAGTGAGGCCTCAGCAGCGCCGACGTCGGCCCCGCAGACCACCGCAAGAGGCACAAGAAGTAAGAACCAAGCCCATGATGGAGCTTTTGATTTCGCCGTGATAGTTTCCCACTTTTTTTTTTTTTTTTTTTTTTAATTTTATTTAACCGAAACGGAGTGAATGAAAATTTGATGGTGAAAATCTGAATACGCCAAAGAAAAAGTACATTGTGTTTTAGCGGTCAAGGGGAGCTGTACCGGAACAATCAGGGCTTCAGGGTAGTCTGACATTTACAGCGGAGGATTATCAGATTATTATTATTATTATTGTTTGTTAAATTGATCAAATGTAGTTTAAAGCTATGGATCGAACTGGTCTCCTGTTTCTCTTTTGTTTTAGGGTGAAGTTGAGGAACAGAAGGATGGAGACGACCCGACGCAGCGGCCGCAACGGCGCAGATTCTGGCGTCCGTACCGCAGGTGACCCGACATCACTGCTCATAAATCCTGTTGATTTCATGAAGTATTTCCACCTCTGGATGGCAGAAGCACAGGAGTTTATTTTTTTTTTAATGTGATTGACTTGAATTCAGACCGTTCCGCCCTCGCCCACCTCCTGAGCACTCGGCAGACGGCCAGCCGGCAGCTGCTCCGGAGGAGAGCAAGGACAGGAGCAGGACCAGGAGCAGGAGCAGGGCGAGGTGAAGCCGATCAAGGCCTCCGAAGGCCCCCAGACCAACGAAGAAACAGCCGAAACAGCCGAGGGCCCGAAACAAATCCGCCAGCCCAGAAGACGCAGGCAAAGAAACTCTGAATCTTCTGCCTCAAAAGTAAGTGATCACGGTTCATGAATAAAACTCCGAGAAGTGAAGTGCCGAGACCATTTACCAAACACGGCTGAATATTTATACGAAAAGGGAAGAACTCGCATTTGAGCTGTAAAGGTCGTTTAACTTGCCAGCAAAATCTTGCCCCAAGTCCTGAATCAGGATATGATGTCAACGATCGAATGTAGGTCATCAAGAAATGCTGACCAGAGCGTTTCTCACTGAAAGCAGTGTAGCACTCAAATCTGATCTTTTTTGTTTTTATTTCCCTCTACGCAGGAAATAGTTATTGGCATACTTCTAACCAAGCAGTCTAATGTTTATACTGTGCATTTTACAATAGTATTGGATTGTGTCTGTGGAACCAGTTTGTCCTCTCGGTCAACTTGAAGGCAAAAAAAAAAAAAAAAAGTCAATGCAACATTTTAAGATTTAAATTCAAACCCTTGTAACCACTCAAGATATGTTCATGTTTTTGAGGAAAAAAACCGAGACGGTTGTTTTTGCATGTTGTGGTTTACTGTTACATACTGAACACTTAAAAAAAAAAAAAAAATGTATTCTGCTTGCACACCTTGAAGAATGATGCAGAGAAGTCTGCATCAGAGCCCGGGACCCCACCTCAGACCTCAAAACCAACTGACCTGAAATCAACATCTACATCAAAATCACCAAAGGCCTCCCCGAAAACCTCTCCAAAAACGCCCAAATCCCCCGAGGTAAAGGCGTCGCAGCCGACGGTATCCTTGACTTGTGGTTGCCGCCGGTCTGAACCGTGTCCTTCCCTTCAGCAGGCAGCAGCCGCCACAGAAGCCCCGGCACCGACAGAGTGACGTCCGTGAGAGGACAGTCACGTGACCCTTGGAAAGAGGTGGGACCCCACACTTAAAGTGGTGCAGCCCCGGGTCGGGTCGGGCGGGGTGGGAGATGTGGCGGGTAGCGTTTGTTTTGTGCCACATTGACGGACACTAACGGGCAGTTTAGTGAAGAAACTGGATTTAAGGTGCAATGATGGAATTAAAAGGGATGGAAAGGACTTTCTTTAAGGACTCGGTTTTATGTTTGACTTTTGTCTAATACAGGGAACATTTCGGCTCAGAAACTCTGGGACCCAGGATTTCAGACCTATATATCTATAGATCCATATCTATAGATAGATAGATGGATAGATATAGATTATATATATGTGTATGTATATAATCCTCCTTTTAGGATTAGAGGTGTCTTTTTTGTTTCTTCACTGTCCCTGTGTCCTTTTTATTTGTCTTTGTTGTTTTGTTTCTCGTAGGTCCTCGGGTTGGAGGACTGGACCTATTTCACAACACATGCACTGCCCCCCTCACCCCACCCACCTGGTCTCGCTGTCGTCCCCCCAGAACCCCCCCCTCATCTTGTCTTGTGTTGTCCTGTCTAGACGCTGACATGTGGAGAGGGACGGGGCGGGGAAGAAGGGGGATCCAGGTGGGTGGTGGGTGCATATTTAGAAATTTAAAAAGTACATCTTTAAAGAAGAAACATGGGGAAAGAAATGGACAATCTACTTGGTAGCCCAGTTATTTCAACTGCCCCTTTAAAAACATTTTTTCTTTAACTGGAGCACATAAAAGTAGATTATATAGGAACCAGCCTTGTTTTTTATTTAGATTCTTTTAATTTGGTGGTGCATTATGGGAGTCAGTTTAGTTCTGTTACCACCTCAATCAAGTCTTGAAACTACTCCCTTCACCTCCTCAGTCTGAGGATGGATTGATGATATATAAAAAAAAAGAAACTTTATTTCCTTTGTTTTACTTATTTGTGTGTGCTTTTGTTTGGAGGGGATTATGTGCAATGTCAGTACCTAAATGCTAATTAATAAATCATGTTTGCAAATCTCAGGATTCAGTCGTTTTTTGTTTTTGTTTTTGTTTTTTTCTTCTTATAATGAACGGGGTGCAGATTAGATGATGCCGCTTTAGACCCAATATGCGGGTTTTTTTGTTTTTTAAATCGGATTAAACTGTTTTCTAGAAATTATGAGGTCTTCGGATGTTGCCGGTAACATTATTTACCTTCCACAGCATCAATATTCACTCTATACAAATAACATGTCTTCTCTGAACAGTCTTGGTACAAATTATTATGATTTATTTTTTTTCTTTCAGAAGGTAGTGATACACACCATTAAAGAATAGACCGCAAACAGCACACATGACAGATGCCAAGAAAAATACACAAACCTGACGATTGTGATACAAAATTCATCCACAAGAACGCTTCACAGGCAGCCCTCATGATCACACATCTCGCTCTACTAATATCGGGCTTCTGTTCACAAAACCAAACACCAGCTGGAGTGCATCAACAATTTAAACTTTTTATACCATCATACTTTAATATGAACAAACATCACACCGTATGTACACATGAAGTAGTAAAATAGCGTCTTTTAAACGTAGCATTTCTGTAACTTGTGCAAGGAGTTTCTCATGAACAGAAAAATACTTGAGCTGGGAAATACTCCTGAATGAAAGTCCAGTTTAAGAATGAAGAAGTTGAGGCTCCCCTCTTTACGAGAAGTCAGAGAGTCGTGGCTCATTATGGACAGATGGCATGTTGCTGTTTCCTACACCGGTCCAACACCTGAGCTTTGGCCCTTGCACCAAAACTCGACACTTTTGACACGTGAATAAGGTCTTTCCTTAAAAAAAATTTTTTTAAAAACTCCTTTGAGAAAGAAGTCACTCTAAATGTGTTTTTAAACCCAAAATCTTTGGATAATCAATCTAAAATTCACATGAACTTCACTCCAAGTCTGATCAAAGAACAAAAAGTACTCTGACTGCGCCACACCAGCTTTCAGTAGTAGAACCCTTTTCGGTGCTTCATGATACGTCTACATTTTAGTTTGAACCCAAAGAAGTGTTTTACCCCAAAGTATTTAGACCTCAAATCTTGTAGTTGGACTTTAGTTAAAAAAAATAAAATAAAATGCCACATTAGCCTCATGAATCCCATCTTTTAGTGTGTTCCCATCATCTTTAAAAAAAAAAAAAAAAAAAAAAACTTCATTGCTGTTCATCCTACTGTTTCTGTATCTGAAAACTTTGGACGTCTTTGTTTTATGAAGTGCAGGAATTCCAAAGTCTCTCCACCTCCGTCTGTCAATAATTGCCACCGAGTGCTTCACCATGGAATCAAATCCTACCGCACTGGCAGTCACCGCCTCAAAAGTCCAGACAGCCTTGAAACTACAGCAGTCAACCCCTAATCCAGAGGTTCACAGCCTTTGTCGAGGCAGAATTCATAACCATTAACTTGCAGTGGCACCGGCAATAGGACAATTCCAAAACACCCAAATTGTCACACACTTCAACACTGCTTTGGCACCACAATCTATATGAATACAACGATAGACCTCAATATACATGTCAGAAAATAAGAGTTGGGAGTCAGGCCCGTATACACTGCTCATCTCAAGTTGTAACCAGTTCCATTTTCCTTCGAAAGGGACTTTTCAGTTGATGCTTTCCTCCCCCAGGTAGTCCAACTCGGTGCTGGGCTTGTCCAGGTCCATGTCCATGTCCATGTCCATCATCCCTCCCGCCGAGTGTTGGTGGAAGTTGCCTGCGATCTGGTCAAAGGTTTTGCCCCGCGTCTCCGGCACCCGGAAGAACGTGAAGATGAGGAAGAAGAGGAGGAGTACCGCGAAGATCAGGAAGACGTACGGCCCGCAAAGTTCCTGGGGGAGGATGGGAGGAAGGTCAGGGGTTGAGGCAGAGACCTCGGAAACGTGTAAAAAGATCGTACCGAAGAATGGAAAACCATTGGTGGGCTGCTCGTCCTCAACATCTATCGAAGGTACTCACAGCGACATATTGGAAGCACATGCCGATGATGAAGTTGGCCGTCCAGTTGGAGCAGCCTGCCACCGCCATGGCGGCCGGCCTCGGACCTTGAGAGAAGAGCTCGGCTACGAAGAACCAGGGGATGGGACCTGGACCGACCTCGAAGAAGGCAACGAAGCCAAAGATGGCCAGCATGCTGATGTAGCTCATCCAAGGAACACTCTCCTGTCAAGTGGAAGAAAACAAGTATTTTAGAGACTGGTAATTCATCATAGGTAAAAAAATAAAAAATAAAAAAGTCCTCGTGTCACTCACCAGTAAAGCGAGTGCCACGGTCATGATGATGGCGCAGATGCACATCCCTCCCAGTCCTAACATGTGGAGCGTCCGTCGACCCATCCTCTCTATGAGGAAGAGCTGTTTACGAGAAGAAAACGGGGTAACAGAGAGGCCGTTAATCCTCCGTGGCCGACTCGAACTAAAACCTACATGTTCTGCTTGAGTTACTTTTGATAGCAAATCACTGAATTTTGTAGGGAAGTCTGATTCTTTGTCAAATATACGATTCGACGTCATAACAGGACTAAAGGTTTACAGCCATCAGCAGCCCTGTGAGGCAGTATTGCTTTACTGAGGTAAAAGTACTTAATTATAGGTTAAGGTTCTGCATGAGACATCCTACTTCAGTAAAAGTACATAGCCAAAAAGTATTAGCAGTAAAAATATAGTTCAAGTATTACAGTAAAAGTACTGGACTGGTCCCTCTGACTGATATAATATTATATAGATTGGTGATAGTGAAGCATCAGTGTGTAAGCAGCATGTTCGTCACGTATCAAATTTAATGGTGATTCAGTCAACAATTATTAGGATTGTTTGCGGATGGAGAGGAAGAATTTATAACATTTAGCAACAGCACTGTCCTAAATTTGTTCTAATACTTTAGTCTGGAGCAAAGTGGCTGACCATCCGACATCGTCACCCCTCGTGGCTAAAATCGGTTTCCTTGACCCATGAATGACATTGAAACACATTGACATGCCAAACTAAACTTGGCCTACGTGGATGCCGGAATATTTAAACAACCTCCTATTATCTTATTTACTCTTTGATAACAGTGTTAAACAGTAATAGAGACACGCCGTGGTACACGGCATCAATGTCATCTTCATCGTTTTAGGTTTAAAAAATGATTTTAACACTTTAAATGGAACTCGTGTGAGAAAGGAGGAGTGTGTCAACAAGGATGAAGTTCTGTTGGTGTGACTGCTCACCGAGACCATGGTAAAGGCGCAGTTTACTACTCCGGCTCCGATGGTGGCGTAGACTGGACTCTGGACTCCTGCCTTCATGAAGATACTGGTGGAGTAGTAGAAAATCTGCCAGCGGGATACACAGATTTAGGTTGGGTTAATGTTACACCGCACTGATTGCTCGTGTTTGAAAGACTCTCTGATGTCAAATGTGATGCCGAATGTAATGGATGATGTCGTTTCGTAGGTGTGACTCACGGCGTTGACCCCAGACAGCTGCTGAGAGAGCTGCAGCAGGATGGAGATGATGATGGGCTGGCGGTAAAATGGCGAGCGAAACAGCTCCAGGATGGACACCTTCCTCTCCATGTCCATCCTCCTCTTCTCCTCCTTCATCTCTGCCAGCATGTCGCCTACCTCCTGCCGACCCGTTAACCTCCTCAGGCCTGCACAGGGGAGAAAGGGAAAGAGTGAGAAGTGAGTTTTTTCATCGATGTATACTCGTACCAATTTGAGTTTTGAACCTTCCAAGAGAAGATATTTTGGATCCCCGATTTTTAAGGAATAGTCCTGATGAAGAGGCTCTATGAAGTTTCATGGGGCCGACTATATTTTATATACTTTAACTCAGTACATACATTTTACATAATGGGATCCAGGTACTTTACTACAAATACAAAGTACTGTAGGTTACTGTAAGTGGTTAGATCGTATAGAAAACTTCACCATTATTACTTTTTTACAGGTTAGTATTGGGAGTTACTTTGCATTTCTAAGGTAAATTGTGGGCACTGAGGGAATAGTTTACCCGACCATGAAAATTCAGCCTTGACTTCCTGTCAGTCAAACGTCCTGTGAGGTGACTAAAATGCAGAAATGGTCCCAATATCTCCTTGAGCCAACTTTTAAAACCCAAACTACAGCAGCAGGTACAATAGCCGAAGATGACACGCTGGATTTATGAAATGCTGTGGGAGGTAAATGGAGACATTTTAAAAACATTTTAAAAAGGGGTATACAAATGTTTTTTGTATTTAATTTCCCAAAATTAGGAAGAACTCACAAGAGATATATTTTTTTTTTAAAAGACTGAAGCAGTGGATATCCTGACTTTCAGTTTTTCATATGGGTCAAGCTCCAAAAACACCTGATGGATTTCCCATAAGATTAGGGTTAGCAGAAGTGTAGAGGTTGTGCATAGTGTGCGTCCCTCCGGATGATCCAATCCAACTGTTTCATTAGACCCTCCCTGCCTTCCTAAATACCTATTTCTTTCAAACTCCTCAAACCCTGTTAGAAATGTTAAACCTGGAGATTTCAATAACCCCAGAGACATTACGAGGGTTATTGTTACAAGGTGACTCACCGCTCTTGGCGTGGTGCTCCTGTGAGCGGACGATGTAGAGGAAGCGGGGGCTCTCGGGGCAGAAGGGCAGCAGAGCCATCTGGAAAACAGTCGGCACGACCGTTAAGCCCAGCAGAACAGGCCACAAGTCCTCGCTGCCGAGTAACGACTCCAGACCGAGGATCTGCACGGGGAGAGGAGCCAAACGATTAAAAATATGTGGAAAATATTCATGTAAAAGATCGAACGCAAGGAAAACACTTGTCATGTGAAGATAAGAAGAAGATGCTGAGAGGGAGAGTTGAAGGGAAAGGCCACACCTGAGCTATGAGAATACCGGTGACTATAGCCAGTTGGTGCAGCGTGCCCAGGGCCCCCCGAAGACTCGTTGGCGCTATCTCACCCACATACATCGGTGTCAGGCCAGAGGCCAACCCTGCACGGAGGGAAAGGTGGACGAAAGACAGAAATCGGACGTGAGAGAGCTGCAAAAACAACTGAGAACAACAAAAGAAAACTGTGACTTTCTTGTGATTTCACATTTGTTTGGACGGCTCACCGCAGTAGGCACCAATGATGAAACGTCCCAGGATCATCATTTCAAAGGAGCGACAGAGCTTGGACAACCCCATCAGACTTCCACCAATGAATGCAAACAAGTTGTTTATGAGCATGGCTTTCCTCCTGGAGCAAACACAGACGAGCATCTTTGGAATTATGGATCGCATCTAATATCATCTAAATGTGACCTATGTCATTATTAGAGAGTATAAGAGAAGAGACAGATGTTTGGCAGGATGCTGGGACAGTTTTTTTGTCCAGCTGAAGTTAGTGGTTTGAATGTGCACGGACAGGTTTATTTTAGCCTCCGGAGGGCGCTGTCATACAAAAAAGGTCAGTTAATTTCGACTAATTAAAAATCCAGAATCTCAAATATGTTAAATTCAGACATACATGTCTCCTCCTCCTTCTCCTCAAATCCTCAAATCCTCACATAACAGTCCTATACTGATGTTTAAGTTGAGCACACATCAGCAGATAAATGTATAAAAAAAAAAGTGTCATTCTGCACAGAGAAGGATAAACATTGAAGAAACAGAAGAAATATTTGGTATATTTTCAACAGAAGGAGGTTCTCTATGACCCACAAAACCTCCTGTCCTGACAAATGTTTCGAGGCAGGCTGCTCACGTCTGTCATTTTTTGCGCTCCGGTCCGTTTCCTCCACTGAACAATAAGATCTATTGTTAGAGAGGACGTCTGCCTTTGCAGGACACTTTGAGTTGCATCTAATAAATCACGTTGACCTCAGGTCACTGCCACTTGCACAAGTCTTCACCAGCCCCGTCGGTGACAGCTGCTTTTTTTTTTTTAGGAAGGCCTTTTCCTGATTGCACCCACGCTGAACACCTCCACCCCTCCTGGCCCAGTGTCTCCGGCACTGTTTTGATCCCCTTTCGGTCGCTGGAAGCTGTGGGATGGGGGCCCAGCTTGCATCCCGGCTCAGGTTACAGCGGGAAAACTGGGTCGACGTGTAACATCGTTGGCAGAGCTTCCCCTGAATGACTGAGACGAGATGCTGGGAGGCAACATAGGCAACTACAAGACCTCTAAATCTCTCCTGCAGTTTGTGCTTTTTCTCCCGTCCTCTCTCTTGTTATACCTTTCTATTTGTGGTTACTGGCCCCAGCAACCAGCCCATTGTTTGTCGTCTCTCTGTGCTGTTCTTTTCTGTTTCTGCTCTCCCCTCACCCCGACCAGCCGAGGCAAGTGGCTCCGAGTCTGCTTCTGTCGGAGGTTTTCTTCCTGTTAAAAGGCCGTTTTTCCTTCCAGCTGTCACACACCAGCTGTGTGACCGTAACCAAAACCATGTCGCCTCGCTTTAATGGACAACACAGTGATCTGAGCAGCCAGCTGGAAACAAGCACCTGAATCTACAACTTCACAGTCAAAACATCATATTAATCAGCTCGGGCCTGGTGCATCTGTTTTTAAAAGTATTTTCCAAAGCTTTGGCTCATGTACCGTGCAGGACGCAGGCATCGTAATTAACCTTAAAACCACTGGATATGTAACATCCTGTGTTCTCCTACCTTCCCAGCCACTCGGAGACAAAACCCACGCAGAAGGAGGAGAACATGCCGCCGATGGAGAAGATGGCCACGGACAGTGACCAGAGGGAGGTGAGGGTCCCCGAGGGGATGGGCTCTCCGTACCGGTGCACCCATGTCGCGTTGTAGTCCTCCTCGATGATCTGCAGGGGGCACGAAGACAAGTCACGCCACGTAATGAATTTCTTACAGGAACAGAACAATCTGCATAACAAATTTGGAGCTTGGGGTCTGTTGCAGTAAAGATAATTTGCTTACAGATTCTATGGGACAGCAGGATTTTTTTTTTTTGGGGGGGGGGGGGGATAGGACACCATTTAAGTTATTGTTTGATCACTTAGTCCTTCATTTCAAAATGTTGCCAATTTTACACTTTTATTTGACTAAAGTTGCCTCATATTTACATTTTTGGGGCTTATAAAACAAGAGATTTGTAGAAAATAATGTTTATATTTCCCAAAATCTCCAAAGTTTCCAAAGTCAGCTCTTAGCGTGAGTATTAAAAAAATGTAAGTCGATATCCGGGATATCCCGGCCAGGATTTTAACATTTGATCTCTGAGATGGAACCACATTAATACAAATGTGAAGGGATCGTCAGCACAGCAGCAGAGGGAGATCTAAGTGAAGCATGCACATAAATGAAGGACCAGCCTGTCAGCAATATTCAGGATATAAAATACAACCAATACTTAATGGCCTCTTGCTATGACATCTCTTATATAATGGCCAACAAAACTAAATGAAAATAACACACACACACACACACACACACACACACACACACACACACACACACACACACGAAGCAGCTCAGCTTCTATTTTGGTTTTAGCACCTCTGTCATGTTTGCAGTAAATCAGGTTGCCCTGACTCAACCGAGTGAGACATACCGAAGAACACCGTCGGCTGTTGGGTTTGATGTAACATTGATACATGTGATTAAGGACGTAGCTGTAACAGAGTGTGATGTGCGCAGGTGCTTAGACACTCGTGAATCACTCCCGATGCATATTTTCCATGCTGTACCCAAGCGTGCCGCCTTGCTGGAGCACAATATGTGGCTGCAATATGAGCAGCAACTTATTGCATGACTACAGCAAGTCAGGTTTTAAAAAAATCACGTGCCTGCATCTAAATATATTTACATGTATGCAGCCAGTGTTTGTATTTGAAGGGTCCGGCACTAAGTTATAACCAATCACGTATCTCCTCCTTTCTCATAAAGCAAGCAGAAATATTCTCTGTTTTCCATGAGACGAGAGGCCGACTGGAGGCTGCCACCGGTGTGTTGACACAATGAAGATGTTGGCCAAACTGATCCACCCCACGCTGCTCTCTCCTCCGACTCCCCTTCACCGAGCTTCCACGACTTCACAGCATCACACGCGAGGCTCTCGCTCTTCCTTGTTTATTTTCTAAACATCATCGGGCATCACGGCCGCGTGTTGTGGCGTCAAACACACCGCCTTGTAAAATCCGGAAATACTGACAAACAGCTGAGTTTGGTTAAATGTCGCTGTGTTTGCGTCATGCATCTTTCGCTTCTAATGCAGACTGGCACCTGTTTTGCCACTTTTTTCTATTATTATGGGCTCGTTCCGAACATCAATGCTATGTTTTTTCTTTCTTTTCTTTTTCTTTTTTTTTTTACCTTCTGAGGTGCATTGATAACACCGATGTTGTAGCCGAACTCCAGAGATCCGAGGACAGCAGTGAAGACTGAGAGAGCGAGAGTTGAAGTCACTGTCTGGAGAAGAGACACACACAAAAAAAAAAAAAACACACACAAAGAGAGGTGAATAACATGTCAATAACTCTGCTATTTTTAGAGCGGTCAATAGTGCTGACAAGTCTTTTCATAACAGTAATAATGGCAAATAATAAGAGAGCTTAAGTGGACGGCCAGGTTTGGTTTCACTGCTCCACTAACATCAACTATATATAACTGTGATTCGGAGGAGAGACAATCTCTTTAGTGGCGTCCATGACTTCACCGGCTACTTTACTGTTGACGCCTGAACTTTAGCTTTCCTCCCGTTTCCCATCAGGCCTCAGGCACCTGTCTCCACGGTGACAAATGAGGTGACCTTGGGGAAATGAGGACCTCCCCTCCAGCAAAGTGTGTTTAAGTCTCCAAAAAAAAAGATGAGTCGTTTTGTAACTGGCCAATAAATTATAAAAGAGTCGAAAGATATTAAAACTCAAAACTGATATTATGACAATTTAATGGTGATTTTCATGCTTTTAAGAGCTGGTTGATAAACAGAAAAATACAGTCATTTTGAAATTTGGGCCAAATTTGTGTGAAATAAAATTTTTATTGGAGGGAAAATATATGTACAACTGTTTGATGTGCATTATTTTATTTTGTAAAAAGGTGAACATTTAATTTTTTTTTATTTGAGCACATTTGATCCTGTGATTATTACCTCTGGATCCTTTAGCAAAGTTTGACCAATTGTTAGTTGTAAATCTGTAACTGCGTGTCTTGACCTTGCTGTGTTGGGTCTCTAGATAAGTGCTGTTTAGTATTCTTGAGCCAAAACAAAAGGGGGTGTGTTTCTGAGCGTGTGTGTCCTTGCAGAAAAGCTAAAGCACCAGAAGCAGCCAGTTATTCTTCATTACCCTTCACGTTACCTGCATTTCACTGCGCTTACGGTGGACTACTTAGTAATTCATTTACTTTATTCACTGATTAATCTGTACCTACTTTTAATAACAGTAAGGTAAAACAGGAGGCCATGTGACGAGACTTTTCATCTTGTGACGTAGTCTGTCTCCAGTTCACTAGCAGCAGCTTAAGGAGTTGTTGCCTTGATGGCATCACAGATAACAATCAACTCTTTTATATTTCAAGGTCTCCGAAAAGGCAAAATTATCCACAATGAGAGGAATAGAACTCACAACTTCCTGACCGAGAAATGATTCTTCCATAGAGCTGAAGGGAGCGCTAAACACAGGCACTGTTTATAAGGGTGGTGAGAAGGAACCAGTCAAACTAGATGGTCTGTGACCAACCCACAGGACTTAGCTCTGATCTGTAAACACAGATATTTGACTGGTCAAGGTCACCACTAAGAACTAATGCTGTCCTCTATAAATGACACAATGACTGTTTGCTACTAAGGCCTTCATTATAGATTACTGGTATTCTCAACTGTTCATTGTTTTAGACTCTGTTTAAAGTACAACACAGGATTAGATTGCCTCAACAGTTGGGAGATTTTAGAGCTGAGAATCATGTAAATATGATTTCATATCCTTTTCTATTTGTCATTTTCCCCCGACCAATCAATGAGTTTATGCTTATTTATTGCATTTTACGAGACAGTCTACAATTCTGCATATCAAACACGCAATCTGTCTTCCAATCTTTGTGATATACCCGTGCGTAAAATCTATCCATAGACGCCCATGCATTGAAAAGCGCACCGGGCTACGCTAGAAATAACAGCTTTTCCTGCAACACACAACTTTTCTAATCACTTTTGCGACTTAAAAACAAGCACAAACAGATTCACAAACGGTAAAAAAGCACGCTTGAAGAAATTACCTCCCCCCCGAGTTGATGAAACCCAGTCGGCATGATTTTGGCAGCTCCAGGCACCCAGTAGCAGTCGGTGACAGATGCCTCTGTTGCCAAATGGAGACAAACCCTGGTAGCTTAAACGTTGAACACTCTACTGTAGCACCAAAAAAAAAAACCCCAAAAAACGGGCAGACGTATTAAATCCAAACGAGTGATAAATCTGCTGCGTCCTGTCCTGCAGTTTGTCCTCCCTTCTTTGAAGTTTGTGTTGTCCGTCCAGCTGGGGATAAAATGACACCCGCACAACCACGTGCACGCCTCTCGTATCCACAGCAAAGAGGAGGAACGGGGAGGGGAGGGGGTGAGGCTGCTGCTCCTGAGAGGCCCCTGTAGGCTGATCTTGAGGTTCTGCAACAGAGGTCGAGACGCAAGCAGGAAGCTCTCTTGACCTTAACTACCATTGGCTGAACACGACAGGGGGACAGAGAGAGCATGTGGACAGGAAGAAGACCATGCAGGACAACAGAAAGACTGGGGTGCTACAGAGGAGGTATCTTTTTTTTAATTTTTTTTTTTATTGGAGATGAAGCACTGAATTGGAGGAGGTGTGATTACATTTTGAGATTCCTCTTTAAATCAACAGTCTTTAATCAATCTGGAGCTCATGAGGTTTTGAGGATTGCAGAAGGCCAAATTTGGTGTCAGGCCCCAGTTTTATGAGCTCTGTTACATAATGTCAATGAGCCTTTTTGAAGTGTGATAGACTTATAGACAAAGATGTGAGTCATTTTTATGTTTTCCCATCGGAAAGAGCTGCCGCTTAAGATGAATAATTCAGTTTTCAGAAGTACAAATCTTTAAATAAAGGTACAATATGGAGATTAAATTGTTGCACAGGTGTTGGATGTCAGATGAACTGCGGTCAAAGTCCGCCACCATGACTCACCAATCCCATGCAGCAGAGAGGGGCTCGTCTTTGCCACTCTGGTGACCATTGTCTGTGTTCCCAACAGTCGTAAATCCCTTTCTATTTCAGATCACATGCCAAAGAGGTCACGCATCGCAGCCACACTCTCTTCCCCCTCTGTTCCACAAACCCTCCATACTCCCTCTCTGCTGCACACAACAAAGCAGCAGGCAACAGGTGGATCCTAAATTTGGGCACGAGTCACCTGAGTTCGCAGTGTAGGTGTGGTCACGAGAAGTTTGGGGACAGACCGGGTGGTGGGACTGAGGGTGTAAATTAGAGGGGGTGTGTTGGGGGAGGGTTTGCATGTGCAGGCAGTGATTGGAAAAAATATTCTACTCTGGCTCTCTCGAAAAAAACCTATCCATGCCCTCCCCTCGCGGACACACCCCCCGTCTCACTCCACCTTCTCCTTGGGAGCTGGCCGCCTTTGCCATTTCCTTTTGCTGCCCTAGTCGGCACATCGTGACACAGTGGGGGAATCTGACACCCTCCTACTCCTTGCCCCCCTCACCCTCATCCAAAGCCAGGGCCCCAAGCACAGTCATGTGTGAGTCTGACTAAATGTAGAGAAACGTTACACCATCAGAACAGTGGCGTAGAGCCCCTGCCAGCATATGTACGCAACCCCGGGGAGACAGATTATCTTACATTTCCAAAAAGTATCACATGAATTCATACAGACGGAGCCAAGAAGACAGAACTGCATGTACGGTCGTAAACTTGGTTAAATACGCTTGTTATGTCAACGTCTTTTCACCAAAATGCACTCGTTCAGCTGCTACTTCACAACACAAAATATCACCTGTGTTGTCCCCAAACTGGAGGGTGGCAGCCACTGTGTTTGTGTGTGTGTGTGTGTGTGTGTGTGTGTGTGTGTGTGTGTGTGTGTGTGTGTGTGTGTGTGTGTGTGTGTGTGTGTGTGTGTGTGTGTGTGTGTGTGTGTTACTGTTACCTGACCTAAAAAGTCACACCACCACAAAGACGCACACACACCATGTGACGGCTCTCTGCCACTCACTCAAGTGATAAAAAGAAGCAGCGAGTGTAAACACTGTTCTTCTTTGGAATGACCTGTTTATATATATGATACGTGTGTGTGTGTGTGTGTGTGTGTGTGTGTGTGTGTGTGTGTGTGTGTGTGTGTGTGTGTGTGTGTGTGTGTACGTGTGTGTGTGTGTGTGTGTGTGTGGTCGGTGGGGTCAGCTGGTTCAAAATCACGCTATAGTAAATTGAGTCGCGTGATGACCGGCAGGTGTGTTGGTCACTCTCGGTGTGTGACGAGCCGACATCGTGGGTCCAGTTGTGTGCAGAGAGAGAAATGCAGGATTCGTATGATCAAAAACGTTTTGAAACAAACATCAGCGACACGTTTTATTGAATAGATATCACGTATAATATATATCAGGTTATGTGATCTGTTTTAAAGTGACACACTTCCAGGTTAGATATAACATGATCCAAGACACTAAAAAGGTGCTGAATAACTGTACAAATATAGATTAAACTACAGATTACCAACCATGATTTGGAGAAATGCATTCAGTTAACAAAAGTACCATTTTATTTGAATGAACATGTGAGTGAAGCACAAGCTGTAAACACTTATTTTCTTATTTGAATATGTGAAGATTTTTCTTCAATGGATCGTGATTAAAGTCAATTTAACTCAAAATAAATCCCAAATTTATCCTGTGAAAGGGCACTTTCTGCAGGAAGACACCAAACTCAATCCTGAGGACACATCAAATGTGATTAAAAAAAATAAATAAATGTCAAGCTTAAGAGAATAGTTATACATTTTGGGAAATTTGGTTATATTTGCCATAAACTCAAGAAAACAAATCAATGTATTTTCCAAAAAGTCAAGTTAATGGTTGATTATTTAGGTCCTACCATCCCAGGTACAGTGAAGAGGGCCAGTTTCCATCTGCATGTCCCCGTGCTGCCTGCATGGGAAGACAGACACAAAAAAGAAATTGGTTATTTAATGATGGTGTCTATTTGTCAGCGGGCTGATTGGTAAGAAATCCTGCAAGTAATTCATGTCAGAAAATCTTAAAACAGTCGTGAAGGCGACAGACAAATTTGCAGCAAATAATACGAGCTACTGAGGCCAACCTTTTTCATCTATCTATCTATCTATCTATCTATCTATCTATCTATCTATCTATCTATCTATCTATCTATCTATCTATCTATCTATCTATCTATCTATCTATCTATCTATCTATCTATCTATCTATCTATCTATCTATCTATCTATCTATCTATCTATCTATCTGTCTGTCTGTCTGTCTGTCTGTCTGTCTGTCTGTCTAT
This sequence comes from Brachyistius frenatus, assembly GCF_029030835.1. NCBI lineage: Eukaryota > Metazoa > Chordata > Actinopteri > Embiotocidae > Brachyistius > Brachyistius frenatus. The sequence goes on from NW_027210907.1 coordinate 257,411, forward strand.
CTATACTTGCACAACAACCTGCACGTAGCTCACGCTTGTGGCACGTTGGGAAAGTCTGGTTTAAAATTATGCTATGGGATGATACTGATTCTTTTCCCCTCTCTACCCTGATCCTGTTCTGTTCCACTATTGTATCTATATGCGGTGCCGCTGTGGAATCAAGTTCAGAGTGGACTCATTGGCCCCACCAGCACATTCATTCAAAGGTCAAACAGCCTCCTTTCCCCAAAGTGGCACCGATAACCGCGAAGCACTCCGAGAGGTGGACGAGAACCAACATTTGGGGAAGGGGAGAGGGGGGTAACCTTCGGCTGCGGCTCCCAGCTGACAGTTCGTGACCAGACACCGGTGTGGAGTTTCTCTGCTGCTCCCAGACCCCCCAATGCTGCAGAAGTTGATCTCATCTGCAAAGAGCGAACGAGAGGTGACATCATTCATCCGGCCCGTTACGACCGATTGGGAAATGATTTCAGAGTGTTAACGTGTGAAATCAGCTGAACTGAACTCAAACTCTGGTTTCAGACCCCAGCAGGAGGAAACCACCTCCGACAGTCCTCGAGTGACACCCGGTTCCTCTAGGGACGCTCTCTTAAAGTTGACCTCTGACCTCGCTGGAGAGAATATGTGTTCACCTGTCAGAGATAAATCTGTCTCCTTCGACAGCTTTAACAGACCCGGGTTGTTTCCAATGTGCAATTTTGAGTCATGTAATTCTCTTAAGTAGGTCATGTGACTTTAATGGTTATTCACGTTTTGTATTTTACAGTTGACACTTTTATTTAATCAAATTTAAAAAGGAGGAAATTTTCTGAAAGAGTGACGCTCTGCATCTTAATTAGGGCCCGAGCACCAACAGATTTTGTCGGACCGACTTGGAATTTAGTGTATGCAAAACGTTTAATTTCTCCAAACGTTTCAACTTCACTAAAAGTTGAATCACCGAGTTAACCAGACTGTCGGTTGAGTCTCTGGAAAGCTCTGAGTGAACTCTGTGAAACTCTTTCTCCTGCTACCATTCAGCAGCGACAAAGATAGTCCAGCGTCTACTACGCCGACACCGGAAACGACCTCGTGAAGTCACGGGTTCGAGTCCCGCAAAGGTAACACTCACGGTTTACAGAGGGCAAGTCCCCTTAATAAGCCACATGGTTCTTGGTGAGACCTCCTAAGGCAAGTCCCTCTAAGGGTAAGCCACACAGGTTCGGGTACGTGCAGTAATACTTATACCAAAGATCAACAATGATATAAAGCTAAAAAAAAAAGTCCAAAAGTGACTTTCTTTTTTTATTGTGCACTGGTTAGTTGAGTCACAGAGAAGTAACTTGATGCATGTCAGAAAAAGGTCATATTGTCCAGTGTGACAACACGAGTATGTTGCCCAAAAAGTGACCCAAAAGTCTTTTTTTTTTTTGTGCATACAGTAAAGCCAGGGCGACACAGGAAGTTGATGTTTAAGGTCAAACGATGCTCCAAACCTCACCGTGAATCGTAAGTAAAAAAAAAAATTAAAAAAATAAAAATCCACCTCTGTTTTTGTACCACCGTTCAAGAGTTGCAGTATTTCCGATTGTCAACGAAGGCAGCAGAGCTTATTTCGCCGTGTCGACGCAGTTCGCGTCCCTGATTGGCTCCCGCACGGTGTCAATCTACCAGACGCCCCGCCCCGGGCCCCGCCCCCCTCTCCCTTTCAACGGGAATCCCCGCAACAACGTGCTCGGCGCTAACTCAAAATATTTGGGCTTTTTTAAAAAAAATCTATTTAAAAAAAAAAAAAAAGCCTTTCACCGGTGACACATCTGGTCCGGACAGCGGTTGCGGGACACAAAAGGTATCTACGCGGGTCATACGCGCGCCACACGTAAAAGAAAACCGCTTATTTAAACACAATACGGAGAAAAGTTTTGACGGCGGGTTCAGCGAAACGTCACGCTAACGTAATTAGCTCGCTAAGCTAACACACAAAGCCACGCTTTAGCCGCCACGCAGAAAAACAAAAACAAAAACAAACACCCGGTGTTACACAGTCGAGAGGAACTTGCCTGTAAAAACGCAGTTTTGACTTCAAAATAGTTTCGTTCGTCGAGTTATCGATTATAAAGCGTCGACTCGCGGGTAATCGAGTTAGCTTCATTCAAATCCTGCGGGGCCTCCGGCTCGGCAGGAAATGGACGACAGCTGACGTTCAATAAAATAAAGTTAAATCTCACAACTTTATGAACGTGAGTTGAGTCTTCAGGTGTTTAAATGTTGTATTAGGTGGTGGTTGTTCTGGTAAAAGGCCCGTTTTAGTTTGAACTCGCATTTCCTGTGTTGTCAAATCTGCTGATTTTGCCCGGATTAATTTACGAATTTAAATTAAGATTTATTTTTATGTTCTTAATCCACGTTGTTGTTTTCCCTTTTAAGTAGATCTACTTAGTTATTTATTTTTTTTTATTTTTTTGTAGTTTATTTTCTAAATTAAGTTTCTCACAAGTAAAAAAAAAATTAACGTTTCTCCTTTATTTATTTATTTATTTTATATACATATATCTAAATTAATTAAAACATCTTGTTTTTTGGTCTCTCGTTAAACCAAAAAAAATAAATATAGACATACATTTGAGATTTGAAATTGTGATGATACTTGTAAACAAAAAAATTAAGAAATTGAATAATTTTTTTTATCTCAAATTAGAAGTCACAGAAATGTATTAAACTTGTTGGAGATTTTGTGCCTGATTTTTTTTAATTTTTTTTTTAAATTTGTGCATACCTCATCAGTAATGTCCTTTCACTTCCTGTTGATTCTAGCAGCACCTGCGTCTTGGCGCTTTAATGATGGAGGATCCGAGTTTTGACAGTCTGCAGCTGAGCCTGCCGCTGAGCCAGGACTCCTTCATACAGCTGTGGGACAGCGTGTAAGTCAAGTTTAAGTTTTTACAGTTCGTGACATTTTTTTTGTTTTAAAGTTCAACTTTTGAAAAAGTGAACCGTTCTGGTGCATGTTTTTTTTGTTTTTTTTTTTTTGTTTGCAGTGTAACTCCGCCTATCTCCACCATCCCAACTGCGGATAACGAGCCTCATCATCCATGGAGGCCACAAATGGACATTTTGGTAAACGTGCAATGAGCTGAATTGCTGCGGGAGAAAGCTTCCTGTTGGGAGATGTTCGTCCGTATAACCTCAATCCAAACATCTTCTTTCACAGCTCATCAATGACCAAGTGCTGACTGAGGGCTTTGACGAGAATCTGTTCGAGCTGCCTGCAGAGATCTTGGCGAAAGACGGCGTCACCCCTCCGTCCTCCACCGTCCCGGTGACAACCGACTATCCGGGGGAGTGCGGCTTCCAGCTTCGCTTTCAGAAGTCTGGCACAGCCAAGTCCGTCACTTCCACTGTAAGTTATATCTTTCACATGAATTCTCTAAAATATTGGATTCTACTTATTAGTTGATTTATTATATATATATATATATTTTGTTTTTAAATGGACTGGCAAGTCAGAGGATCGTGGTACCGGATTTATCGATGTGAAACAAATCACCAACAATATTGGATCAGTCGTTATCTAAAGCTGTAACAGGACTTGCAGAAGATTATCACGCAACCAAACATGGCAAAGAGGAGAGACGTCTGATGTTTGAGCCTTTTCACCTGAGACAAAGAGGATTTTATTTTTGGGGCGACATTTGCTGTTCAAATTAATTTCCCTTCATCTAAAGTGTAATTTCTAAAAAATTAAAAAAAAAAAAAAGACACTCCTCTTATTAGTTGTTCTTCGAATGATTATAAACGTATCTACACAGACTTGAAACTACTTTAAAGTGTTGAAATTAAGATTTTTATGTAACTTCGCTGGTTTAAATATTCTTTTACCTACAAATTTATTCGAAGCGGGTAAAATATTAAAACCTTTTAGATTATATGTTAAAATATAATTTCTTACCTCGGCGCTGCGTTAAAAAAAAAATCCCTCCTTTCGTATCTCTGCTGGTGGAAATCTTTTTCATTGAGGCGATTCATTTAAAATTTGAAGGTCCAGAGTCAGTCACTCGGTCTGAGCAGCCAATGGTGTCGACGTGTCCTCCACGAACCCCCCAGCGGTGCTGCGTGGTTGGCCAGCTGCGCTGAGGTTAGGGTGGTCTGCCCTGAAACGCCCGCCTCCTGCGACTTGCGCTCAGGTCTGTGGGAGAGGTGCAGTCGGGTTGTAAAGATCAGCCCTGACATGACGGGACATGTTCCTGCTCTGTCTTCTTTCAGAACAGGAAGTGTTGAAATAGACCAAAGAAAGGTTAAAAAAAAATAAAAAAATGTTTTTAATTTGTTAAATCGGAACATGAGATTTTGCTGTTTGATTCTTCAGAAAATACATTTTTGAACAATTAATGATCATTTTTGTGTTTTAAAATAACCCTGAAACAGATCTCAGACCATCGTTTTTGGTATTTTAACTCCTCGTCCGTTTGCACAGTTCAGATAAGTGCGCCGATAATAACACAGTGGGACTTTTTCTACCCGTCTTTTCTCTTTTAGTTCTCGGAGGTTCTCAACAAGCTGTACTGCCAGCTGGCGAAGACCAGTCCCGTCGAGGTGCTGGTGAGCAAGGAGCCTCCCCAGGGTGCCGTCCTCAGAGCCACCGCGGTTTACAAGAAGACGGAGCACGTGGCCGATGTGGTCCGCCGGTGTCCCCATCACCAGAACGAGGACAGTAAGTAGAATTGTTTTTGGCCTCGAGAGTAGTCTTACACTGTTGTGAGAAGTAGTAATTGGGTGAGGAGATTTTTTTAATTTATTTGATCTAATCTGACTCAGCCGCGGAGCATCGCAGCCATCTGATCCGAGTGGAGGGCAGCCAGAGGGCTCAGTACTTCGAAGACCCGCACACAAAGAGACAGAGTGTCACCGTCCCATACGAGCGCCCTCAGGTATGACCGCTGCACTCGTAGCTTTCCGAGGCAAACGTCCCATCGTCTACAGCGTTGTTTTTTTTTTTTCACCCTATTTTCTACAGTTCACCCTTACAGCATTTATGTGAGTATATGAACCGTGTCTGAATATAAATACCCGAAAGATGTGACACGTTTTAGCGCTTTAACTTTGAAACGATCCAGAAATTTATTGAAAATACTGCAAAATTTTAAACTTGGGAAAACACAAAGTTTAGTGTAGAAAATGAATTCGTCACAATACATGTACTAATGTTTCATTTCATAACAAACGCAACTCTGATCTTGGAAAGTGGCACTCGTGTTCACAGCAGCATCTTCTTCAAAAAACTAAATCACGTTTCAATTTCATGTGATTTTTTTTTTTAAATTTTTACCACATTGCCTCTTTGAGCCAAAGTCTGTTGACCTCAAGGCAGCCATTGAATTTACAATATTTACTCTGTTCCTGTTACAGCTGGGCTCAGAGATGACAACCTTCCTGCTGAGCTTCATGTGCAACAGCTCCTGCATGGGGGGCATGAACCGCCGGCCCATCCTCACCATCCTGACGCTGGAAACTCCAGAGTAAGTGCGGGTTGGGAGAGTGCCGAGGGGTCACGTGGTGTATTTGGACCATCTCGGATTACATTTCTAAAATTTCTCTGCAGTTTATTTTCTTGCTAAGGGAGCATTCGGAGGAGTCTTTATCTCGTAGCTTGTATTTGATATTGATTTTGTTGATGCAGCCCAGAAACGCCCTTTGACCCTCACCGCTGACCATTTACTTCTGTAGGGGTTTGGTTTTGGGCCGGAGGTGCTTTGAGGTTCGTGTCTGTGCATGTCCGGGCAGAGACCGCAAAACTGAGGAGGAAAATAACAGCAAGATGGGGAACGGGACCAAACAAACCAAAAAAAGAAGTATGTATTTTGTTGTTGCTTTACATTTGATTAAAGTTTCTTCCCTTTTCTAACCTCACTTTTATTTCTCAGAGAGCGCTCCCGCAACAACTTCTACGAAGAAGTCCAAATCTGCCTCGAGCACGGAGGAGGAGGACAAGGAGGAGTTTGTTCTCAATGTGAGTGGTTTTGTTTGCAGCTCCTGAGCTGGCTTCATCATTCGTGACGTTTCCAGGCCGGTTGGGTAACTTTGATTTGTTTCTGCAGGTTCGTGGCCGTGAGCGTTATGAAATGTTGAAGAAAATCAACGACGGACTGGAGCTGCTGGACAAGGACGGGTAAGAGACGCCCCAAAAAGACGGAGCTGAAATCATTTTTTAGTAGAGTTTAAAAGTGCTATTGCAAAATGTCAGACTCAATTTGATTGGCAGATTTTGTTGACAAATACAAGCGATTAAAATACAGATATCAGCAAGGAGATTCAGTCTCAACTCATTTCACACGTCAACTGTGACTTTGTCTTTTGCTGAAGTTGAGTTTCAGCCGACGTGTATAATCTTTGTGTTACAACTGAGCAAACGTGTCTTTGCACACAGATACCATATTGTAAATATATTGTTGTTCCCACATTCACACACGTTTTGTTGTATTAAGAAACAAAGTGGAACATTACTCAGTATTTGTCAAAACAAACATGTTTATATGCATTTCCCAGCAAAATGTCAGGCTTGTAAGCAAAAGGCAAAATCTTGAGGCCCTTCTTATAGACATATCACAATTATCTTCTTTTTTGTTTTTTTTTACACATTTATTGCTTTCCCGTTTTCATTGTCATAAAATGTATTTCAGATAAACCCAAAATATGTCACGTGTGCTTTAAGTTGTCTCACTTTCTTTCCACAGAAAGTCCAAACCCAAAGTCTCGGTCAAAACCGAGCTTCCTCTGCCGTCCAGCGGAAAGCGTCTGCTGCACAAAGGAGAAAAGAGCGACAGCGACTGAAAGGCTTCTTCTGTTGCATGAAATCTAACGTCGCCTCGCTTCCCTCCGAGCCATCGGGGTTATTTCAGGTTTTTACTCGTCCTTGGAACAGCAAATCACCTCCTGCCTCAAAACAACAACTGTACTGCCTGATCATTTACTTTTAAGTACTGTACAGTGTTTTGCTGTTTCTTCTTTCTCTTTTCTTTTTTTTTTTTTGCTTATGCAAATAAATAAAGGCTGAGTAGATTATGCAAAGGAGAGCAGTACATAGTGTTAGCAAGTCTGCTTTCTCCTCACGGCCCCCGCTGGTTTTAAAGGCGCCGTGAAAACGGGCCTGTGATTCGATGTGTGGGCGGGATTTAAAACGGGGAAGAGGTTTGATTGACTCAGTGTTAAATTTTGCAGGGACATTTTATTTGACTTGTCATTATTCCTTTTGGACATTTATGTCAGTCATGTTGTCATATTACAAACAGCTTAGTCGGAATGAAAACTAAAGAGTGTTCTTGGATTTTCACAAAGGGTCCAAAATTGTTAACGAGTCACTGCCGTTGATTCGAAAAAAGTGCCGAGTCGCACTTTTAAAACTTGAATTGAGTTTACCTCCATTTATTTCGCTGTATTACTGCACCACATCCCCATCCAGTTACAGACACTGATGCCCCCGTCAGACAGTTGTGATTGTCGGTCAACTCTGTCCAACTTTGTGTCAGTCCTTCCGGGATTTTTGTTATTTGGAGATCAAAAATTAAAATTTTGTGGGGTCGGGCTTTCTCAAAAATTGCCGGAATTGGCAAAAATTGCAAGCTAGATAAAAACTGTTATCGAAAAAGATATCTGTTATGTTAAGCTTACTGCACAACACAGAAACAATTGGAAATATTTAAATTTATTTCATTTTCTTATCGGCAGAGAGGTTGAGGGGCCTTGCTGACTGAAAATGAGGATAACATTTTTGGTCCTAAAGTTTTGTTTGGAAAGGATTATCATGTGACATAATTCCTTCAGATGAACCCCTATCGAGCATTTTTGTGTTGCACAGAAATGAGCTCTTCTGAATTTGCATTAATTATTGATATCCTGGAGTGACTGACGTGCTGTGTAAACATACATGAACTGAAAGATTAAAAACGACACAGGAGCCAGTGGAAAACAAAACTAACACACAATGCACTGCACAGTATTAACTAATATCTTCCATCAGTGGGGCCTTTATTTTTTTTTTATATATATATATTAGTGTCCCCTCTAGTTATGATGTTGTTTGTGGGAAAGGCGTCATAATTTTTCGTTAAGATTAACACTAGATTTGGTAGATAAGGGACTGGCTGGATCATCCCGTAAACTAATCGCTTTTTAGTGGGAAGTTTTATACGTAGAAAAATAAGGACAAGATAGTGAGAGAAGAGGGACTCTCATGTAAAAACACAGGATGCTGTAATAACAAAAACACTTTTCATTTTACGGGACCTTTTTAGAAAAATTTTCAAGAGGATTTTTCAGTAAACTTGATAAAATTACTTATTACAACACCAGTTCTTATTTTTTAGTTTTCCTCTTTGACCAACCAATTTATCATTTCAGTCATCCGTATATCTGAAGGCATTTCTTTGTGTTTCTGTGTCTTTATAGATTGTTTTGGGAACTTAGTTTTGTATAAGAGGTTTATCATTCTATATTTTTCTGTCATTATTTTTTCACTTCTTTTTTTTTTTTTTTTTTACTAATTGGCATATTTGTTACGTGAAGCTTTAGACCAAAATAAAAGCGTTCTGTATCAATTTGTCCTCTTGTCAAATGATACACACACACATTATTTTGTCTTATTAATGTGCTGATATTCACGACATTAAGGCCCTTTTTTGGTTTTACTTTGCTTATCTGGAATATCAATGCAAAACCAGCTGTATATGAAGGTCTCATGTTGAATGAAGCTTTGTGTTGGGAGTCAAATGTGCTGTTTATGACCTGGTGGGGTTTTGTGAACACACCACTCCCTTCTGATCACAGGAAGCGTCGGTAGTCTGGGTGAGTAATGAGGCGTCAGCTGTTTCACCCGTTGAGTCTTATTTTCAACGATTCAGAAGGTGTTTTCTTCCATGTCCGCCGTGTTTTGTGTCTCCAATACAGGTCCAGCACTGTCGTGAACTTTCATCAGACTGCAGAGAGTCGGGACGCTGCAGGACGCTGAAATGAAAAACTTACAGGATCAAATCTGTATTTTAATATGTTTGGGTGAGTTAATATTTGCAGCTCTTTTTTTGTAATTTTTTTTTTTTATTGTAAAGCAAACAGATTAAAGCCACAAATAATTCACGTTACCTCTTAATAGGCTCATTTAAAAAAAAAAAAAGTCTTTTGGGGTCTAAATTCAGTAAATGTTGATAAATTAACCAGAACTAAGATGATGTGTTTAAATCGTTGTTTTGTCTGACAGTAAACCCAAAATATAAAAAAAAGCATCAAGTCTGAACTTTTGAGAAGCTGGTAGTTGTAAATATAGATAGATAGATAGATACTTTATTAATCCCCAAGGGGAAATTCTTTGGGATTATTTTATTATTATTATTATTATTATTTTATTATTTAATATTATATTTGGGAGCTTTGTGTTGTAAAAAGCTAATCATTTATTTATTAATGAAAAAAATAAGTCGGTGTCCAACTATACATTGAAGCACTACGCAGGTTTTAAGAGTGAAAAGCAAACGAAAACAGTAATTTAATTTATTTCAAATCTGACGCAAGTTCCCTTTCTAACCGTTTTAAAACGGAAAACAATGACGCGTACTCGTGTTATTACTGCTGAAATACACGCCGACCGAACGAAATATGTTTCTGTTTAAGTGCTGTTGCTGCTTCCTGATCGGTTTGTCTGTTAACATGAAAAACGATCGGACTTCCTGTCTCCGCGTCTCTCCTCAGCGCCGATGTTGATGTACGGCGCCGCGGAGCGACAGTACTTCGCCGTGCCCAGAAATCTCACCTGGGACGGCGCCAGGAGCCACTGCCAGGTTCGAGCTCACCCTCACGTATATGAACAAAACCAGACTACTTTCAGTTTAATGCTTTTATTTCATGTGTCATTTAAATAAAATAAATGTTGCTCGTGGATTTACACAAATCAGAACATCATTCGGTCCATTAAAACAAGTCTTCTGTTATTTCTAGTTTAGTTGAAGACTGAAGACTTTTTTTGTTGTTGTAAATAACAGTTGTCATAAATAAACCAACACTGTCTGAAAGACTTCAATAATTCACAACTCAAAGGAATGTTTTGGGGAAATCGTCTTTGTTGCTGAGAGTTGGATGAGAGGATTATTTTTATTATTTATTGCACCCTCGGTGTCAGTAGGTTGTAAATAAGACTACAGCCAGCTTAGCTTTTGCATAAATACTGCAAATGAAGAAACTACTAATCTGCCAACTGGCCAAAAAACCCTCATATTTACATATTGTATCTCATTTGTTTAACGCTTACAAAAGCAGCAGTGTAGAAGAGGGACGTGGCGGTTCACTTGGAGGTGATGAGGACTTTCCCGAACATCTGACGGCTCGAGGAAATTACTGCTCGCTAAAATTATTCCGGCTGACTCGGTATAAACCTAAACTCTCCGTAGCAAACATCATGGCGATCCGTCTTGTAGTTTAGAAGATATTTTCCTTTGAAAAGTCAGGAGGCGGAGTCACCACGGTTGAGAGTGGTGATCCTCTGGGTACCATGAACGCCTTCTCTGTACCGGTGAGGACGTTTTACTCTGAATTGAGACTCAATGAGATGCTACTGAAAAACCAACACCGCCAGTATCTACTGGACTGATATGAACTGACCAACTCTTATCATTGTTTGAGGAAACAATCAGCTGGATGCAGACAGGATCTCCGAGTAATTGTTTGCCCTTCGTGTCCGTTCAGGATTGCTTCGAGGAGCTGGTGACTCTGACCCACGACAACGTCCAGGGCATCGCCAAGAGGCTCAACTCTGAACACTGGATCGGCCTTCGCAAGAACTTCGACTCCAACAATGCCACCAACTACTCCACCAGCTACCCCACCAGCTACCCCACCAGCTACTCCACCAGCAACTCCACCAGCAACTCCACCAGCAACCGCAGCATGTCGTGGACCCGCTGGGCTAACGGGGACCCACTGGCCTTCCAGAACTGGTACCCCGGTTGGCCACTCCTTAAACTCTCCTTCCCCAAGATAGACTGCTGCAGCTGCTCCTGCAGCTGCCCGTTGCCCGCGACCGCGACCGCGACCTTTGACCCGACGAGCTTCACCGACTTCGGAGAGAACGCGACGGGAAACTGGAGCTCCGACGACCTGACAGCGGCTGAAAACACGGCGGACGCGAGCGGCGTCACCGACCTCATGGGAAGCTTTGGACCGACGTGGAATAACATCAGCGCCACGGCTGGACCCAGCATGGCCACGACGCTGGTGGTCGAGCCAACGTGCTCACGATCGCCGGCGGTGCTGCCAGAATTCCCGGAGAACTACGTCGAAGACTCGTGCGTGGCGATGCTCGCCTTCGGGCTGTGGGTCGAGAAGAGCTGCTCGGACCTGCTGCCTTTCGTTTGCTATGAAGGTCAGACTCGCTTTGTTTTTGTTTTTTTAACATTATTCTTTACATGTATATGAATTAGATTTATTATTATTTGAATATTTTACAGTTTATTCCACAGTTTCAATCCACAAACTGAGTGTTGTTTTTGTTGATATGTTTGGCAGCCACACGACAAAATCCGACGAATATTTCTCCCTGGAGGAAAAAATATGATCATAGTGAAGGAATAGCAGACATGTTCGATGAAAACATGACTTATTTGCTTTTGTATGCGGGACAATATGCTCAACTACCTTCTGAGATCTTGTGCGTTCTCACCGTAGCCGTCCACGCAATAATTTCACAACATCACGCTTCATCTCGGCATCGATCTTCATCGTCCAACAGATCGTTTCTTCGGCCGGGCCGTCGTGGCCGACGTGACCACGGAGAGCGCCATGCTGACGTGGCTCCCCGCGCTCGGTGACATCAGCTATTACCGCGTCGAGGTCCGAGGCGAAGACAACCGGACGGTCAACCAGACCGGACTGACCCACCGCCTCGGGAACCTGACAGCCGGCAGCCTCTACTCCGTCCAGGTGTTCCCCGTCAAGTGCGAGAGAGACCTCAACCCCCAGAACGTCACCTTCTACACCGGTGGGGTTTTATTCACCTTCGTCTTTAGCAGATCTGCTGCGAGAGGAAAAGTGCATTTTTTCAACCTGCTCCTGTGGTTTTAACACAAAGAGAACACATTCAAGACTACATGTACATTTATTTGTTGTATATAACCACAAATTATCTAAACCTGTGCCCGTGTGTATTGAGTTTTTTTTTTTCCCTAAGTAGGAGCTCTGAAATCAAGATGTCCAACGGAAAACAGGGATTTTTACATGCTGCACATTTGGCATATAGATTATTAATTCATGATCTGATGTGGCTTCAAAAAATATGAAAGGTTATTAAATTGTCTTTTAAACAGTGTAAAATACTTTGATTCAATAATATCCAAATCTTTTTAAAAATCTAGATAAATTTGACCAGATTTTAGTTCAAAACAAGTGTTTTTCTGCCACAAGTGGGCATTTATATATTTATATAATTGTTTTAGAAGCACTTTTTAAAGCTCAGATTAAGTGCACATAACTTGATAAACAAATTAAAAAGTATTTCAAACACTTGTAATTCTCCTTTTTTTTTTTCTTTCTTTTTTTCAGAACCTAACAAAGTCATAAAACTCACAGTCGACACGGTGACAAAAACCTCCATCTCTCTAAGCTGGAACAAACCAGCTGGAAACATCGATATCTACCGCATTAAAGTTGAGAATCAAGTGTTTGAAACGGACATGACCGTCAGCGAGGTCGAAAGTTTGATTCCCGGGACACTATACACGTTCACCGTCCAGTCAGGAGTCCGGGACCGGTCCAAGTGGAGCGTGGAGTCCAGCACCACGGCGTACACCAGTGAGTTTCTAAAGGATTTAGACGCCGAGTAAACGTTTTTGTCCTACACGATGCCCTTTTCTCTGCAGACTTTTGTTTGTTTCTGTGTTTTCTTAGTTCTTCGAGGACATAAAATATGAAGCGCACAAAAAAAAAAAAAAAAAGATCCCAGTAAAAGCATGCGAGAGGCTCATTCATATTTAAAAGGCGTTTATAGCTTCTCGCACAGCGTATGAATGAAATTCAAATTGGCAAAGGCAAATCCGACCTGAACAGTGGTGATGAGGTTGTGTCTGTTTTGTGTTTTATTGGTTTGATCTTCCTTTCAGGGCCCGGCGCCGTGTCCGACCTCTCGGCGTCCAACATCACCGACGACTCGCTGTCTCTCACCTGGACGCCACCCGAAGGACGCTACACGGGGTTCAGGGTGAAGGCCTTCAGCAGCACTGATTAGTACGTATCCGTCCACGACCTGCACACGCGGCGCTTTGTCGACTTTCTGCAAATATCTGCGCAGCTATTGGAAGACTCGTGATGAAATCGAACTCTCGAGCAGGGTGAAGAAGCAGCTTGTAGGATTTAGTGGCATCTAGTGGTGAAGCCGCAGAGTGCAACCGGCTGAACGCCCCCCTCGTCTTCCACAGCGTGCAGGAGAACGGCGACAAAGTCCTTATTTTTTTTTTTTTTTAGAGCCGGTGATTGGTTTGTTCATTCTGGGAAACGTAGAGGTCGAGTGGAGGTCACAAGCTGACCTCCTCCTCCTCTTGTAGTTATAAGGAGCGCACCGTTTAACGGCCCCCTCGTTGCAGAGAAAACCTGCGGACGACTACGGCAGATGAAACCAGGAAGTCGTTACGTAAACTTTGATGGATAGTTTAACATTTTAATGTTGTTTTCTTGTCCAGCTCTTTAGCATCGATTTTGTCTCTTTTATTTATTTATTTTTTTTTTTTAACTGATTGCTGCTTTAAGATAATTTAACACGTTGATAACAGTTATAACTGGATGAAGTCCTAAACTGTCCAACTATGTTTTAAGCTGTAATAACCTGGTGTTATATTAGAATTTCTCACAATGTGTCCCCCTGTAGAAGTCGGTACATTTGCGAAGCAGCAGCAGTTGTCGTCTCTTAGTTGTGTTACTGTTTCTCTCTGTAACAGCGAGTACTTTAACACCGTGGTGAGCCAAACCTCGATGCGGGTCATGAACCTGCCAATGGGCAGCAAGATAAAGCTGGTCGTGACGGCGCTGGCCAATTACACCCTGGAGGGCGACAGTTCTACCATCTTCAACAACACCAGTAACTCCTTTTTGTTGCTTGGCAGAAACGTCCTCCGCGCTGCGTTCACCGTCACTAATCTGACTCTGTGATGTGTCGCGTAGGTCCCGGACCGGTTTCAGAACTGATCGCGTTGTCCACAAAGAACACCTCCTTCTGCGCCTCCTGGACCCCTCCTCCGGGAAGCGACTTATCTTTCATCGTGGAGCTTAAGTTGGACCGGAAGCCTGTAGAACGATTTGAAGGTGAAAAACAGCCTAAGAAGTGTTTCACCAAACTGAAGACTTCCTCCAAATACACCGTGGTCGTCTTCGTTGTTAGCGGACATCTCGTCAGCCCGCAGATGACGCTTACCGAGTTCACCTGTGAGTCGTCTCTCTGTGACTTAATACGACACTAAAGCTGTTATTATTACGACGGATTATGAATCCAAAGAGTCAGATGGACTTCAGATGAGCCACTCAAAAGCAAGATGAAGCCAAAGTGAAGCACACAAGAATGTTGGAGCAGTAAATAATAAATTAGATGGAGAAAAGGATCCTGGAACGGTTAATAGCTCCTTTATAATAGTCATGAATAGTTTCAAAAACAGTTGGGTTGGATGAAAATCTGGATTATAATTTTTAAAGAAAATCTAATTATATTGGAAACTCCAAACGCTGATCGTGAAAATTGTGTCCATACTCTGATAAATGAGTCTCGCTTCCTGTTTTCAGTGCCGTCTGAGCCCACTAACGTCAAAGGCGAAGGCAATCAAAACAGCATCACCTTCACGTGGACGGCTCCGGACAACATCGAAAAAGCCACGTACGTCGTCAACATCAGCTCCGACTTCTGGGGCCAAAGCTGGAGCGACACCGTCCGCGACAGAACCACCCACACGTTTAACGACCTGAAGTCTGGATCCAGTTATCGTTTTCAGGTTTCCACGGTGGCGGGCGGTCTGACGAGTGTTCCAGGATCCGTCACGGTGCGCACAGGTGGGACGAAACACTCGGGCAGGTTTGAATACTTTACATCCGCGCTGCTGTCGGAGCAAAAGAAACGAATTTAAAACGCTATATAACCGATAACTGTTCGCTCCCCAGAGCCCGATCCGATAGAAGTCGGTCTGTCGATGATGTGCTCTTCACCCCAGTCCCTCCTCTGTGACAACAGCACCACCAAACAGAGAGTATTTGAACAGGTGGGTCCGTCGCCGCGCGGTGGAGGGAAACAAATCAAGAAACACTCTTAGCTTCACAGTGAAAGTTCATCAAATGTACAAACAAATATACGAAAACACGTTCGGCAGGTTTTTGGAGCACGAAAAGGAAATGTTGATCTAAACGTGAATCTGTTTTGTGTTTCGTTGCAGTTGGAAGAACATTTTCGGCAACTTTTGAAGGAAGAGATTAAATGGGAACTAAAAGAAGTATGAAAAAAAAACCCCGCAGGAACCCGACACACAACGCTTTTATTTTGTTGGTTTTGAAAGTTGTTTCGGTGAAATGTACATTTGCCAGAAGAGTTTTCTTTGTGGTGGGAATTCTGCAAACATATTAGTTTTGTGAGCTTTGTGCTTTTAGGAAAATAGAATACGAAGCTGCTGTGAGTTGTTGTGTTATTCAGTCACAAGAATTAAAATGTTATAATCCATTATAATGTACGCTGACTCGCGTCTTTTACAGTCTGAATTTTAGCAGTCAAAAATGTACGAAAATAACTAACACCAAAAAAATAGGAAGGAAGTGGAAACATTTCTAAACAAGAATGTAGCAACTAATAATATTCGTTTTCTCAATTCGTCTTGTTTTTATTTATTTGTCCTCAATATTTTGCACATACTTTATATATAATCTCATTTCCACCCAAGAAAAGTAAGAATTTATGAAACATTATTTTAAAGGGATAACTAAAACAATTAACTCGTTATATCCACAATTTGAGAAAGACAAAACAGTCACATGATATGTAGACATGTATAAAAAAAATTAAAAAAAAATCTTCCCTTAATAAGACAATATAATCAAATTTGTATCTATTTTCTTTCTTAACAAAAATATGGTATATCTGTGTCTGATGTTTTAAATGAATGAATTCAAATCTAAAACAACATTTTGAATTCTATAACTCAGATTTTCTTCAATTTTACTCTCGGCACAATTTAATACGCTGCGGACAACTGAGTGACCAAAACCAGATTAACGCACCGTCTTCCTTTTCTTTCCTAAAAACACGGAGGAGCGTCTGAAAGTCACATCAAAACAAAACAAAAAAAAGCATCTCAAAGACAAAGCTGTTTGCGAACAGACTTAACACCTTCGACGCCTTCGGGCTGGGATCGTGAAGGCCTCCGTCGGCTGCTCGCTCCGCCAGCTTCCTCTCGAAAGTGTCAACTACTAATTCGGAGCTCCCGTGTTGAGAGGAAACGGTTCACGATATGAGGAAGAGGCGGGGCGCTCACGTTTTATTCTGCTTAAAACGTGCGAAAATGAGAAGATGCCGCAAATATGAGTCAGAAGCCGTTTGAAAGGGCGCCGAGCAGCAGCGTGGATTCACCGCCGAGACGCCGAGAGGAGGAAGACGAGAGGGAAACACCTGCAGGTCAGTTTTAAAACGGCTTCTCGCCACGCAACGACACACACACACAAAAAATCAAATCAAATAAAGCTTTAAAATGTGAGAGTAAAAAGTGTCGCGTGCTTTCGCAGTTTTTCAAATGTACGTGTGTGGTGACGTAGACGCATCGACCACGAGCGAAGCAGTTACTGTTTTCGAAGCGCAAGTTATCCGAGAGGTTCTCGGTTTTAATCTTAACGATTGTCAGGAGGTCAAATTGTAAAATGTACAGGCAAGTAAAAAAAATGAAGAGCGCTTGCAGACGAGGTTTTAAACCTGTGGATTTGTTCTTTATTAAGTTCTCGGTTGTCTCTTTTACTGACGTTTGAATAATAAATCCGAGTTAATGATTTGATTATTTAAATGCCTGCGTGGTGCCTTTAAAAAAAAAAAAAAGCTTTTTGTCTCGTATATAAAGTTATAACTGAGGAATATTTCTTAATTTTTTTTTTTTTTTAACCGTTACAGATGCAGGATCATGTCCAACGTGTCACGTGATGGCTGGGGTGGCCGTTGCCGTGGTAACAGCAGCCGTGGTCGCGGGACTCCTTTTGGCCTTCGTCTCATTTGGTGAGTCTGAATCTCGAGTTGAAAACATGCATTCGTATAAATCGTACGTTGGACGATCTGTATGTATGATTTACAATTAGCAGTTTATTTCTGTTTGTGTTCTTCGAATATGTAAACAGAGTTTTGCTGCTAACTTATTCCTCTCAAAACTCTTTCACAAAAATTAAATCTACAAAATCTATCAATTGTGTTAAGATCTGTTATAGTTTCCATGTTTTCTTCCATCTACATTTCTTAAAATGATAAACAACCTTTTGTATTGTAGTTCCCTAAATAGTTTTAAAAAGATAATCCAATAAAGGTTTTGCTATAATCCAGCGTTTGGACAATCTTTTCTTCATCATTTTAACTCGGTTGCTCTTCAGTTATGATCCGTTCATGAATATTTTGCCTTCGTCGGTCACACGGACGGCAGCGCCGGCGGCGGATCCGACCTCTGCAACACCGGACGAGAAGCTGCAGCGGTGCCGAGAAGAGCGCCACCGTCTGGACCTGATGCTCCTCGACGTCACTCGAGGTGATTCGCCGAACACCCTGCGAACGGGGGCGTTTCCAGGTGAGATCTGTGGCGGCGGTTTTTTTTTTTCATTGGTTTGTATTTTCGTCCTCCACCCGCAGACTCCAGGTGCCGTCTGTGTCCCGCCGGCTGGCGCTGGTGGAGACGTCGCTGCTACTTCTTCTCACCGGGGCTGCAGGAGAACCGGCGGTGGAACGAGAGCGCCGAGTTCTGCCGGCGGCACGACGGCCGCCTGGCTGTCATCGAGGACTCTGCAGAGATGGTAACGGCGCGCTGCGGAGGGAATGTGTAGCTCTTACAAACGGAGGCCATGTGGGAACTACCGGAGCTGTTGAGAAACCCAAGTAGAGTGGACTTCCAGAGACGGAGTCTAAGAATACACAGAGAATAAATACTGAATAAAGAGGCGAGAGTAAACTCAACATCTAACTAGTCAACAAAGATATTTGACCAACCAGCACCACAAACACAGATAATAATGATATCAATAATAAACTTTATTTGTTTAGCATCTTTCATACAAGAAATGCAGCTCAAAGGGCTTCACAGCAGCACAATTACATGCAGTCCAAATACAAAGGAACATAAAATGGAATTTGAAAATAAAAATGAAAAAAAAAAAAAAAAGATGCATTCGAAAAGATCAAACTAAACAAAAAGCCAAAAAGAGTTAATGTGGTTTAATTTGAGTTTGGCGCAAAAAAAAAAAAAAAAAGGACATCAGGGACGTAAACTTAAAAACTTGCAGTTCTGGAAGTTTCAGCTCTCCATGAACTTGTCCTTAAATTTGAATGTTTATTAACTTAGTCGTGAACAATTAAGCCTCATCAAGTCCGTTTGATTTGAACTCAGATTCACAAAAATAAATAAAAAACTGCCCATTAAAAAAAACAACCTTGAATGAAATGAACGTTGTTTTTTTTTAAATGTTGCTTCCACCACAGGATTTTCTTCAAGGCGTGATGAGCACGTTCTCCCGGTTTCCCTTCCTGTGGGTGGGACTGACGGACGCCCAGCAGGAGGGTCGGTGGCTGTGGGGGGACGGGACGGACGTCCAGCACTACATGCCGTGAGTCCTGGATCTTTCCATACAGATCATGATTGACAGACGTCAATTCACAGTACATCACGTTAGTCCAGCCAATCACAGCTCACCGTGTTTGTTTGTTTGTGCGCCGAAGTCTTTTATCGTTGAAAACTATTTTGTCAAAATACACACGTTGAAAAATGTTTGTATTTTCAGCTGACCTGCAACACACTGACTGAAATACTCTGTAGGATACAAATAGCTTCAAAACAAACTGCACCAACAGCACTTTATATAAATTAGTATTACATGTTTGTTTTTTTCAGGAAATGTCCTAAAAAAAATTACAAACCTTTAAAATAAAGAGTTAAAAAAAAACAAGAAAAGAACTTTTAATTATACAAAAAGCCGAACACAGAGGCTGAAAGTGTGAATAAAAAAACAAACAAAGAATATTTAAGTTCAAATTACTTTTATTACAACATTATAATAAATATGAGCAGACATATACATATATACATTGACATACACAGACGTACGACAAAAAATTAGGGCTCTTTTTTTTTTTTTTTTTTTGGGGTGTATTTTAAATATTTCACACATCATTCATCAAAACGTGTGCGTGTTTTTATAGGGTGACGGTAGATTGGGACGCCGATCACAGGGACTGTGCGGACCTGAGGGGAGGTGGGAGTCTCTTCGCCGCCGACTGCGAAGCGTACGGACCCTGGGTTTGTAAGAAAGAGTCGTGACAACGCAGACGATCCAAACACGCCTCCCGTCTACAGTTTCAGCGGTTTTTGTTTCGGTCTGATAGAAATCTCAAAGTCTGACGTTGTTTTAAAGAAGGCTGCGTGTACGTTCAGAGTGCCACGATCCGTCACTTCAATCTTCCTATTAACATCATTATCCGTTCTTTGTACATGTTGTTAACTGAAGCTTCAGCTTGTTTTAGATCCGTTTTTTTTTTTTTTTCTGAAGAAAACAAAATTCCGTTTTATTTTGAAAGTTTAGATTTAACTGACGACGGTTGTTGTTGTTTTTTTCTTTGTCGAAACCGTTTTAACTTCATTTTCCTCACGTTAAATTGAATTCTTCTGAAGCGTCAAGCGGGAGTTTTGACTTTTCACCCCTCTCATGTTGAGATTTCGTGCGGCTCGAGGACCGTCAGGAGCGCGCGGCCGTCCATCGGCGCCAGCAGCGGGTACAGCTTCTCCTTGAAGCTTCCTGTGAACGTGTAGATGTGGAACTTGGTTTCCGCGTTGTAGAAGGAGATCTGGCCTCCCTCGTAGTCTAAGTAGATGCCCATGCGCCGGGGCACGAGGCCGACGGGCAGCTGAGTCTCCGGGTTGCTGCAGACGTAGAAGTGGAGCGTGCTGCGCCACAGCGTCCAGTAGCCCTGCTCCGGCGTCATGGGGAAGCGCCCCTCCCGCTTGGAGCTGCCGGAGGCCAATCCCACGCGCCAGTAGCCGTTGTTGGCTATGTTCACCTCCCAGTAGTGGCGGCCGCAGCTGTAGCCCTCCCAGCCGAGCACGCAGGGCCAGCTGTCGAAGCGCTGGGTGCTGTGAGCCGGCTCGGTCTCCGAGTGGCCCTCCTGGACCTGACGCTGGTCCTCCGAGAGCACCAGCCACGGGTGGTTGGTCATCGGGTCGAGAATCACATTGGCTGCAATAAAAAAAATTTTTTTAAAAAGAGATAAATGAGCTAATTATCCTGCAGCTGTAATATTTGGTGGGTTTTCTGTCACGATTAGAAAAGCAAAAGAAATTAATTTACCTGTTGCGCTGCAAATCCAGCTCCAAACTGAAAAACAGAGACACGTTGAGTTGGTTATAGTTGCAGTGGATGTGATGATTTCACACGGCCTGAACCGGGAGTTCCCAAAGATTAAGACTCCTATCTTTTAAGTTTTTGTATTTTTGTTTTGCATATATATCTTTTTTTTTAATATATATATATTTTCCTGGTCTCTGAAAACAAAAATCAACCGAACTGCTAATAGAAATACACCATGAGATGATCAAATTGCTTTATATCAGGAACTCGCAGGCAATAAAAGAAGCTTTCAGTCTTTTTTCCTTTAAGTAAAAAGGTACATTTGGGAAACACTCACCTGAGTTTGGGATGTATCGTGGAATTCCTGCTTTCCAGGTTCTTTGCTTTGCCAGTAACCATAACTGTGGAATCATTTTCTGGAAATGAAGAAATAAATTCAAAATGTTATTCTCAGAACAGCATTATTTCATTTTTTTTTTACTCTTTTATGATAATGTTTGAAAATCCATAAACACTTTTTCCACACTGTTGGTGCAGAGCTAATCTGGTTGGGGTTTATGGCGAAACACAAGGCGGGTCGTAAAGAGTCGACATCCACAGCAAAGCCCTTCACGTGTCAACCTTACGACACACCATCGTCGGCGAATGTGGTGATTTATTTATTCATTTATTTTTATTTTTTATCAGCAGAATCTTCACTGCCGGCTGTAAAAACCACAGGTTGTTGAAGTTATCTGGTCAAAAGCAGATCTTGGTCGCGTAAACTGAAACAGAGTTCATTTATTGAAGCTCTGCACACACAAAAGGAGCAAAGTTCACTCAAATCACACATTATGTAAAATGGTTTCACGGCACTGAACACTAAAGACTTGGTTTTGATGTTGAACTCGTTGAGCTTCTCTTTTAGGGGCTTTAACTCTGGTTTATTTGTGCCATATCAAACCAATAAAAAAAAAAAAATAATCTTTGAATTCAGATAGTTTTCCAGAGTTCGTTTCATTTCGGCCTCATTTTTCACTCAATTTGAAGTTAAACAAATGAGATCGCCTGACATTTTACGTTTTCTTTTCTGAAAGTGCGGCTCTGATCCGGTAGAAACGTTTCCTCACCGCGCTGTCTTCCTTGAGCAGAGACCAGGTGATGAACTCCAGCAGAGGCAGCAGGTTGACCAGCCGTTTCTTCTTCAGGCCGAGCAGCCTCAACACTCTCCCGACCTCCTCGCTCTGCACGCCGCAACTCTGCGCACAAATACCTCATTTCAGCCGTGACCTTCGCCGCTGTTTTCTGTCGAACCCTGGCACTTTATTTGGGCCTTTTTAGTTTTAGGTTTTGCGACTCCTCACCTCGGTCGCCTTCTGCAGCTCCTTTGCCCACTCCATGACCCTCAGATGCGCCTCCTCCTTGCCGTCCTCGTCCTCTTTACTTTCCCGTTCTTGACTGTCGGACGGCCGGCGCGTCCCCTTCAGCAGCTGAGGACGCCGAATCGGTGAGTAAACATTCACACGCTACGAGTTCGATCAGCAGTTGAGAGAAACCGGTGTGAGCGCTGCTGACCTGGTGGACATGACGGAGCTCATTGGCCCACTCCAGGATCAGCTTCCTGCTCTCCTCGAGGCTGCGTTCGGTGCGCCGGTCTGAACTTTCGGCCTCCTTCTTACCGTCGTCTGGTTTGTCGCCGCCCTGCTGGAACACATCGCACACGGTCAGACACAATCCGGCACCACGAAGTCCTCCGGAGGCGATGACACCATTAAAAAGGTCTCGAGTGGGAAGTTATTCCATTCGCAGATGTCAAGTGGTTAAAGCGATACCCCCCCCCCCCACACACACACACACACACATACACACATACACACAACACACACACACACACATGCCCGGCCCTGTGGTGGGTGTAAGTTCATGTAACCAGGCTGTAAAAGAGTCAATAAACACGTCTCCATTCAGCATCCACCCACCCAATTAACCTAGTCATCAGTTTCTTCATGAACAAGCAATGGTTCCCCGTGGCAACGCTTGTACAATCATAACTTAAAAAAAAAAAACATTCCTTTGTGACAAACTGTTCTCTCATTTTTCTTATAATATCAAAAGCCTTTAGTCTCACTTTATTTATTTATTTATTTATTTTTAAATCCCGAGTTGGCAAAAAAGCCCCAGTAGTAAAATGAGAGTTCAAAATGAGGCATGCAAACCTTTAACATCACTTCCTCTTCTTGTCTACTTTATCCACCATTGAGCCACTTCTCTTTTTAAACACATTTCACTGAATTTATACTCTTGACATTTGTGATTGTCACTAAGTAATAACTTAGTGTGTGTGTGTGTGTGTGTGTGTGTGTGTGTGTGTGTGTGTGTGTGTGTGTGTGTGTGTGTGTGTGTGTCTTCCTTCCCTCAGGTCTCACCTTGCAGACCTGGTCCACCTGCTCCTTCCAGTGCTGGACGAACTGCACGCACTCCTGCAGGCTGCGGAGGTCCTTCATGCCGCTCTGACGAGGGTGCTGCTGCAGCAGACACAACAGGTCGCTCACAAACCTGAACAGCAAAACACTGAACAACAAGGGGACGAGACATTTGGGGTTTTAAGCCCTGCGGGGGTTACCTGTGAGCTTTTGGGGGTGTCTTCGGCCCGTCGGCTGGGGGCCGAGCTGTGAACCTGGACGCTCTCGTCGGGCAGCGCCCAGCGTACGACCCCGATGGAGCTGCTCTGGGTGGTGCTGTCGTCCTCCGCCGGCAGCACTTTTTTCAACCCTAATATGGGAAATAACAAACGGCTGTTTGAGTCTCAGCTAATATCAGTTCATGCAACACACACGTTCACGTTTCCAACAGAGGAAGTAGATCAAACTTAAGAGTAACCGGTGCTTTTAAACAACCAACAGATCTCATCATTAGCTTTTGAAATAGTGTATTCGCTTGGATTTAATCCGGTACCGATGCGTCGGCGCTGTTCAGGAGCATCCGATTGAATCTAATGATGATTGAATTCCAATTATTTTTCCCACATCAGAAAAAAAAAAGATTGTAAGTTCATGAATGAAACACACACATGATGAAAAGTGTCATCAGCAGTGACATTAATAAACCTACTTTTATCGGACTTCAGGATGCTTTTCACCTCCATGGTGGCTTCCTCGCTCCTCACTGTGTACAAGAGATCGCATGAAAAAAAAAGTTTGGTGTCCAGTGGTGGAAGAAGAAAAAAGTACCGAACTGCAGTGTGAATGTAGTCCATCAAAAAAGTAGAAAATTCAAAATAAGTAAAAAAATAAAACTGTCGGTGGTAATTTGAAACACAAAAAACATCGACATTGAAATAAATTGGAGCTAAAAATGTGGACGTGACTCACTGGCACACAAACATATCCAGTATATTCGCTCTGTAATGAGTTTATTTGATTGTAAATAATAATCAATAACTTTTTGTCCAGGTACCTGTTTTTAAATGAACACAACATATAATATGATATATTATAGAAATTCAATATGAAGTGCATAAACGTACATGCATTTGTACAATCCAACAATCAGTACTACAGTTTTCTGTAAAGTTTGCCGTACCTTCGGTGCAGCGGTGGTGACGCTCTGCCGGCTGAGAGGACTGGACGGACACCTCTGCTCGTCCAATCTATTTGTCTCGCTGCGCCTCCCTGATCTTTGGACTTTTTATGGCCTCCGAGGTGGCGAGGGAAACTTTACGCACAGATCTCTGATTTAAACCCTCGCCGGCTTCCTGGTTGCCGTGTCAACACGGAGGCAGACTCCCATAACTTTTATATAACGGCAATAAATTCTTGGCTATCAGCGGCAGTGACGCAAATCGACAGGTCTTACTGTAAAAGTGTGACTAAAGGAGGAGTGTTACCGTATGTAACATACAGGAAGGTACATGAGCGGGAAAAAAGTACCTGGGTAAATTGCAGCAGGGATTTCTACTGTAAGTTTTTATTGATCGATGTGACTGTGATAATTGTAAATTAGTGTTTGACAGCAGAGAGCGCCTGGTTTATAAAAGATCATGTAAAGACGTCCTGGGTTGACATGAGAAAAAAAAAATCACAAGTAGCAAGCAGGTTCAGATTTATTCTTCAAATGGAGGCAAATCTGTGACACTATTGAACAAATGTAAAAAAAAAACAAATTCAACCTTTTTTTTATGTACATTTGTTTTGTTTTTTTGTATATATTTCTTGTTATACCTTTTTATTCTCACCACAAGAAACTGGTTTGTTTTTATAAAAGTCTGATTCTACCAAAGCGAGCTGTCTGTACCCAACAAATATGTACATACAAGTAAATTGCATATAAAAAAAAAAATGGAAATGTATTTTCTGCGGGATGCTGTCGGTCCTCTGAAGTGCAGGTTTTTTTTTTCCGAGGTTCCCGTGAAATGTTTAGTTCCAGTTCTTAAAGAACTGCTTGAAGATGATGGTCTCCTTCCCCTGAGGCAGAATCTCCACCTGATTATTGTAGACACAAAGGAGGTCAAGTAAAAGTCCTGGCGGTGATAATCCAGATTATTAAATCATCACAACAAACTGCTGCACGTTTATTGAGATATAGATATATTTCTAGAAAATGAAAGAAAGCTTTGACAGGTTTGTAATGTTTAATCTAAACCAAACAGTACCTGTGTCTTCATCCTGGGGTACTTCATCTGCTCGATGAAGTTGTCTGCTATCTCCATGGCGACCTTCTTCTCCTCAGCGTTCGCTCCGTTACCTGACGGTGAATCGGTGAATGTCATGAGGCGCTGGTATATCGGAGGCGCATCATAAACCCGTTTGATGTCTAATTTCCTCTCAAACTAGGTCACATGCTTTCAGCGTGGTTGTAGATGTCAGGGTAGCAAAATGAGACACGCCCGTGAATTTAAATTATCGGGTTCATTAAGAAACAATGATCTTTGGACCTCACAGATAAAAAAAAAAAATACAGTCTTCTTCTGCTATATTTTATTTATTCTGCCTTCAAATAACCAAAATAAACCTTTAAACCTGCCGCCTTGAAATGATTTCTGTCACAATCATGTGTTTTCAGCTGAGTTCAGAGGCTGTTTACTTATTTCAAGTTACATTTGAGCCAACATTTTTATTTTAATAACAGATTTTCTATAATCATAAGTAATGAAATCCTCTGAGGACGTTATGGAGGTAAACAGTAACTCAAAATCTTGCTGTAGTTCTTTGATAAAATTGCTCCTCACATCTCAGTGTCCTCAGACTCACCTCTCCGTGTCGCTGTCAATCATTATTTTTCACCGTGGTCATTAAAATTTCATTTCATCAGATATCCAATATCTGCGGGCATCTAACAACTATCGCTTTCCCTCCGTGTGCATTTCAGGGTTTCGGGGCCGAGCAGGATTTCCGCACCTTTCCAGACGAAGATCTTTCCGTTGGCGCCGTTGTCCAGGATGAAGCAGTCGTCGCGGACCAGCAGCTCCTTGGCAAACGGGCTCTTCTCCACAACTATGGTCGTCGTCATGGAGCCCGTCGCGTCGGACACCTGAGGAGGGAGCAAAGATGAGTGTTGTTTTATGTTTGAGTTAGAAAAAAAGATCGGTGGTTTAAAAGGTGAAAGTGGTAAGTTACCTTGTAGAGGGAGGCGGAGTTGGAAACGTCCGCCTTGCTGTCCTCCTCCGGCGTGCTCTCCGCCAGCGCCGGCATCTTCCCCAAAACCTGCTCAGCAGCACAGCAAATATTCAAACAAGGGCCCTAAAAGATGCTGCGTTTATGGGGCCGATAATCATATTTACAGGTCGAAATAAAAATTCCAATATTGATATATTGGCCAATATTCTTTATATATTACTGTATAAAAATAGTAGGTACAAACATACATTTTTGTTTGCAATAAATCTTCAAATGTGGTGATCAAACACTTTTGACACTTAGAGGCAGGTTTGTTTACAACTGTGTACTTCACTGTGGATTTAATCATTATAAATTACTATTAAAAAAAAAACAACAACAAACACGTAGAACAAATTATAATTTAGCCCCACCATCTTTTTTTAAATTATTTTCTGTAAAAAAATACAAAGTTTTTTTTATATCAGGATATATCGGCCAACATACAGCAAGATATCTGTGAAAGGCATCGGTATCAGATTCTATTAAAGACACCCGAATTCTTGACTTGATTTCAGTTGATTTTTGATTGATCTGAAAATCTAAAATGCCTTCTTCTTCTGACACGTCGACTTGCAAACAGAATATAAAGACGTTGAAACTCATCACAGGTCTGCGTTTACCTTGAGCATCTCCTCCGACTCCTCCCCCTCGCTGGTGTCCATGATGCGCGCTTTGCCGTGTCGGTCCGTGTCGCGGATCAGCGAGGCGATCTCGCGCACTTTCTGCTTCTCGAAGATGTTGGCCTGCGATCCGATCCACGACACGATCGTCTGGAGGGTTCGGCGAGTCGCATCGTCAACTTCATTTCACGCAGTTTGTGGTCGTAAAACGTGCTTAAACTTGTCTATTTCGCAGCTCCGTCACATTTCGATAAGGCGATTGATTTGGTAATTTGTTTTTTTTTGTGCTTTTTTTTGGGCTGCTTCGGACGGAGTATCTCACCTCTCCGAGGTCGAGGATGAAGCAGTCTCCCTTGTTGAAGCTGCTCCAGGACAGCTCCACCTCCTTGGCACGGATGTTGCGTTTCCCTTTGATCTGGTACAACCTTTGCACCGTCCCGCCGCCCTGAGGCCTCCTGAAGCCCGACTCCACTCCACCTTCCTGGGAAGGAAAGAGGAGCATTTTTTATTTACGTCTACTTTTCCTCGTGTTTTACGTTCGATGACTTTGCTCGGGAGATGTGACAGAGATTTCAGCTTTAACGTTCCCTGGATGTTTCAACAAGCTCGACCATTGTGCAAACACTTGAGGCATAAAATGTAATTTGTCGCATGATTTCATGATATTTCAGGTGCTATAAAATGATGAGGGATTTATCCAGCCATAAAAAGATACAAGATTAAATGTGAGATTTGTGTAAACTCTGCAGGCTTTTTTGTTTGCAAGGTAAATCAAATAAACTTTACTAAAACGCTGTTGGATCAAAATCTGTAAATCATTTCTAATTCATAGTAGGTTTAATAAAAAATAATAATGGATATACAAATATTGCAAATTGATTAATTCCAGGTACTTTATGCAAAAATTAAATATGAAATTTCATACTTATAATAAAGTTTCAAATAACAAAGATGAAATTAATATTTACTGGGGTTTCAATTCATCTTTTCCTTTAAGAGAATATTCATAATGAACAACAAATTGTTTTGTACTTTGCAAGAATGTTTTTATTACAGGAAACCTGCAAACTTATCAAATAAATTCTCCAGTTAAAGTTGAATTTCCCTCGTATCTTCACAGCTACTTCCACTTCTCCAGCCTCCAGTCGGGGCTCCTCACCTTGTAGCTGACCCCTCGGGGGAAGAGCTCCATGAACTCCGGCGTCTCGTAGCCCTGAACCTGCCGGTGCTGGACGGGGTCACCGCCCAGGAAGTTGTCCAGCTGGGTCGCCAGCATGGCGCACGCTACCTGCTCGTCCCGGGAAGACTTCTCACCTGCCACAGAAGAGAAATTAACTGTCCGAGAGAAAAGAAGAAAAGGTACAAACGAAGAAACCAGAAATATATTTAAAATGTTGAGGAAAAAAACAACTTTCTAGCTTTGACTTAAGTTCCGATTCAGTTGAGTTGGCAAGTCCAAGAAAACGTTTGTGCAATTGCTGGTTGAAGGTATGTTCCTCTTCAGGAAGTGAAACTGAAAACCACAAAAATGTTCTTCCTCTTTGAACCATGATTTACAAAAGACTTATAAATTATTTTTAAGGTCAAAACCATGTAGCCGAGCTTTACGCTTAAAAGCTGTAACTGTTTTTACATAAAAGATAACTGTTTAGCATAAAGCCAACAAACGAGCTAAAACGTTGGTTAACGTAAAACCACGTTAAAAAATTAGCTAAAACGTTGGTTAACGTAAAACAACGTTAAAAAACTAGATAAAACGTTGGTTAACGTAAAACAACGTTAAAAAACGAGCTAAAACGTTGGTTAACATAAAACAACGTTAAAAAATGAGCTAAAACGTTGGTTAACATAAAACGTTAAAAAACGAGATAAAACGTTGGTTAACGTAAAACCACGTTAAAAAACGAGCTAAAACATTGGTTAACGTAAAACAACGTTAAAAAACGAGATAAAACGTTGGTTAACGTAAAACCACGTTAAAAAATGAGCTAAAACGTTGGTTAACGTAAAAACACGTTAAAAAACGAGATAAAACATTGGTTAACGTAAAACCACGTTAAAAAACGAGATAAAACGTTGGTTAACGTAAAACCACGTTAAAAAACGAGCTAAAACGTTGGTTAACGTAAAACCACGTTAAAAAACGAGATAAAACGTTGGTTAACGTAAAAACACTTTAAAAAACGAGATAAAACGTTGGTTAACGTAAAACGTTAAAAAACTAGATAAAACGTTGGTTAACGTAAAACAACGTTAAAAAACGAGATAAAACGTTGGTTAACGTAAAACCACGTTAAAAAACGAGCTAAAACGTTGGTTAACGTAAAACAACGTTAAAAAACGAGATAAAACGTTGGTTAACGTAAAACCACGTTAAAAAATGAGCTAAAACATTGGTTAACGTAAAAACACGTTAAAAAACGAGATAAAACATTGGTTAACGTAAAACCATGTTAAAAAACGAGCTAAAACGCTGGTTAACGTAAAACCACGTTAAAAAACGAGCTAAAACGTTGGTTAACGTAAAACAACGTTAAAAAACGAGTTAAAACGTTGGTTAACGTAAAACCACGTTAAAAAACGAGATAAAACGTTGGTTAACGTAAAAACACGTCAACGCGTAAAACTCGGCTACGTTAAAAAAATAAGCTACATTTGTTTAACTTGAAACCACGTTAACGCAGTTTTGGTAGCTAGTAGTTCAAACAAAACATTTAAAGCACAAATTAAAGTGGAGACGTAAAAAAAAATTTTAAAAAATGAGAAAAGAGGAAATATGTGGAATTTAGGGCCGGAAGTGTTTTGGATTTCAAAATAAAAGGGAACAGGGCAACGCAAAGTTTCATCAACTGTAAACAAGTTGGAGGGGGAGGAGGAGGAGGGGGGAGGAGGAGGGGGGGGAGGGGTCAGAGATGCATGCTTGAGCAAAGAGAGCCTCTCCAAGTCGTGACAATCAGCTTAGTGTTACCTAAGCACCGGATACACGCTGGAAACAACGGCCACATTTGAGTACTGTAACCGTCCTCCTGCATTTTTAATGCTCCCCCGCTCACGAACCGTCCCACCGCCTCCCCCCTTTTCTTTTCCCCCTCCGACTCGGGAGTCGAGGTTTTGACCCGCGTCGCTTCCTTTTAATCCGATTACCTCGATTACTCTGATTCAGATTACCGTCCTACTTTCTATCCCGGCTTCATGCTTCTAGAAAAAAAAACACAAAAAAAGACGTCAAGAGTAA
Organism: Brachyistius frenatus; assembly: GCF_029030835.1. NCBI lineage: Eukaryota > Metazoa > Chordata > Actinopteri > Embiotocidae > Brachyistius > Brachyistius frenatus. Next base: position 287,455 of record NW_027210907.1, read on the forward strand.
AAGCAACAGCTGATGAGATGCCAGCGGCGGGGTCATAAAGAGCTTTTTGTCCCGAGTTCAAGACAACCACTTCGGCTTCGTCTTGGCTTCCTATTAAAATGAGAATAAAGTTTATAATTAATGATCAGGCTCCATCCTACATTAAAAATCCAAATCTTCTTCCTTCTCCATTGAAATTCTACCGTTATTGATATTCGACATCTAATTTACGATCGTCTTTCGTCTTATTCACTGCATTTACCACGTCTTTAGTTGCATGTCTCTTTTAGTGTCTGCGTGCACTTTTCTGTTTGAACTTTTCCTTCTACGTTGATATTTCTTCACGTTTTGATGTGTTAATTCAGCACTAAGACGTCTGATGGGTCGCGTGCGCTTCGACAGCCTTCACACCTATCCACATGTGGAGGTCGGCTCCCTGGTCCCCGCGGTTCTCCAGCACCAGGTAGGAGTCCCCGTTGTAGAAAGCTCCCGCCTCGGAGGGATCCAGCGGCACCGTCTTCATCTTTTCCACCCTCCACACCCGGAGACCCGGCTGCCGGACCTCCGGGCCGAACTGACCCGGCGCTGCGTGGAAGGAGAGCATGCTGCGGGGGGGGGGGTGAGAACGGACGGGTAAGATGGTGCGTGGACGGACGTTTGTCACGGTAAAACACTGAAAAGAGGCACACGGACGGGGAAAAGAAGTGGGTCACAGTTTGCGTTTGGGAAGATGCCCAGTTTTGTTGCATTACATCACTTTTATGCAACACAACACCCACTAACATCGGTGTCACTGATCCAGCTGGATCCTGTCACGGGTGGGAACGACTACCAGGAACATTAGTTTCACACAGGTAAAAAAAAACAACAACAACCAATGCATTGCGTCACTCAACCACACATCTGTCTCTTCCTGTCCTCTGATGCTTCGCTCTGCTGTATTTATAAAAGTAGGTCAACGAGTTTATTGTCTCTCGCTCGCTTATGTGATGAAGAAACATGTGACCGAACTGAAATACTGAAAATTACACCCTTCATGAATATATATCGCAGGAGGTTTGTATTAATATCTGCGAGGTGTACCAAATACAGAAGCAACTGAATGTAGGTCTGCTACTAAGTTTTATTATTTATTTTATCGTCAAATTAACCTCTGTTGTGCTTTTTATTGAACTGATTCACTGTTTGGTCTATAAGATTTAAAAGATCAGTGAAAATACCCGTCACTAATTCCCAGAGTTTATTGTGGCGTCTGAAAAGTAACTTGTTTTTTTTGTTTTTTACACCAATAATACTCCAAAATATTGAAATGAAATCGTGACCTCAGCAGTGGGTGAACGCTCAGTTCATCACGAGAGAAGCCACATATAGTTTTGCTCTGTGCTCCGAGACGCCTCCAGTAATATAATAAATAGTAGGTAATAATTCCCGAGGGAAGTTTTTTTTTAATTTCAAAGATAAACTTTTTAATCACATTTCCAGCCCGATTAGCTGATGAAATATTTTTACTTCAGCACGAGAGGACAGAAGAAAATTACTCTTGTGAAATACATTTTTTTTAAATTTTTTATTCTGGTGTATTTGATGCGTAACCACAGCGACCAGCGTATGCAGTTTTGCTTCTAAAGATCGTAATCAGAAGTTGTTGTTTTTTTGAGAGAGAGATTCATGGATGTTGTAAAATTTTTGCAGTAAACAGCTTCACTGTGTTTTAATTACGCTGCTCGAGAGGCGCCGCGGAAGATAATAAAAGGACTGGAAAAACCACACAAACAGCTCGATTTAAAGTCCTCCGAGTCAACTGGGGACACCGATCTACTATACGAGACACCGCCACCAACTCTTCTGTAATAAAGCGTCATAACTTACAGAAGAAAAGTGGCACATTTATCAGCAGACAAACAGGATGTCAGCAGAAGCTCCACCCCTTTCCGTTTTTGTTTTTGTTTTGTTTTTTCCCGCTTTTGGCAGCCTCTCCTCTCCCGATTATCGATCATCGGATGACGCCGTTACAAGTCACGCATCTCCGTGAAGTGCGATCGATAAACAGGCGAAGTTCACCGACACAAAACGAGCCGGTCGGAGAGGACGGTCGGTTATCTGAGCACGTAGAGAGGGAGCTGTGGGGGAGCCGAAGGAGCGGGGAGACGGAGCGAGCGACCCGAGGCCGAGCGGAGGCTCTCGGGTCGAAGTTTCACTGCTCGCACCAACAGTGAGTAAAGGAGGCGCAGAAAAACTTAACTGTATGATCTCCTCCGGTACCTCCGGCATGCTGACCGACTCCGGCTCCATTCTGCCTGTCCACTGGAGTGTGTGTGTGTGTGTGTGTGTGTGTGTGTGTGTGTGTGTGTGTGTGTGTGTGTGTGTGTGTGTGTGTGTGTGTGTGTGTGTGTGTGTGTGTGTGTGTGTGTGTGTGTGTGTGTGTGTGTGTGTGTGTGTGTGAGGTTGTAAGGTATGGAGAGGTCCAGCGTGGACGAGTGTTTGAGCTCACCTGGCCTGGTTAGCTTATATGTGGGAGGTAACTGGAGCCGGAGTGATGAAAGCCTGCCTGTGGACAGGGGAGGGGAGGAGGAGGAGGAGGAGGAAGAGGAGGAGAGTCGGGTTCCTGGTTTCTTGGCTAAAGCTAAACACCAAGCTGATAATTACTGTGAGAGTGAGATGTCTCCGTCGTCCCACTCTGTCCCCCCCCCCCCCCCGCGGCTTTACTCTAGTTCTGCACGAACGGCAGCAGAGACACCAATCTGGTGACTCGTCTCTTCTGTCCTATCGTCTCTGCACCTCCATCCTTCCCGGATCATCTACGAGTCCCCGAATAAATAAAAATCACGACGCCTTTTTTTTTTTTTTTTTTAAGTGTTGCAACGTGGTAAAAAAGTGATTCCCAAGCTTCGCTGATTCAACATGTTTCTTCCTGACCAGGCGTCCCTCCCCTCCCCACCCCCCCACCCCACAGACTGTGTGACATAACTCACTCAGCCGGTTGAGTAATAAGTTAATAAGTACAAAAACTAAATCTGAGATAAAGACACGAGCCCGTGTGCAATGAAGGGGATCGTGTATTTTAAAGGCCGGAGCTGAAAAGATTGAACTTGTGAAATCATTTAAATAAATAAAAAAAAAATAAAAAGTCATGTACTTCTGGACCACATGCACGTCACATACAGCTGAGACGACGGCGTTCTCGCAGCTCGGCTCAACAAACCAGTGAAATGTGGTCAACTAATAACTTATTTCTGATTGTGATGTATATATTTAGACGGAAATGAAAACTGAAGCTGTACTAGCTTTTAAGGGTGAGCCTGTGAAATCATTTCTACGCAGCTCTTGGTCAAATATACCATTTTGCCATTTGGGCATTTGTATGAAATGCAATAATATCGGCGAGGCCGGTTTATTTTATTATTTATGATAACTAATTTGCCATCCTGAAGCATTTTTGTTGTTGTTTCCATACGAGGTGCAGGCATGATCATTAGATCAAACTATGGAAACAAACGTGGAAAATGTGCAGTGTTGATAATTATTGATGCACGTGAGAATTCATGAACTCTTCCTCAGTTTAAAGGGTTCTTGGTCGTCCTAAAATCATTTGCCTCTGTAAGTAGATCTTCAGAAATATTACTGGATAATTGTTTTTACGGTTAGTTTATTATTGAGATCATTTCATTCACTGGAAATGGAAAATGGAAAACACTGGAAACACGCTTATGCGTGAGATCTGCTATTTTCCAGTGTTTTCACGGACGGACGGACGGACGGACGGACGGACGGAGGGTTTTAGATGGAGACGCGGGGTCACAGATCAGCCGCAGGGGTCACTGAGCCCGTCAGCCATTCATGCGATGTTCAGCAGACAGAATATGAGACAATATGCAGGCGAGGAGAGACCTGAGAGCAATCTGTGCAGTGCGTTTGTATGGCTGGATGCACTCCTTCATGAAGTCAACGCCGAGGGAAGCCAGCGGGGAGAAATGAAAAATATATTTTTTTTTAAAAAACAAAGAGGAATCATGTTAATATTTAAAAATACGAAAAAGTCGATTTTTGTGAATGCCACGCACGAGTCACAAGTTTGAGGCCGCTTTCAATACCCCGCTTTAACTTTAAGGAAGTTGTTAACACGGCTGCAAATAAAGACGCCGGGAAGGAAGCGAGACAGAAACAGGATGTAGGAACGAATTAAAGGCTGGGGTTCCTCAGGAAAGAGGTACAGAGAGTTAGAGCCGAGATTGACCGGATGAAACTTAAGATCCTTCGTCCCCGCTGAGAGATTCCTCCGCTGATGCCAGGAGGAGGAATGTGATGAGGAAAACAAACACACACACAAAAACCCAAAAACAACAGTGCATGTAGGAGGAAAAAATAAGTGAGGAAAGAAAGAAGAAAAACAGCCTGTGGAGTAAAACAGATTTCGGTGAAGACTTACCTTATAGAGGCGGTGGGAAGAGACACGTCTGAACAGAGAGTGGACAGAAAAGCAGCGATGCGAAGACAAACACGTCCCTAAACACATAAATTCTTTCCCTCTAACGCACACTCGTGCGAGATGTTTCCTGCCTCGGTCTGTGGTGGTTTTAGCCCGGCCCTCTGACTCAACCAACCAAAGAAAAAAAAAAGAACGGAAACTTGATTGACTCAAGAACTAAAAGTCATGTGAAACTGGCATCACGGCCGCTTTTTAAACCAGATTTCTTCACTCGACTGGTGTTTTTGCAGACGTGAAAACTGGGCATGAAGTTGACATTGTTGTCGTGAAATCTTTCTAACTTGCATGTATCTTTACGCAGAAGTTCCTTTCTAATGTGCCCTCGTACCATCGTGATCATCCAGGAAAAAAAAAAACCTTTGAAAAGTCCACAATCTCCGTCTCTTTTAGCGTCAGTCACCCAACCTGTCACCATGGCAGCCGACCCAAACACAGTTATTAGTCATAACGTACATTTCTACATCACAAATCGTCAAATGACTTTTCATACCAGTCACGTGGCAATTAATTTTATGGATCTATTTTTTTTTATTTTATTTTTTATTTAGAGGTTGAATTTCTTGCTCAAAGCCATCAACAACACTTTGAACAGTTTGAACAGTTTAATGCCGTCTTCTTAATTTCAAGTTGATGAGGTGCGGAAGTTTTAGAATGAGTGACTGAAATTTTTTAATTCTTAAGTCCATCTGAATTCAAATAAACACATCGGATAACTTGAGTAGCTATTTTAAGTTACAACCTCAAAATGTACGAGACAATACGAACTTAAATAGTTTCATGTATTTTGGACTCGTTCAGTTTTGCAACTTATATATAACACGTGAGTTTCTAACCTCAAAGGAGCGTGTGGGATTTAGTTCCATCTAGTGGTGAGGCTGAAAACTGCAACTGACTGAACACACACACACACACACACACACACACCACCACCACCACCAAGCGTGGAGGAGAAACTATGGCTGCTGTGAAACTTGTGAAAAACCACAGAAGTCCCTCTCGACATCCACTTTTTTTTGGGTTTGTCCCTTCCGAGCTCCTGTAGAAGACCTGTGTGGACATAAAAGGTAACAAAACCACACCTGTTCTTAATTTCAGGTGATTTTTACACACATGAAAACACACGTAAGTGTAAATATTCAGTTCCATTGCTGCCAATAGATCTTTCAAAGTCATGCAGGCCTTACGTGTGAGGCTATTTAAAGTGATTTATTGATGCAGTGAGGTCCAAACGTCGTGAGACGGTCTGAGGATGCTTCACTGTCTGTGGGAGAAAGGAAAGCCTGCACACAAGGTCCTCGGTTTAAAGCCTTTTCGTTTCAGGTAAAGTTGCTTTTCTCTCTTTAAGTTCACTGAACAAAACCGAATGTCAGTTTTCCTTCTTGTTTTTTTTCTTCCTGTCCTTTTTACTTGAACAATTCATTGTAATAATCCTAATTCTGATCTAAAACCGTTTCATTTTAGAGTAATTAAATTCACCCTCCTCTTTACATATTTGACCTGTAAATCTTCCAGGATGACAGCTGACATGTGACTCTCATGGTGATTGGTGGATGAACTTCCTGTCAGCGTGCAGAGAGCGCCCCCAAGAGGAAGGTGCGTGAACACAATTTAACAGCGATGAAGAACTACTAGTTATTAATTATATTTGAGTTCAACATATTAAAATAGCAATCATATTTGCTAATTTGCCCATTTAAAATATTTAAAATTGCAGAAGGTATACCCAATTATTAAATATATTTATTATTTATAATATATTATTGTGTAAGGGATATTTTATGTTCTAATTGTTAATAATAATGTTGCTGGATAATTTAACCTCGTTCTTTGAATATTAAATGTATATTGAGGAGTTAAAAAAATAAATAGGGAAACCCACAATTTTAGCTGTCAAATACATGTATTTGAATAAAACCTACAATATTCCCCCTGATGTGCAGTAGAGTATTTATAAAATAGCATCACATGCTGAGACACATGTACAGTTAACTAAAACCTTTTGGACATTAACAAATAAAATACGGCCATAACTACAAAATATTGCATTTTCTTTTCCCTCCATGCTACAAGAAAAGGAAAAAAAACAAAAAAACAAGACGTATAGTAAAACTTTTATTCGGTTTTTTCAAGTCAAAAAACAAACAGAACAAAGATACAGAGAATGAGATAATGACTTGATTTCTATACAGTGGCAACTTTTAAGTTAAACCTTCCTTTGCCCACGCACGTCTTTCCTCAGCTTGAAACCCTGCATCGCCCTCGGACGCGCCGACCGCACACGCATACACACATTCAGACACTCATTCGCCACCGGGAGTCCCGACGTCCTGAATCGACTGGACAGCACGCGGTTAAAGACAGCAGGGTTGGATGCAAAGCTCAGTGGACAGAGCGTCACAAACGTCCACCACAATATATTTACCAAGTGCAGTCGCCACACCTGCCGCACGTTTAAAGGCCAAAAGGTGTCGTCCTTTCAATTCAAGACCAACTGGGAAGCCGTGTTTCACAAAATCAAGACGAATTATTGAAAGATTCTTCAGAACATAAACCCCGAAAGATTACTGGATGTGTTTCATCTACTCAGGACTCCCAGTCAGATCCAAAACCTTACCTCCCCCCCCCCCCCGCCCGCCCGCCCGCCCACCCCATGATTCCCCTCATCACAGGTACATACACTGGTAGGAAAACAAAAAGAACATGGATTTCAGAAATGTGGATCATTTGTGGATGAAGAGGGGAAAAGGGAGGAGACCCGGCAAGTCCAATCAATCCAGAAATCGCATTGGAACGAGGAGATTTGTGTAGTCATGTGAGAAAAAATTAAAATAAAAAAAAAAAACACCCATATTGAAAGAAAGTTCACACTAATGTAGTGGGTAAGGTTGTTTTTTTTTTTTTTAATTGAGAGGCCAAAAGTCCTGTTTCTTTAGACGATCTCTGATTTAAAAAAAAAAAAAAGAAAGAAAGAAAAAAGAAAAGAAGTTTCACTGGTGAAGAAAACAGGCCACCAGGAGGACAAACGTTTCCCCTCCGGCATCCCGAGAAGTGAAAACTCACTTAACAGTGAATCTTTTGCTCTTCTACCTTTTAACTGAGGCCACGTCATGACTGTAATAAAAAAAAAAAAAGAAAAAGAAAAAAAAAAGAGCAGACGTGGCAAAACCTCTTGAGGAGAAAAGGGGCGAAAATAATAAAAAAAAATAATATAAAAAACGCACTCCCCTCCGTCCTCCTGCCCCTTCATCCACAGTATATATGAGCAACGAGCCTCCTGCAAACAGGTTTACGAAGTCACCAAAAGCAAACAAGAGAAAAGCCAAAATTATTTTTTTCTTCTTCTTCTCTATTGATATTCACATATTAAATGTCTTCCTTAAATAAATTGAATATTCCAAATAAACCTGTGTACAGCTATCAGAAATGGGACGAAGATTAGCGAAAAAAGTGGGAGGGATTCGAAAAACAAAGTTCAACCTAACGCTTGATTAAAATGTATTAACATGTGCTACTCATGCAAACGATGACAGAAGCAGCAAACTAGTATTCCTCCTCCGTGTGTGTGTGTTTGCCCCATTTCCTCCTAAATTCAAAATTAAAGACAGAATAATCATTCGGACTATTTTTTTTTTAATTTTTTTTTTTAATAGAAATCTTTTAAACTCCCAGTGTTAAGGGAAGAATATTATCTGGAAAAGGTTGGGGTTTTTTTGTGTGTGTTTTTTTTTTTTTTTTTTTTTGCTTTTGATGCACAAGTCTCCAAAAAAATGGTAGGACAAGAGGATGCTGGTGGGTGTTTTTCATGACATCTTTCAGGTCTCTGGGGTGTGAAGGAGGAAGAGGGGAGGGCGATGGGTACATACAACTATGTAATCAGTGATGTTCAGAGGGGAAATGTCTTTTCCCTGCAAACCAGTTTCTCTCTCCTATAACGCATCTGCTGATGATCCGAGTTCTCTCTGTAGACAAATCTGACGTTTTTTTTAATGTCACACTCAAGCGCCGTCTTCTTTCGTCCACAAAAACGCCCCCAAAACAGGCAGCAACTTTTACAAAAGCAGCAAAAAGGTCTAACAAGATACATCTCAGTGAAATATACAGTAAACAGAGTCTAAACCTTACCTCCTTGATTTTTCTTTAGAGCTTTAGAGGTGAATACAATCCACTTAAGCTTCTCAGAAAGGCTTTTGGCAATATATACGCTTCCCCAGGTACGACTACACGCCCAACACTCACGAGCATGAGAGAGAGGGAGAGAGAGACTGGATGCAGTACACTGTCAAGTTAAAAAGGGACTGGCTTTTTCCTCCCTCTTAAATGTTCACCACATCTTCCTCTCCTTTTCATTGCCTCTAGGGATTCTCAGTTTTGCTTCAACACCCCGTGTGAAAATTAAAAAACTATTTCGAAAGGCAACCTTTTTTTTTTTTTTTTTTTCTTCCTTCAGGCAAAGCAGTTCAAGTCTTTCACATAATAGTTTTGAACATTTTGAGGGAGGGAAGGTGGGGTACAGGTGGGGAGGAGGCAGCTCCTTCAGGTGGGTCTCCCGTAGAAAGCGATCACGATCGGGACCCCCTGTGGCGAGAAGCGCCGCCACCTCCAGCTGGTTTTAAAGGTGCTGTCCTTCAGTTGTCTACCTTCGAGGTGACGGGGTTTCCTCAGCTGCCTCCCCTTCTACTCCTCCTCCTCCTCCTCCTCTGCGGCCTTTCAGTTGTTCTCCTCATCGCTGTCGTCGGGGCTGATGGCCGGGCTGTAGGTGGGCGAGGTGGGGCTGTACCCCGGGGAGGTGGGGCTGTACGTGGAGCCTTTGGGACTAGTTGGCGAGTATGTAGGAGACGTGGGGGAGTATTTGGGCGAGGTTGGGGAGTAAGTAGGGGAGGTGGGGGAGTATTTGGGGCTGGTAGGGGTGTAGGTGGGAGAGGTGGGGGAGTAGGTTGGAGAGGTGGGGGAGTATTTCGGAGTCGTCGGGGAGTAGGTCGGCGAAGTGGGCGAGTACTTCGGCGACGTCGGGGAGTACTTTGGCGAGGTGGGGGAGTATTTGGGTGAGGTGGGGGTGTACTCCGGGGAGCTGGGGCTGTAGGAGGGGGAAGTTGGGGTGTATTTGGGTGAGGTTGGGGAGTAGGAGGGGGAGCTGGGGCTGTAGGAGGGCGAGCTGGGTGTGTAGGTGGGTGACTGTGGGGTGTAGCGCGGACTGGAGGGAGAGTAGGACGGAGAGGTTGGGGAGTACGAGGGGGAGGTGGGGGAGTAGTTGGGACTGGTAGGGGTGTAGTTGGGGGAGGTCGGGGAGTAAGAGGGTGACGTCGGGGAGTACGAGGGGGAGGTAGGGGAGTAACTGGGAGAGGTGGGGGTGTAGTTCGGCGACGTGGGGCTATAGCTGGGGCTGGTGGGGGAGTAGGAAGGAGAGGTGGGGGAGTATGAGGGGGAGGTGGGGGAGTAGGATGGAGACGTGGGGGAATAAGAAGGTGAGGTGGGTGAGTAGGAGGGGGAGGTGGGCGAATAGCTGGGCGACGTCGGGCTGTAGCTCGGCGACGTCGGGCTGTAGCTGGGCGAGGTGGGGGAGTAGGAGGGGGAGGTGGGGGAGTAAGACGGGGAGGTGGGAGAGTAGGAGGGGGACGTCGGGGAATAAGAGGGTGACGTGGGTGAATAGGAAGGAGACGTCGGGGAGTAACTGGGCGAGGTGGGCGAGTAGGAGGGAGACGTCGGGCTGTAGTTGGGGCTGGTGGGGGAGTACGAGGGAGAGGTGGGGGAGTAGGAGGGGGAGGTTGGGGAGTAGCCCGGGCTCTGTGGGGTGTAGCCCCCTGGAGAACGAGGCTCGTAGGCGGGGGAGGTGGGGGAGTAGTTTGGTGACATGGCTCCACCTAAAAGAGGAAAACAGACATTTTAAAGAGTCAGAAAAACCCTTGAGGAGTTCCTCAGGGCTCCATGTTAGAGCCTCTCCTGTTCCTACTGGATCAGATCAATACATCAGAATGTGTCCAAATTAGCCGCTGCATTCAAATTTGGACTTTTTTATATAACAAAAACATATGTATTTTTTTTTTGTTGTTGGTGTTTTTCAAAAACATTGTGATTTATTAATAAGCCATTTTGTGTTTTCCCCTCTGCTGCACATCACTTTCTTCTGGTAGTATGTTTAATTTCAACAGTACTTTAAATCAATATTGTATTTTTTTTTTTTTTTTTTTTAAACGAACTAGTGTAAGAAAAGATTTCTGCGGTGTCTCACCTGGAGATGGGATGTACGGGCTGGCCGGTCCTGGAGATCCTGGAGAACCAGGAGTGGGAGACCAGGCCGGGGAATAACCCGGAGAGAAGCCGCTCGCATCCGATGCTGCGCTGGGAGAGAAACCTGCTGCTCCGGGGGTCATGCCACTTCCTGGAGGACGGGACAAAAAAGAAAGAAAGAAAGAAGAAACAAAGGTCAGTGAATGAAGACCGTCAAAAAGAAAAAGAAGAGCCAAAGATACGTGGGCGTAAACTCACCAACGCTGGGGGACCAGGCGCCGTAGGCCGGGGTCGCTCCGGTGTTCCACGGGGTCATGGCAGGCGACATGCTGCTCATGGGACTCGGCACCGTGCCGAAGAACATGCCAGTGGCTGCAAATAGGACGCTGAATATTAATATCACACTTCCTACATTATATCCACTATATTGAACAACTCCAATGGGCTTTTCTCTCCACTTACGTCCCGCCACGCTGATGCCGGGTATGTTGGTTGGGATCTCCATGCCGTATTTACACTTCTCGGCATCCAGCAGGAGGTCGAAGCAGCCGGTCCCTGCTGGAGCCAGCTGGCCGAGCATGATGTTCTCCGACACGCCCTTCATGGGATCGCTCTCCCCGTGGGAGGACGCCTCCATCAACACATCCACCTACGGAGGAAACGAAAAAAAAAACAAGGAGGGATTGAGGAGAAGAAATACAACCAATTCAACGGAGGATATATTCCGACGACTCGGACTGAAATCATCAAGTTAATTTTTCGACGTACCGTCTCCTCAAAGGAACACTTCATGAGCGGTCCGGTGTCTTGACGGTTGATGCCGTGACGCGTGATGGCCATCAGGTGACCGCGGCAGGTCATGGTGTCGCACAGCAGCGCCAAGTGACGGTAGTTGACGTAGGAACCGTCGAAGGAGATGACGTGGTACAACTCCCTCTCCAGGGCCTTTCGCACCGCCTCGATACCCAAGACCTGCGGTCGAGGAGACAAAAGGAATATTAAGAAACAAAAACAAAAAAAAGGCATTATTTTGAATTTGAGATGGGACTATTTTTTACGCTTTCGTACCGTGAAGATCTCCACGATGTCGTTGGAGGTGGTCCTGACGGGGTCCACGTCCTTTTCGCTGAGAACTCTCATGAGGCTCACCCCGTCCGTCTCGAGGATCCACTCCTGCAGGGCCTTGAACTCGCCGTCCTCCGTGATGATGATCTTCTTCTTGTTGTCCGTCTGGGGCAGGTGCATGTACACCTGAGGGAGAAGAGTTTGACCTTTGATTTATCACCGCACTTTGTCTATTGCCGCCGCGTTATCGTGTTCTTATCGTGTTCTCCGCTACCTTGCTGATCTGCTCGATGCCCTGCAGGGTCATGTCTGTCAGCATGTTGGACTCGATGCACCTCAAAAACACGTCGTCGTCCATTTTGTCCACCACCTCCTCATCCTGGACGAGGAAAACCGTTACTTAGAATTCAAAATACAAACAGTTTACGGTCCGTTTATAGCGTTGTTGAATATAATGTCGTCGCTCACCTCCTGGAACTTGTTTTCATCGCTGTTCATGATTCGGATTCGCAGCACGAGCTTCTCGGCGTTGTCGTCGTTGAAGATGCAGTTCAGGTCGTCTCCGAAACCTGGTGGAGAAACCGCCGCGTCACTTAACGGAAAAAAAAAATGCTCCTCGTTTCGGTTCAAAACTCTGAAGAAGAGTACGCGTGCGAAAACCCACCTGCATTGATCTTCTCTGCGATCTGCTCCATGGTCAGCTTGCGATCGGTCATGTGCTTGCGGTCGAGCTCGATGCGCAGCAGCCACGGCGAAATGCGCGTCACGTCAAAGTCGGGCATCTCGTAGTAGACGTTCACCCACTCCTGGTCCTCGGCCACCACCGTGTTCTGCGGGTTGGGGTCGTAGTAGATGGCGGTGTTGGCCGTCACCTGAGAGGAAAGGCTCAGTTTTTAATCCCAGTTTGTAAAGCAGGATTAAATTCTTTTGTTACATATGAAACAGAAAAGCCAGACAAGGCTGTGGATTCACGCAGGAAAATGTTCCTCGAAAAAAAACAACAACAACAAAAAAAACGACATTAGGAGGAACTCATTTTCTCACTTTTCTGAGCGTGGTGTGCTCCAGTCGACAGAGGATGTCCTTCGCCCTCTCGGCGTCGCGTGCTGCCTGACCCAGCAGGAAAACGGTCAGCGAGGGCGTCTTCGGCCTCTTCGAGATGTTGATCAACTCCTTCAGACGGGGCACGCCGAGTGTTACGTTCTTGGCCGACACGCCGGCGTAGTGGAAAGTGTTCAGGGTCATCTGGGTGGCTGGTTCTCCCAGCGACTGAGCGGCGAGAGCCCCGACCATTTCACCCGGGTGAGCCTTGGAGAGGAGGGGAACCGTGGTTTGATTAGGAGGTCCAACAAGAGCTCCGACAGCTCTTAGAACCGCATATTTAAATTTGCCAGACTTACGATGGACTGGTTGAACTTGGTCTCGATCTCTCCCAGCAGCCAGTCGAAGGCCTCGGTGGAGAGGCGGAACTCCTCCGTCATGCGCCTGGAGCAGAGCGTGGAGCGCAGGTGGATGTTGAAGAGCAGAGTGGCGTTCTGCTGCGCCTGTCGACTCAGCGGGTCTTCGCCGTTGACGATCACCAGCTTCTTACTCAGATCGTGAGTACCTGAGGACACAAAACAAACACAAGATTAAAATTTGTGCTACAACATAAAAAACAACAACACAGAGGTTGTGTCGGAGAAACAAGCTCTCCGTTTAAAAGTGATAATCATCTCTCTGGCAAAGATTTGAACCGCTCTGCTTGTTATACAACAGGTTTGGAAACCACCAGGTGGATTTAAGGAGCACCTGAAGCCAGGCCGTGACCGCCGCAGTCACCGACGCCCCCGCATGATTCACAAACTCTAAATATCTGCTGAAGAAACTGAGAGCGCAGCACCTTTGCTTTTCAACTCAGCAGTGAGTTTTACAGAAAAAGAAACTGACTGGTGATCCTCTACTTTGATGAGCGAGCCCTGTTAATTTTTAACTTACCCTCAACCACCCTTAGAGGATTCAGGTCGGTCGGTGTGCGAATGTTGATCCGGAAGATCTTCTGAGCGTTCCAGATCATTCTGGCCAGGTTGCAGGGCAGCACCACCTGCAGGTGAAGAGCAGCATTGCAGAAGATTCGTTTTTTTTTTTTTTTTTTTTTTTTTTTTTAACTTCACATGGTCGATGGGGCAGAGATGGTTTCTACAGTCGTGATCACACACACCTTACTGTCCCCGGTGGGGAAAATGGCTCGCAGGATCTCCCTGTCCTCCTTCATCTTTTCGAACTCCTTCTCCAGGGCACTCTGCACATGCGCGTTGGTCAGCACGTCTTTGACCACGTCTTCCTGCAGCGTTCGTCGCAGGGCTCGCTCATTGGTGCAATCAAACTTAAACCTGGACAGATGAGACGACGAAGCAGTGAGACCACATTAGAAAAACGAAGTACTGAACGTCATCAGTTCTGTGATGAATAACTCGGTATTTGTGTGTGACTCACTTCTTTTCGAAGGCTTTGTGTGACGGTTTCAATGTCGCCACGTTTTGGAACTCGACATTCTCTCCGGCCAGGCCGTCCTCGCCGTAGCGCAGCTGCACCACCTGGTTGATGGAGTTTCGCACGGTGCCATCGTACTTCACCATCACGGACTCCATAGATTTGATCAGACGACGCTGGATGTAACCTGGAAGTGGAGGTATTGGAATTTATTTGCTTGAACCCTTTTTGTGATTTTGAGTGACATTTTCTTCTCTACTGTTTCTTCTTCTTTAGTCTCACCAGTTTCAGCCGTTTTCACAGCCGTGTCGATCAGACCCTCTCTGCCTCCCATGGCGTGGAAGAAGAACTCCGTTGGCGTCAGGCCGGCCAGGTAGGAGTTCTCCACAAACCCTCTACTCTCAGGGCCGTAGTCGTCTTTAATGAAGTGGGGCAGTGTGCGGTGTTTGAAGCCAAAGGGGATTCGTTTACCCTCAACGTTCTGCTGCCCCACCACGGCAATAACCTGAATGAGGACGAACAACAAGTCAGGTGACCTGTTGTCGGGTCAAACTCCAATCCATCTCATGTAATTAAAGTTAGGTGGCCTCTTCTTACCTGGGAGATGTTAATCTTGGAGCCTTTAGATCCCGCCACCACCATGGACTTGAAGTTGTTGTACTCAGACAGAGATTTCTGGGCGGAGGATCCCGTTTTGTCACGAGCGTCGTTGAGGATGCGGTTCACCTGGTTCTCAAAGGTCTGCCTCAGCGTGTTACCGGGGGTCGGCTCCAGCTCGTTGTTGTGAGCCTTCTCGATGACCTGGCAGGAGAAACCCAATGTGAAATTAGAACCAGTAAAACGTGAGCTGAAGTGACTAAATACGACCCCACCAATACTGTTCTTACTTCTATCACATCCTGTTTGGCTTTCTTGATGGTATTCTGGATGTCAAGGTATGTCTTGGCATCAGCGATGGAGTCACCAATACCAATGGAATGACCTGTTAAAATAACATCATTTAAGGATTTCAATCAAGAGAAAACAATGGCAAAAAAGAAATGAAAAATTCATTACAAAAAAACCTTTCACTTCGAACCTGGATAATAAATAATTGTTGCCTTGCGTTTCTTTAATAATAACACATTTCTATGTTTCACTTCAGGAATCTTACCCTCGATGAGCAGCCAGTTGTTGACCACAGTCTGAATGTTGGAGTAAAAGAGTCTGGTGATGTCGTGGCCCATCTCCAGGTAGGAGATGTGGACGAGAGAGCCGGCTGAAGTTCCCAGAGACTTCTTACACAGGATGCCCATGATCAGCTCACCATTCTCCACGATGACCTACGTGAAAGAGTTTGACAACAGGTTACTCGCGTTGTAGTCAGTTTCCATTCTTTAATCTATATATATATAACCACTCTGAGCTTTTTTTTTTACCTTCGTGTCTCCGGGTGAAATGTGTTTGTAAGGGCCGCTGTCCTCATCGTCGGGGTGGGTGCTGTGCGTGCGAATCACGTTAATGTGTCCTGGAACGATGAGGCTGAAGATCTGCTTGCCTGTCCACAGAGGACGAGGTTTGAGGATGGCTGGCTGCGGCATCTTTCCGTCCCAGGTGGAGAGGAACATGAGGAGGTTCATCACTTCACCCTGTGATACAGAAAAAGGTACATTTGATCATTTAAAACTCTTTCAGACCAGAAAAAAAGACTTCCGCTGCTGGCGATTCTGCAACAACCTCCTTACCCGCTCTAAGAAGACGTCTCTTTTGGTGAACTTGCGGACAGCTGTGAGGGTGTCCTGCACGATACCCATGACGGGCCTGTTGGACTGGGGTGTGACGATCATACGGGGCACCATGGCCAGCTCCTGGATCTCCGCTCTGGTCTCGAGGGACTGCGGCAGGTGGAGGTTCATCTCGTCCCCGTCAAAGTCAGCATTGTACGGGGTGGTGACACTGGACGGAGACGAGGCGATGGTAAGTCACAGATGCTACACCACATTTGTTTGCATTTCAAAATGGTTTTATATAAGGAGGTTCAGACATCCAAACTAAATCTTGACTTTAGTTTATTGTTAATATATGAGCTCGATAGCCTGTTTTAAAGGAAACATTTATAAATAGCAGCGAGGTCTGTTTTTCCATTTGGTACCTGAGGTTGAGTCGAAACGTGGACCACGGCAGAATCCGAACCCTGTGCCCCATCATGGACATTTTATGTAGTGTAGGCTGCCGGTTGAAGATGACGATGTCCCCGTCACACATGTGTCTTTCCACCTACGCAGAGAAAAATAGTTTTTGGTCAGGACTGACATGAAATACAATAAAAGTAACAAATTATATATATTTTTCTTTTAAATCTTGCCTTGTAGCCAATTTGCAGATGAAGGTCGCTCGGTTTCGGGTGGAATCGCAGGTCAATTCTGTCTCCGTTGTCTCGGATGATGTATTTGGCTCCGGGATACTGGCTGTTGCCTCTTCGCACCAGCTCTTGCAATCTAATGAACATCAGCAGAATGAATTAGCCGACGTCAAATATTTGTTAGAATACATGTTTTCACAGTTTAATCTGCTGACTTCGCTCGTGTACCTGTCAATATTAAAGGGTGTGACAATTTCTGGGAAGGTCATGTTGGCTGCGATGGATCGTGGTACGCCCACTTGGTCGATTTGTAGGTTGGGGTCGGGGGTGATGACGGTTCGGGCTGAGAAGTCCACACGCTTGCCCATCAGGTTACCTCGCACTCGCCCCTCCTTCCCCTTTAGACGCTGTTTTAGGGATTTGAGAGGACGGCCAGACTTTTGCATTGCCTGGGAGAGAAGACCGTTGATTAGAATGGAGCACCGAGGCAGCTGAGACGGAGCTCACATTGACAGCAGCAACTGAACCGTGTATTTAAAGTACACACTTACCCTTGGCAGGCCTGGCAATTCATTGTCCACCATCGTGGCAACATGAAACTGGAGCAGCTTCACGTCCTCGGCTATGACGTGAGCGGCCGCACCGCTCTGCTCGTTTCTTCTCAGCTGGTTGTTGATCTTCACGATGTCCGCCAGCTTGTGGGTCAAGTCATCCTTTAAAAACACATGATTCATCAGGCCCAGAGCTTAATTTTGCAAAGGACACGCATGCATTTTACATGTGAACTAACAAAATATACGTTGTCTAAAGAATCTTGGATGCCGTGTCTTTACCTGGTTGCGAGCCGAGCCCTGCATGACGACGGCAGGCCTCACAGCCAGCGGAGGCACCGGCAGCACCGTCACAATCATCCACTCTGGTCGGGCGAACTTGGGATCCATACCCAAGATGACATCTTCTTCATCCGAGATGCGCTTGAAGATCTCGTGCACGCGCTCGGGACTCAGCAAGATTTTCTTCTCCTGCGAATCCTCGTTGACGTGCTTCCACTCGGCGTACAGCTCCAAGCCGGAGCGTCTGATACGGGGCTGGTAGCGTCCGCAGCCGCCGTGGCCCTGCGTATCGCACAGAGAGGAGAGCGGAGGGATGAGCGTGAGAAAATGAGCTCAGCAGTGACATGAGTGTTGAGAGCAGACAAGCCCGTTTACTGTATCCTACCTTCTCCTTGCTGAGATCCTCCTCCGTCTCCTGCTGCTCCATCCCAAATTTGTTGTCCATCTCCTCCCCACCTTCACAGATATTTTTTCCTTTGCACAGCTCGTACACGTGAGTCAAACGCTTCCTGGGCTGCCCTTTGGACTTCACCAGGATGTCTTTGATTTTGGGATTGTTCTGGAGGGTAATGGTGATGAGAGCGATTTAAAGCAGCCGAACCGCAAAAGCCATTAGCCAAATTGAAATTATGCCTTAATGGTGAAATATCAATTTTCATGAATAAGTACAACACTTACTGAATCCACTAGTAGCTTGGAGCAAAAGAAGCAGACGCATCGAAGAACCTTCATTATCTTTGTTACGAAGCCAACATGGAAAACTGGCTTTGCCAGCTCTATGTGCCCGAAGTGGCCTGGGCATTCGGTCATGTTGCCTGAGGGAACAAATAGTGTAAATATTGTTAAGTCATGACTTGAGACAATCACCTAATCAATAATATATAATTGGCATTAAATGCTAACATGACACCGTACCTGCACATGTCTGACACCTTCCACTTCGCTCTATAACCCCTTGTCTCGGGTCCATTAGTCCGCCGAGTTTAGGACGTCCTCCTTCAGTTGTTTCGGGGTATTTGATTCCCCCTTCTGTGACGGACATCCGTTTCTGGGGAAGAAAGACAAAGACAATATAAGTTGATGCAGGAACAACCAGCTGTTAACCATTTACAGTAGGTTTTAAAATATAAATAGCTGCAATGATCACTGATCATATCTTCAAATCACAAAACCACTCAGTCAGAATAAATTACTGAAGCGAACACAAGGGGGGAAAAGTCCAAATGTATTGAAATCAAAGTTTATCTAACGTGGATTAAAATAAAATCTACATACAATATCTTTAACTTTGATATGAAACCTGATGCTAAATTACATACAAAAATACAAAACTAAAAATGAACAAATCTGATATGCATTATACCTGATCAACATTAAGACTCGATTAAAAAAAAACAAAAAAAAACATGCATTTCTGCCTTCATTGAATTTACCTTTTATTTATTTATTGTGCGAAAAAAAATAAGACCAATGCCTTCATTGCTATCGGTGGTCAAATCAAACATGCCAAATCAACCTAAATCTTCACCTACTGGTGGCCTTAAATGGTACACAGCATTAATATAAAGGGGGTTTAATTCATGTGATAGCATGGATCCTTTAAGATTATGTTGTGCTTTAAGTTTTTCAAACTTCCTGCAACATGCTAGTTAGCTCAAGCTCCAGCCTGATACGGCTAGCTAGGCTAGGCTAACAGCAAGATTTCACCGTTGTAAACAGAACCATGTCTTTGCCGTACATGTTAAGTAACACGATTAGTCAGTAAACTGTAAGAGCAACGTGTGATCTGTCAGAGAATCAATAAAAGAAACCCCCCCACTCCCCCAAAAAGAGAACCTACAAGCTCATCTGGGCTGATGATGCCGAATTGAACTCTCTTGATCGTGCGCAATGGGCATGCGCTGTCGCCGGAGGGCGGTCCGTGCATCCTGTCTATTCAAAGAGACGCGTCCTTCCTCGGCACGCCGCTTTGTGAACAGGAACAGCCTTTAAATTGTCACCACGACTCTGGCCAGGCCGCCAACGGTGACCGGAAAGTCTCCGAAGGCGATATTCCACGGACCTCTGTTGTCGGTTGCCTCTGAAGCCCTATTATTTATGTTTTGGTCCCAAGTAAGCTGGCTACCGACTGTTCCCCTCCCTTTTTCTTGTCTTAACTCTGGAGCGCTCTGAGCGCTTCTGAGCGTGGAGGTGGCCAACGCTTGGTTTTATAGACTGAGTCCTTCTACGGGGTTGCACACTCACAAAGACAGGGGCTGACTCTTCGGTAGGTGGGACATGGATCTCCGTAGTAAAACGCTCATTGGCCATTCAAAGGAGTCACATGAATAATTAACGTTATCGCACGTACAGCCAATTAGAGCGCACGTTTATTTTTCTAACAAATCAGAACTGGAGGCGGGCGTTGAGTTAATCTAAACTCGCTCCTATTGGCTTTATTGAAAAGGAGTAGGTGGTGCGGAGTCTGTTTTGCATGCAAGTTATAAATATTCAATTTAAATCTTCCGGATTGGTTCTTTTCCTCATTAATATTTAGTGACGGAAAGGAGACGACCAATGGCGATGGAGAAATGAAGCTTCTTAGAATAATTTTAACAAAACCCGCCCCGTTTCCGATGTTTGCCGAAAGTGTCCGATGTGAATTTCTTCCCTCAGAGCAAAAATAAAAAAAATCTCTGTTGTCTCGTTCGTCTCGCTCTGGATCAGCCTGGGCTCTAAGAAAAGAGGCTCAGAGCTGAGGCCTGTTCAGGTCGTTGATGAAACCGGGGAAAACTGTCGAAACACGTTATATTTTCATTTCAAAACATTCTGTAGCGGATTATTTTTCGACCTACTTCCCAAATAAGTGGACTTTTTGGTTTTTCGCCCGGCGTGTTTTTTGGATCTCTGGGACTTTATTGCGAGCCTCGGACTGGACTGCGACGGATGGCCGGCCGGCGGACCGGATTTTCCCGCACGCTCTTTAGGAAAGTGTGGGCGAAGCCTCGACTGCTCATTTATCGGTTATTTGTCAACGGGTTTTGGACTATTCTCACAAAGGCGTGTTGTGTGCGTTACGTAGGCCGGAATGTGTTGTTGAATTGTTGGTAAGGTTCGTTATTTTCTCGTTAAAAATGCGAAATGCTGCGACGGGCCACGTTTCGAAAGTACTCTGAAATGCCATTGTTTTGGCGGTTAACGGACCTTTTATTTGACGTTTAATTTTACCGGAGCACCGACGTGAATTACTCGAAAGCGCCGCGGTCGTTGTTCATTTTAAAAGGCAATTTATAACGTTTAATTAGTTTTGCTTTCTTTACGTGAAGACTTCTTTTTTTCTTTTTTTTTTGGGAGGGGGGGGGGGGGGTTCAGCGTTAACCGTCGGGACTCCTCGGCCAGCGACGACGGTTCGTTTCCCCGCTGCTTTATTATTTTTTTGTGTACACGAATCGGTACACATCTAAAGTAGTTGTGACGGAGTTATAAAAGCGTTATTTTACGCTTTTTTTTATTATATATATATATATAAATGTACGACTATTTATTTCACGCGGGTTTAAAGTAGCCCGACGGAGCCGCCTCGTACCGAAAAGCCTGCGGGACAAAAAAAAAAAAAAACGTTTCGGTGAGCTTCATACTAGTTTATTATTGTCTTATCGATTATTTGTTTAACGCTGTGTTCATTTAATAACGTTATAAGTTTATTTTACAGTAAGAACTGACTTGTAACGTGAGCGTGTGGATTATAATTAAGGCTAACTCTCCGTTAGCGCTCAACATGGCGGCTTCTTGTTGTGAACGAGGAAAAGATGGAGTCCGGAATATTCTTGTTGGCTAACTTGGAAGAGTGAATAAACTACGCATTTAAAAAAAAATGAAATAAAACGTCGAGAAGTCGTGGGGGGGAAGAAAAAAAACAAGGAACGGTCGTGTTTATATATATTTTTTTGTTTGTTTTCGTTATTTTTTTTTTAACCGTATCGTGATATTAAGTGCCAGAACTGCTCGGAAGTTCGTTAGCCGGGATTTCGACGGCCTCGTCGGCGTCGTAAGTTGAAGCCATTTTGTTCGCAAACTCCGTGCACATTACTCCGTTATCGGAGAGATAAACCTGCCGTTTTACACACACAAATATCCGTCAGTGTGTGTTTATAGACGGTGGTTCTCGCATGCGGTCTTACCGCGTTTTGTATGACGTTATTTTCCTCGAGTCTTTTTTTTGCTTATTTTACAGGTTTTGTGTCCCCAGTTTTTTTTTGTGTGTGTGACTTGTCAAGTCTTCTCTCCATAGACTTAGGACATGCCTTGAGCACGTTGTACAATAGCTGGTGACCAAGAGAAGGGACCGACAGCTGATTACTATCGGAATGTCCATAAGCAGAGCAGGACACTGTTTATGAGGGTATAAGTCTCATCTCGTCCCCCCCCTCCCCCCAACCAACCAACCACCACCACCCCAAAAAACAAAACAAAAAGGTAGGCAGGTCTGCTGAGTATGAGGTGCTGAAATGTGTTTTGTTCTGTTTTCATTCTTTAAAAAGAGAAAGTGGAAGCACACAGTGTTAGAAGCACCTTGGTTAAAATGGTTGCATAATGTCAGTGTGGTGTTTTGTTTACATGTAATAACCCCTAACGGAGCATCTTGTCCCATTGTATCACTATTTCTACTGTCTTTTTGTTTAAATAAAACAAAACTGAAGCAACATGATGGACTGTGGGTTGTTTTGTGCTTTTTGGGAATTTGCTCCCAAGTTCAATGTTGTATTTGCTGGATGGTTACAGGTGTCTCACCTGTCACCACTACAAACATGCTTGTTCTCCCATCTGTGTTTTCTTTGGCAGGTCCGTCTGAGGGAAGCATCACTGAAGCTCAGAAGAAAGGAAAGATGAAACGCACCCATGAACCATATAGACTCGCACCATGTTCTGTTTTGAGTTATTTTCATAAAATGGGTGGGGTGGGGGAACTCCTGCACGTCTGCCAGGTTTGAAATGGAGAAGAACGTGACAGTAAATCACTTTGTTCACCATGTGCCATGCCATACCATGCTTATACAAAGGATTCCTTATTGACCAGTTGGCTCCCTCCTCTGGTTTATAGTGAGAATGATCAGCATTGCAAAGACATTGCACAACCACACTTTTTGATGCGGAAGTGGGTCCCAGGCGGCAGTCACACGTGCTCCCTCTACTGCTCCAGGGTGGATAGTGCAGAGGCCTGCTGGCATCCCAAGTATCAGGTATGTTGTTTGACAACAATCAATCCAGTTGTCTTCAGCAGTTGTAAAGTCAGATTGTCGTAAAAGCATTTCCACAAAATTCAAGCATATTATGAGAAGCATCTCTGTATTTTTGGATCAATTAAGAGTGAAATTTACCGCGATCAGATTTATAGAGATCTCAGGACCTTGAAAAGACCCATGACAAAATTACTGTTTTATAAAGGAGTGTAGTTTAAACACACGTAAGTACTGCACTTAGTTGTTATTTTTAGCGACTTTTTTTTTTCTTTTTTTTTGCCTGAGTCCATTTTGTGCTTGTTTACACTGTGACACGGAACCTCAAAGATTAACATTGCATTTGCATTTCTTGTATGTTCAACACTTGTAAATATTACAAATTTAAATGTTGCGCATAAAACTTACTTGATCATAGATTGATTGAAATTGCTCAGCAGTGTCTAAATTCTGCTTACAAATGACTCCATTGATAATATGCATATGAAAATTAACAATCTTACAGACGCCATTTTGTGTCACGAGTACTTCTTATTCATAATTTCGCAAGTGAAACCTTTGTACTTTGACTTGATTATAATTTTAATGCAGGACCTTGTAATTCATTTCACACTTTTATGTTTGCTCAATTTGTTTTATTCCCATGTTTACTGCTCAATCTGAATGTATACTTTTAACTTGACGTTTGCGAGCCCTAAAAGTTTTAAAATATGTAAATTACCATCTTAATTTCAGGAACTTGACTGCTTCAAGTCATTTATCTTTAATGGAGAAGTCTTGACAAATTGTGTCTGCGGTTCTATCTGACTCCTCTTCTGATAATACAGTGATTTCATATTTTCATTGATATATTGAGTTATTCTAATTGGGATATAAAAGTTCTGAAAGAGTCTTAAATCCGTGATCGTCAATAGTTTTGGCAGCCGAACGTTCACTGCATGATCTGTGTGGGTGGATTACAGCCGGGTCACATTGGTCTGCTCCTTCCGAGAGGACGCCTCAGTGATGTTTGTGTTGCAAAATGAAGAAGTGTCAGTGTTGACATGGCAGGTTTCAATATAGCAGCGTGTGTTTGTCTTCCAGAGGAAATAAGTCCCGTAAAGGAGTGAAGATTGGTGTATCTAGGGGGAGCTCTTGCCTGGTGATGTCAGAGCCTGACGGTGAGTGTTTGTGTCTTCATGGGTCGGCGAGGCATTAGGGGGGAGGAGAGGGAGGGAGGGAGAGACACAGGCACATCTTGCATGCAAAATAAGAGGGAGGCTATTAATACATAAATAACGGCGGGGGGGAAGAGAAAAAAAAAAAACGGTTTTATGCTGCATTTTCCCCTTAAGTTATGCACCAGGATGTTGCTCTGTAATAAAACTGGGTGACGCAGGGTCTGAGGCATGCTCTGAGAGCCCACTGGAACAGGCCGGCCCATTTCTGTCCGCAGGAGAATGTCCTGTTCTTTAGCTGTTTGTTTTGGCTGATGTCAGCTCCTGCTAAGCGTCTTCATCTTTCTTTCATCCTTCCTTTTTTTTATTTATTTTTTTTTATCGTCCACGCACTCCTGGTTCTCCTTTTCCTGCCTCGTACCCGTGGTTCTGTTCAGGCGGCTCATTTGCGCAGACACAAGTAGGGAACGTTAAGTCAGCTCGTATTTGACTCACGTTTTTTTTTTTTTTTTTTTTTTAATTTATTATTTTATTTTTTTTATTTTACGGGAGATCTGTGTTTTTTATTTGGGCTTCTTTCAGCCTCGTCCTGGAACTATCTGGGTGCTAAATTAATTGCTCCTGATCCCACCTCGCGTTGCAATCGGCTTAGTGCTAATCTTGGGTTCTCAGTGCAGCCAAGTCTCGTCTGGGCGACGCTGCCGCACTGAGCTGTCCACTGCTCTCTCCTTCCAAGGTTTTGACCTCTGGCTCTGTCTTTCCTGCTCTCCTTTAACATACACCCTGTCCCCCCCCTCCACTATCATGCTCCTCTCAGTCGTTGTGAATCTTCTTTTTTATTTTTCCTCTACGCTCTTTATTGTGGATCAACTTGGCCAGTCTACCTTTTAGTACAGTCACCCCTCGTAGTCACATGATAGCTTTTCCTCCCTCAAAGAATTGTCTCCCTAATTGTCAAGACAACTCGAGCCCTATTTTCTCTGCGTCCCTCTTGCATACGTTCGTTCTCGTCTTCCTCGTCTGTCTGCTTTCCCTTCCTCCCCTCTTAAACTTGAACACGAACCCTCAGAGATGGCCACATTGCCTGGACGTACCTCTTTTCTTTTTTTTTATTTAGTTTCTCTGCTTTGCTGCTGTTGTGTTTCCCCTGGCATGATGCCATTCTCCTCCGACCATCTGCCTCGTTTTTCTTTTTCTTCCCTGCTTTCCTTTTTTCTTCTGATGTCAGTGCAACAGTCAGTTATTTTATTTTTGATTACAGGATACGATTACCTCATGTTGTCATAACTCAAAAGAAGAAAAAGAAGAAGAAGAAAAAAAACAACCCAAAAAACCTTTGTATCTTTCTTTTCCCGTCTCTTTGCGAGACTTCGTCAGCTCCCTGTCTTTCCGGGAGGTTTCTGATTGAAGTGCCTGCGTGTCTATTTAAAGAGGCGTGCAGAAGAGCAGGGTTGTTTACAGTGCCCTTAAAATACAGGCTGTCTAGAAACAGGAAGTACCATCGCCCCTAAGCGCAGCAGCACACAGCTTCAGCCAACATGCAGCCACTTCCTCCTCCTCCTCCTCCTCCTCTTCTTCCTCCTCCTCCTCCTCCTCCTCCTCACGGCTGAGCAGCGGCTCCAGCAAAACAACCCTCATGCTTATCAGAGAATTATGCGCCCCTCCCCTCTGCTGCCGCCCGTCCTCCTGAATGGCGCACATACACAGCAGGCTTTTCACCCCTCCACCATGTCCTATCTCGCTTTCTCCCATTCTCCTCTGCCCACAGCCCCCCGTCCCCCTCCAACTGTCTCTCTGTGCCAGTACAGCATGCCTGAGTAGCTGCCTGGAGATGAAGGAGCTAATTAATTTGATTTAGCCTGTCTCTCTCTCTCTCTCTCTCTCTCTCTCTCTCTCTCTCTCTCTCTCTCTCTCTCTCTCTCTCTCTCTCTCTCTGGCAGTGGAAAAAGCAGCCGTCCGTCCCCCCGCTCCCCCCCACCTTCCTCCTCCCCACCATATCAAGCACCCCTCCCAGATGATTTTCCACCTATCCTCTCTAGTCTCCTTTGGCAACGTCCGCTCTCCGAACCCGCGCTTCCTCTTCTCTTTTTTTTTTTTTTTAATTGTTTTTTTTTTCTTTCTTTCTCTTTTTTTTTTTAATTTTTCTTCTTCTTCTTTCCTGTTACACAACCATATTTTGCCAGCTGTTTATTGTTTTATAAACCAATTGTAGAAATTGATTGTAACGCTCTCATGTGGCCTACGCCCGTCTAAATCCTCCTCTTTTTTTGTGTGTGTCTTGTCGGCCCGGGGACAGTTTGTGTGACTCAGCAGCGTTTTCACCGCTCACACTAACGTGCTTGCTGTAGCGCCGGGGATCTGAAGCGGGCTCGTCTGACTTCGGCGCTTGAAACCCCATTTTCTGTCATTTGATACTCCGATGGATCCGCCTATTGAATTATATCAGGCAAGTCTAGCACAGCCGTACAACTGTCAAACTTAAAACTTGTCAACATAACTCCATAGATCCTCCCTGTGCTTCCATTATGCCTACGGGAACTGCAGAATGCAGGTTGCGGACATCTGCTGAGGACAGCCTCTGTGTAGTGTGTGTAGTGTGTGTGTTTTGCAGGCCTTCAGTGTTGTCTCGCAGGAAAAGGGGAGGTGCCGTGTTGAACTCCTTGACTGACACTAAAGGAGTTTCAGGCGCTCTGTGCTTTTTAAGTTTCCCCTCTGCTCGAACTTAAAGAGCCATGAATGGCTCCTCTGTTTTCACGAGATTGCATTATACAAATTATGTCAATTTCTAATCATGGTGTGCTTGTTGATTCGAGGTCTCAATGTTTTTGTGAGCAGCAGTTTTTGATCCCTTTGAAAGAGAAGCGGCGTCTCTCTGCGGTTCCTTGTCCTGGTTGTGACGACTTCAAGCAGAAGAGGGATTTATTTGGAGCTATAGCGGTAAAATGGTAAAATCACCCAGTAATTTACGAGATAAATCCGTGATTGGATGTAATTTTAAAAATATACCACCTTACGTTGCTGAATTTTTTTTTTTTTGGTTTTGTGTTCCTATTGTGTCGATTATATTATGTGAGGAACATAATTGGAGAATTGAAGATTTTTTTTTTGAAAAAAAAATTATAATTTTTTTTTTTTTTACATCAAATGCATCTAAATTATATTTGTATATTCTATTTAAGGTCTTTTTTTTCCTAGTAGTGCTGGGAGGGGGGGACGCCAATCTGCTTGAAAAAATGCCACTCGTGCAGTAAAAGCTCATCATGTGGCAGCTGTTTGCTGCGAAGGATTTTCTGTTCCACAGAACTGGCTCGCTGCCACGATGTTGGTTTTGTAAACAGCAGAGAAGTGTTAGCGGAGGACGTGCTCCAACACGCTCGTCTCTCCCTGCCGTCTACCGAGGCTTCACCGAGTCACTGACAGTACAGTCCCTGTGTCTGTGACAATGCTGAGGGCTGCGGACCCGACCCCCCCCTCCTACCGTCGCGTTTGTGTGTTCTGCAAATGTAAACATCTGTAACGCTCATCAGTTCTTGCAGAAAATGTGGAGTACGTGCTGCGGTTTGGTTCATCCTCATATTTCTCCTTCGCAGGCCGCAGAAACAAGACTTGCTGCGTTGTCCTTGTAAAGCCGCTACTTCCTCTTTAAGAAACCACTGACATTTGAACTCCTCGAACGTTGTTTGACTTCCCACTTTGATCTCGGTCCAAGTCAGCTGGAGAGCAGGTTAGTCATCCCTTTCGCTGAGATCACTGAGGATGTTTACTAGAGCTTTAACTTGCCTCGGGATATATTCAAACGCGCATCGATATCAGTGGGAACACGACTTGCTTGTTTCTAATCTGTTATCTTTACACTTTATATATATATATATATTATTTTTTTTAATCGTTCAAGAACGTATCAAATAGACACCAAAACTAAAGATCTGATAGTTAATATGCACGACAAGCCACACTTGAAATGGATTTAACACATGCGGCGCTCAGGCGCACCGAGAAGTAAACGCAGGTGTGACTTGGCATTTTTGGGGAACTGACGGGGACGATGATCTTTGGCCTCCCGGACTCACTCGGGCTTTTTACCGGAACCACCAACCACATTTAGCAGGTCGGCGCGGAGCAGATACATGGTCTGAATCAGGCCGTTGTTAAAGGTAACCACGTGAAGTTTTTATTGTCAGCGAAAAGTCGAGGTGTCTGGCTGAAATGCTTTGTGCGTTCTCGAAAAGCCGATCGATATTTTTTGTGTCTTTAAACGAATAATACGCGTAGGTTTAGTGGCATCACAGCACACTCAAAGTAAGGAAATGAAATGCTCGCAGCGCTCTTGATCTGCTCACGTTGGCCTCGTTAAAGTTACTGCTTTACGCATTAATACAAACTCAACACTTCCTGTATCCATTTCAAATTAAAAGCCATCGAGAGTTTAAGCAGACAGAAATCTTTACATTTCTTAACGAGGCTTTTATTGTGAAACATTTGCAGGAATGTTTTGGGATATTTTAAATGAGTTATCCAAAACAACCAACAAACATTTTCGTCATTATATTGCTGATTTCTTAAAATTTAAAAAAAAAATTTTTTAGATTAAAACAACAGAAATATACATAGTTGATGATTGTATTCAAACTTTCCTCCGTCGGAGCGGTAAACGAGCCACAACTTAACCGTGTGAGTGCCCACATTTGCGCTCTCCGGTACTTAAACAAATAGCATTACACCCACGACTAAATGTAATATGTAAAAGGATAATTATAACCTCATAAACACAGTTGTGCAGCGAGGTGTTTCACAGTCGAGCTTTTACCGCTCTTGATTGCTACAGAAGTTTTTAAGCGACTCTGCTTGCCGAGCAGCACGGATAGCGACTTAGCTTAAATGGCTAAATTGCTCATTGTTTGCCAAGAAGTGTCAAAATAATTAATTATTGCAAATTTCATGCCTGACTGTTAATTGCTAAATTGAAGACTAAAAAGTGTATTTTTGGACCCCGCCTTAGAAGTGAAATTTTAATGTAAACCTAATGACTGAATTTAACGCCGATCTCACGACTCCGTTCAACCGTTTTTGAGAAAGGAAAAAAAAAATATATATATATATATATATATATGTAAAAAAATGTATATATATATATATATATATATATATATATATATATATATATATATATATATATTAGAAGTCTTGGTAAAGCAAATGGTTTTGAATTTTCCACCGAGATGGCTTCCTTAGTTTCTCCGTCTTTGCGTATTCAGACGAGCGTGTCGCTTGGTAGCGCGGCGCGAAAAGCTGTGATCACGTTTGGCCAAACGGCCGTGAATGGGAACGGATGGACAACGGGGCGCCTCTGAATACAGAGTTGGTGGCTGGCTGCAGCCGCGGGACAATGCCGGTACACATGTGTGGACCGAGCCGCCACACTCCTGCAACACACACACACACACACACACACACACACACACTATTGTCTTTGCCAACGGGCATTGTGCGTCTGACACACACACACACACACACACACACACACACACACACACACACACACACCCCGTCTTTTCACACGGGCATAATTTTTATTTCCAGTTTTTCGTGTTCTCCTTCAACACGCCCAGCATGCTTTGAAAACGTGCAGGAGTGCATGAGAGAGGAGAAGGGAGTGGAGGAGGTGGGTGGGGTGGGGTGGGGGTGGGTGGGGGTGGGGGGGGGAGAGGAAGGAAAAAAAAAAAAAAAAAGTTTGTCCAACTCCAAGAGCCAGAGAGGTCACAGGAACAACACCCAATCCCAGAGCGGTTCCCATGGTGACAAGTGTGGCAGCGTACAATGAGGGTGAGAGAGAGAGAGTGATGAAAGAGAGGGAGAGAGGGAAAGGGCAGGCGGAGAGTAGGAGGAGGGCGGGTTGTTGGCGTCAAGGTTCAGTTGGTGGGGAGGAGGAGGGGAGGGTGGGGGTAGAGAGTCGCTGGGTGGAGGTGGGGGTGGGGGGAGGGTCTTCATTCAAAAGGACGGTGGGGAAGTATGATGGTGTTGCAGCTTCACCAGTACGAAAAACATTCTCCCGTCCCAACTCCCGTTTTTCATGGCCTCTTGTTCCAGCTGAGAGGATCCCTCCTGCTCGGAGGCCGCTGAGGAGCTCACGGGCTGACGGAGGAGGGGTGTTGGATGGGGTGGTGTTGGTGGGGTGGGGGGTGGGGGAGGTCCACCGACCGTAACGAGTACAGAGTTGTTGCCGTGAGGCGTTTTGCACCGACACAGATGATTCACAAGTGACATCCAGCTGCAGGCCGATCTCTGTTCTCGCCGAGGGGAGCGCAGGCGTTACCGTCGAGCTGCCAAAACAAAACGGGAGCCCCCCCACACACACACACACACACACTTGTAGTTTTTCTGTTTCCCCCCCCCCCCCCCCCCTCCCCACCCCTCCTCCATACACCCGCTGACCTCAAAGCTCTTAATTGACGGGACCGGCATCATCGCTGAAAAAGCACTTGAACCCTTTTAGCGGAGGCCGTCGGACGGTCAGAGAGCGGCGCTGCCCTAGTTTCTGTCTTTTTAAAGCAGCACCCCACAGATTCTACAAACGGCCATCTTGGGACGGCAAAACATAATTTCCGGCGCGGCGCGGCGTCGTACGGCAGATATCGACGCGTCGACGTTATTGTTCCGATGTAAACAAACCACCGCGAAGCGTTCGGGGTTCAAACCTCGCGGCCTCGTTGAAGAAAACACGCCAGCGCGGCCCGAACGCTCTTCACGGTCAGAGACGAAGGTCATAAAGCGTTCGGGCCGACGTGGAAGAAATCGAATGAAAGATGTTATCAAGCGGCATCATGGGAAATGGAGGATTTTTTATTTTCTATTTTTTTTGGTGGAGGGGGTGAGGGGGGTGAGGGGGGGCTTGACCTCAGAGCAGACTTGAGGATATCTCGGCCTCCGCCGCCTCGATTTCGGCCGTTCTTTTTTTAAAACGTCTCTCGCGAGTCGCCGAACTTGATGGAAACGCAGCGCTGAACGTGTCCGGGCGTCTCTTCGGTGCCTCCATTTTATTTTGTATCCCCCCCCACCCATCCCCTCAACTTCACTTGTTTCACAGAGTGCTCTCCCGTCCGCCATTTGAATACCGCCGGTTTGTCCTCCCTCGGTCTCACTTTCCCGCTGTGTGTGTCTCTCTCTCTCTCTCCCTCTCCCTCTCCGACTCTCCTCTCGCGCCCTCTCGCCGTCTGCCTGTCTGTCTGCCTGCCTGTCTGTCTGCCTGTCCTTGTGCCCAGGTTTTTTGAGTTGGCGTGGTTCCTGTTTGTTTTCAGCCATTTTGGGGACTTGCAGTGCTCGTAACAAACTGCTTAAATGGCGTCCTCTTGCTTGCTTGCTCTCCCACTCTGTCTCCCTCTGCCTCTCCCTCCCTCTCCCTATCGCTGGGCTTTGTGTATATAAAGTAGTGTGTGTGTGTGTGTGTGTGTGTGTGCATATTTGTGTGTGTGTGTGTGTGTGTGAGAGAGGGAACAACACTTCCAAATAAAAAGAAGATTGGATTCAGTGGGGGGAGGGGGGTGGAGGTGGGGGGGGGTGGAGGAGGAGGGGGTGCAGATGGAGAGGGGGGGATTCACTTGCTGAAAAAAAAAAGAGCAAAAACACTCAGATTCATGTGTCAGAGGCAAAAAAAAAAAACTGGAGAGAGAGAGGAGAAAGAGAGCAAGAAAAAGGGGGAGTGAGCGAGCGAGCGAGTTCCAGTGTGAGAATCGCTCCTGCCCTCTGTCTTCACACACTGCTGCCTGTATGTGTGTGTGTGTGTGTGTGTGTCCTCTCTCTCTCTCTCTCTCTCTCTCTCTCTCTCTCACACACACTCAGACCTGCGCATACACAGATCGAGAGAGAGCGAGCGAGAGAGCGAGCGAGAGAGAGAGAGAGAGAGAGGGAGGGAGAGAGGGAGTGTGAGGCGAGAGAACACATCGCAGCAGAGATGCAGCAGGAGGTTTTCCGAGGTACGTTTCTTGTGTATGCTTCTCTTCCTGAGAGACAGAACCACAGATTAACAGGCAGAGAGGCTGATTTCTGTTGTTTTTCCTGCTTTGTATTTTTTTTTTTTTTTCTCCTTCTCTCTCTCTCTCTCTCTCTCTCTCTCTCTCTCTCTCTCTCTCTCTCTCTGTGCTTCACTCTGCTGCTGTGGCGGCCGCTCGCTCGCTCGCTCCGCTTGAGGAAGAGGAGGAAAAGGTTTTTTTATTTTAATTTTTTTTTTTTTTTTTTTTAATTTTACTGTGTCCGGGCGTGAGTGTGTGTTTATGCAGTGTGTGTTTGTGGAAGCGTATTTACATGCGTGTGCGTGTGCCAGTAACAGGCCTCGTCTCCCTCATCCTCCCCTCCGTCGCTGGCGCACCACGCAGTTCTTTTTCAAGAGCGATGACTCGTTGCGAGATTGTGATGAAACTTTTAATTTATCGAAGCCCCCTTGCTGTCTCTGTGATTCACCGCAGATGTGTGTGTGTGTGTGTGTGTGTGTGTGTGTTGGGGTGGGGGTGGGGAGATGTGGTGGTGGTGAGGGGGGAGGTCGGGGGGAGGGGGGAGTGGAGAGGGAGGGGGGAGGAGGGGGGGGTGGAGCAGCAGCACATCAGAGCAGACGTTAAACATGATGTGAGGTTTGTTTTGAGGGTCTTAAACGTGGGTCGGCCAGCCTCCCTCCGCTGCCCGTTGAACTCTGAACAACGTGAGAGGAAGTGGTTTGTTTGTTGTTGTTGTTGTTGTTGTTTTTTTAAGGTGGAAAAACTTCGGATGTAGGCGACGGGTGAAACGTCTCCGGCTCCGTTGGCCGGTTCTGTCTCTTATTTCGTTGTTTTGTTTTTTTTGTTGTTTTTTTTGGGCCGCCCAGTTTGTCCTCCATTTTACCAGCCTGTTGTTGTGGAGGTTGTCTCACGTCGAGCAGGCAGAGGGCATATTGACGTGTCCCCCCACCCCACCCCCCCACCACCCCCCCAACTCTGTTGTTGCTGCCCTAAGCTCTTACTTTTTTTTTTTTTTTTTTTTTTCAAAACAACAGAGCATCTGCTGCCAACTTCTCCACATTCCTGGTTTCCATGGATGCCAAGCCAAGCCCCCCCCCCAAACCTCCCCCCCCACTCCCCTATACCCCCCCCCCCCCCTAATGCTCAATGTATGGAAAATATGATCCACGCTGCCACGGGGATAGAGGTCATAGGTCAGACAATAGAAAGTGTGGTTCGTCGTCGCTGCTCTGTGGTGTCAAAAAAAAAAAAAAAAAGAGGCGATGTTGTCATAGCTGTTGTCGTTTCCGTTCGGGTCACACGTTCAGATAAATAATGTGCCTTCAGGCCTTTATTTTTTTTTTTGGTTGTTTTTTTTTTCTTCCCTGGACATAAAAGTGGCAGTCGCTGCCATCTTTTTGAGTTGGTTGGACGTGTTTACATTTTTTTTATTTTGTTCAGGCCACAGAACATTAAAGGATGTGGACACGTTCAGGAAACTGGTGCAGCGCTTGGCTTGCAGTTCGGCTCGGCCTCGCTTAAGAAAAACTCAAATGTTTTCTTGGTTGTTAGAGAGTGAGGAGCCCGTCGGGGCTTTTCAGCAGGGGCCGCGTGTAAAATTGAAAATGATTTTTTTTTTTTGGGGGGGGGGGTAGAGGGGGATTACCTCAAAAAGGTCAGCGGTCCGGTGCCGCTGCTGTCCGGGGGTGCTCTTCTGGTCCCGCCGTGTCCCCTTAACGCCTCCCGTGATTTCCGTTGCAGTGAGCAGAATCATGGGAATTACGTGCCGGGCTGAGAGCTAACGGAGCGTGCAGACGGTGGCGTTTTAGACATCGCGGGCAGGATCGCTGGTGCGTGGAGCGGCATTTCGAAAACGCCACGATACGGCAGTTTACACATAGGGGGGGCGGGGGGGAGGTGTGTGTGTGTGTGTGTGTGGGGGGGGGGTGCTGCAAGTCAGTCACGCTGAGGGGTGATTTGAAAGACAAGGAAACCATTAAATGTGAACATGAGATAGATGTGTTTGAAGTCATCCCCCCACCCCCCTCCCACTCACATCACCACAACCCCCTCCCCGACCGATACCAACTTCCCCTTACACCCCCCTCTCCCCCTCCATCCCTTCCTCCATCCCTTCCTCCATCCCTCCCTCCATCCCATCTGGCTGGCTCTACCACGCTCTCTTGGCCGGGGGGGGGTTGTGGAGAGTTCAGTAGCTGTTCTTGCTAACGACGTCCCACACCCTCCCACCCCCTCCCACACCCCCTCCACTACCCCCCCTCCACCCCTACACAACCTCACGCGCACACACCCACTCTTGTCTTTACAGACCAACTGCTGCTTCGATAGTTGGGCCCCTCTGGCTGCCCCTCGCTGGGGGAAAACCCCAACCAACACCTTCCTCTCCCCACATGCTCCTCGCCGCTGGCTCACCGGCTGGAGCACCGAGACCCCCCACATTCAGCCTCACAGGCACCCCCTCCACCCTCACTCCCTCGCACACAGGAACACGCTAACGCTCACACAATAACACCACCGCTCCTTTTAGTAATAATAACATGGCTCTCAGCAAAAAAAAAAAAAAAAAAAAAAGCTAAATTCTTAATATGGATGCAGCGATATCGCTGAAAAAGAAGCGCAAAGACGGAATATGTCGAATTACAAAGTCACTTCCTGGTTCAGGAAGGCCGGCGTTATCTCACAAAGTAAACAAGTAATGAATATAATATTTGCATAACAGAGACGTCACGCTGTAGTCTTTGTTGCGGCGGATGTTCGTGCTCTCCATTCGCATATTTCAGATTGCATTCGGCCTCGAAACGTTGGCGATTCAAGAAGTTGCCGTTTTTGATCAAGAGCGAGAAGTTGTGTTTGTAGGTTTACGGTTTTCCTTTCGGTACCTCCGGCAAGACGATGAGGCATGGGGTCACGAGCGCTGGGTGCTGCCCCACGGCAGGCTTCCTGGAAGTTAGCCAATCGGAAGAAAGTGGGCTTTCAAGGGAGGGGGGGGGGAGGGGGGTTAAAAAAAAAAGGCTCTTTTTCTGATGAATGATGAACTGAGCAGCCATTTAAATAAATAGATCAATAAGGAGTTTTTTTTTTAAAACTAAATCACGGAAAGGTCATTCAGAACATTCCTCGAATAAAAATAATAATTAAAAAAAAAAAACCTGGAAAAAAGCATAATAGCTCCCCTTTAAGGAGCTGGTATACCGTGCGGTCGGCTCACCGTCGGTTTCACTTCACAAAATGATTTAGATCACGTCTCAAAACGCGGCCTCGTTTACAGCGTTGTCGGCCCGCCTGTGATCTCTCTGATTTTGCAGTGACATGTTGTGTTTCCCAGAGCTCACTTGCTATTTTGTGGAGTATAACGGTCATAACTGTGAAAATAAAAAGGAAATTGTACTCAAACAGAATTGCGGTGAGAAATGGCAACCGTACTGGTGATTTAATTATTTTGGCAGTGCTCTATTTAAAACAAAATTAATGATGCATCGGTGCAAATGATAGCTATTTACGTTATATTAAATGTGACATTAAGTGGCACTAAAACAGTATTAAAATCTAATTCGCTATAATCAGACCTTTAATCCTCAATTATGAGACGTATTGGGGGCAAAAATAGCTCAAAGCAGTTTGAAGTTCTCGTTGGACCTCATTAAATATATTTTTGGTGAATTTTTCTTTTGAGTTGGACAAAAGCAAAAGAATCAGCTTGGTTTCTAAATCCTAACAGTTATTTGTCTATCAGCACGAGTACCAGTTTCAGTGAACAGAAACAGATTGCTCAACGTCTGGTTCAAGGCCCTGAGCCGGAGCACCAGCCAAACTCCTCTGCCATCCCGCCTCATGTTATGCAAGGCCACTTTAGCAGCGACGTTGCTGCTGACTGATTGCCCGTTAAAATTCAGGCAGATTACAAACTAATGGTTTCCACGGCCGCAAAGCCATCCACCTTTTTCAGATGCTAATGGGAAAAGTATTTCAAAGTCAAATAGTAAAACTTCTGTCTTCAGCGGGCCCCTGTAATTCAAGCACACAAGCAAGATTTAATGTCCCCGAAGTTGATTGGGTTTTTTTGTGTTTTTTTTTTAAAGTGAAAGTGCGGTGAGGAAGGAAGACAAACCGGCAAGTGTGTGCTATTTTTAAGGTTTTAAAAATGTCCGGGTGAAATCAGAAGATGTTTCCTCACATTTTCCATTTGATACGGAATACAAATTGAATCACTGCATGCTGAAAGTACGCCTTTGTTCCCTGTCAGGGAGGCGTCTTTGTCATTATATGAAAGCCAATACGTTCAGTATAATGCGCTTTATGTTTATGTGAGTCTGCTTTGTAATTTGTCCTGCACCAGCTCGAGCACCTGTTTCGTGCTGTCTGGTTTTTGTTGTTGCCACAAGCGTAAATAGACGAGCACTTCACAGGCCAACCGACATGTTTATTTGTGCAGAACATCCTGTTGCGGAGAGGTGTGGGAAATGGGTAGCTGTTTATTTTGACGTCGCTTTAGTGTCCTCACGGTCACATTCCTTTCGTAAGCGGCAGAGAAGGTTTGCATCTCCGTTGTCGTTCGCTCATCCTGCACAAACAACAAAAGAGGCAAGAAAAAGTGTGTCCTTCCACGCGCAGTTATTTTGTGTGTGTGTGTGTGTGTGTGTGTGTGTGTGTGTGCGCGTGTGCGTGTTATGAGTAAATCCGGTACATTCAAAGCGTGTTAAAAGCTGCCTGTCACAGTCAGACGGCGTGTCGTGCAGCCTCGGCTCGTACTGTGGCTGCGTGCGTCACAGGGAGATAAAGAAAAAGAGCGAGGGGGCGTCGTACGCATTTTCCTGTCCGCGGCGCGAGCATCAGATGAGATGGTGAAATTTTTAGCCTCAGCGCCGTCTCTCAGTGTTTTCCGCCCACTTGTAGCAGCCTGCCTCTTGACATAAGGGATTTCCTGCACAACATCTATCGCTCAGCAAATATAAGTGACAGCGAAAGGCCCCGCTTCCAGTACGGAGCGACGAAAATATACACGGGCCCGGCGAGACGGCATCTTTGTTCAGTTTCAGATCCTGAACGAACGGGTTTATTGTCGGTGTGCCGAGCGTGTCATTACCAGACACTTCTGTTTTCCCTTTTGTTGGCCGTACGTCACGGCCGCTGCAGTCCGGCGTCAGGCCGCCGTGCACTCCGGGTCACCCCTCGGTTTTTGAATATCATTTACAAGCGGTCCCATTCATGTTGAACTACTTTGTTTATGTCTGTCGTGCCGGCGGGCACGTCGAGAGTGCATGTATGTGCAGCGGTGTGTCGGTGTTGTAGCCGGGGCTCCTGCGTGTCTGACTCTTCACTAACCTTCACTCTCTTTTCTCCCCTGTTTTCTCTCACCCTTTCACTCTTCCCTCATCCTCACCCTCTCTCTCTCTCTCTCTCTCTCTCTCTCTCTCTCTCTCCCTCTCCCTCCTCTCTCCTCTGCAATAACAGTGCTGACCTAGTTTCTGCCTGTTCAGGGCTGCCTGTGGAATTTTACAGCGGCCTGCCTTCCTGGCTGCTTTTTGCTGCTTGAAAACGAAGGCAGAAAAGCATGACTGAGGTTTTTTTTTTTTTTTTTTCCCCTTCACGTCGCATCGTTAAGATCCTCCAGTCGCTGTCGCCGTTCTTTTCCCCCCCTCCGTCTGCACACACCTAAAGCGACCCATTTCGAATACGGCCGAGCTGACTTTATCGCTTGTGAATCTGCGGCTTTTTTTCTCGCGTATGGGAAATTGCAGCGGCCGCCACCACGGCAGTCGAATTAGAATGGAAATGAGAATAGCTTGCCGCTCATCTTCCACAGCTTAGCCCGAGATTGTACCGGATGCAGAGGGCGGAAAAACACCCCTTCTCTGTGCACATGCATGCAATATCCCTCCCTTCTCCTCTTCCCCTTCTCCTCTTCCCCTTCTCCCCCCACCTCCTCCTCGCCTTCACAAATAAATGGTTAGAGTCATGCCTGGCAAATACCAGCCACTGCCAGGAATGGCTAACAAGCCTTCTTTGCTCAAACAGCGAGAGAGCGGGACTATTTTTACGTGCGTTGGGGCCACGGATCTAAGTCGGCGCTCTATTCTGGGGGCATCTTGATTAAATCTGAACGCCTTCCAATTAGGCATCGGGAATGTTGTGTCACAGCCGAGAGAGATGGATCTCTGGAATGTGTTTCTGAAAGCTTGGCTGTGGCACGCTGAAATCTAAACCAGCACTGCCGCAGATTCATTCCTTCCCCCTGCCCGCTCCCTCCTTTCACTCACCATTCCTGGCTGAGCAGTTGGGAGTTCAGCTCTGCTGGGGCATTCAGTTTTTCTTTGCCGTTTTTTTCTCAAAAGCGTTTCCATCAGCGTCGAAGCGATCGCTTCTGCAAAACTTTTCGCTGCAACGTTTGTTCTTTACGTCGATATAAATGCACATTTTGTACGTTGTATCCCTGTGTGATGGTAATACCTGCTTTCTGACTTCTTTTTTTTTTTTGTAGATTTTGGGGGCTGGTCATGGTGTCCGGTGAGAAGGTGTGGGACCCCCTCCATGTGGGCCTTATTCAGCCACGTCTGAGTGAACAACGCCGGGCTCCTGGCCTGACTCCCCTCTGCAACCCCACACACAGAGCGACTAAGGACGCCGCATTCCACCAAAGTCAGCAGTTGTCCCGTTTGTCTTCCCGGCCACTGCCATCAGTGGCTCTGAACACCCCTCCCCCAGCTCGAGCATCCTCACCTTTACATTCACCCGGCAATTTGTACAACTCGAGCAAGACTGAAGGACTACGCAAACCGGTCCGCTGTCTTGGTGCGGCCTCTCAGTCTGAAGGGGAAGCTGAGCAGTTGGAGATGAAGGGTAAACGGCTCGGAGGCCGGGGAGAGGCCACGATGGAGGACAGGCTGGAGGATATGGGTGATGGACCTAACAATGCAAAAATCACCCTAAGCTTCCCGCTCAGTGCCGCCCCCCTCCCGACCTCTCTGACGTCGCCGAACCACTGTCACAGCTCCTCCTCACCGTCCCCTTCCCCGCATCGACGGCGACCATCCTCCAAGAGCTCAGACAAGGGGTCGCTGTGGAAACTGGACGCCACCACGGACGTAAAGCACAGACCTTTTAAGCCCCCGAGACACGACAGCTCTCCGTCCTCTTCGCCCTCCTCCTCCTCGTCCCCCATGACTGTTCATCATGCACTTATCAGGAAGGATATAAAATCCCCGCCTCCTCTGAAGTGCTCCAAACTCAACTCAGAGACTCAGTTTCACAGGTCCCCTCCAAGGTCCTCCGGTGGGTCTTTAGGGGGCTGTTACGGGGGAGATGGGTGGGAGGAGAGGCACAGGGTGGCCAACGGTACGGCCTCACCCTCTCAGACCGCCCAGATCCTCTTCAGTCTGGGCACGTCGGCCTATCAGAGAGGTGGGGATGCAGAGAGGAGAGAGAAAATGACAGGAAGACCAGCTGGGAAAGCGGGAAGCCCACACGGACCGAGTCTGCACCCGCCCACCCTCCATCTCCCTCCCCCCTTACCACCACCGCCCCCTCCCCCCTCTGAGGGTCTTACCGCACCCCCTCACTCGTCCTCCTACCCCCCTACTGACAGCCTGAAGCCCGAGCTGATATGCGGGGTGTGCCATCGGCTGTTCAGCTCGGCCTCCTCCCTCACGGTCCACATGCGGCTGCATCGTGGCAGCCGCGCCCTCAGTTGCCGTTACTGTGGCAAAGTGTTCATCCACAGCAAGAGACTGCAGTCCCACGAGACCTCCTGCAGGGTGGCGGGCCTGCCGTCTAACAGCCTACGCCCTTCTTCTCTCACCGTACAGCCGAAGGAGGAGCCGTTGGAGGAGGGCGAGGTGAGAGTGGAGGGGGGAGTGATTGTGGGGGGAACAGACATCAGTAAGGTGCGGCCAGGGAAGAAAGCGCGGAGCCTCCTGGCGCGTATCCAAGGTGATGATGCAGCAGCCGCAGAGCTGCTGGCGGGTGATGAGCACCATTTTGTGAAGGTGGTGGATGGCAATGTCATTTACTTCTGCTCTGTGTGCGAGCGCTCCTACATGACCCTGTCCAGCCTGAAGCGTCACTCCAACGTGCACTCGTGGCGCCGCAAATATCCGTGCCACTATTGCGACAAGGTCTTCGCGCTGGCCGAGTACCGCACGAAGCACGAGGTGTGGCACACGGGGGAGCGGCGGTACCAGTGCATCTTCTGCTGGGACGCATTTGCCACATACTACAATCTCAAAACACACCAGAAGACCATTCATGGGATTAATCCCAGCCTCATCTCCAGTGAAAAGACCGCTAATGGGGGTTATAAACAGAAAGCTAATGCCCTCAAGCTCTACCGCCTTCTCCCCATGCGCTCCCAGAAGAGACCCTACAAGACGTACAGTGACAGTTTGCATAATGGACTGCTAATGCCCCCATCCGACACACCTTCCCTCTCCCTGCCTGGCCTGGGCTGTGCTCTCGGCCCCGGGGACCTACAAAGCCTCATCGGTGGGGCCCACCCTCAGAGTGTAAAGCCTGACCCAGATGCCTTCCCCGATGGCTTCCCTGTTTCTGTGGCTGCTGAGCACAGAGACCTCTCTGGACTAACACCCCTCCCCCAGACGGATGTGCCCCAAGTTAGAAAACACGAGAGTGAGGCCCTCGAGTCAGAGCAGGGGAGAGGCAGTGGCAGCTTCAAAATGTCCAACAGCAGCAAAACCAAAACTCCCAAGACCTGTAGAGGCACGGAAACAAGCATGCCTTCTGTGATAACATACGGGCATACAAAACCCTCCGTCATAGTTCACGGGACAGCAGTGTCATCCTCCGTCATAGTCCATAGCAACCAGGTCACCTCTGGGAGTGAAAAAAGCCCAGTGAACAGCCCGTCCTCTGAAACCAGTAACAGTCAGACTTCACTGAAGGGCAGCCCCAGGCCAATCAAAAAGCATAGGGATAGTTCAGATAACCACAGAAAGAGGTCCCGAGACAGTTCAGACACCACGGAGGAGGGCGGAGGCGGCAGACAGGAGGCAGAGACGGGCAGATTATTTCACAAATCACGCAAGTCCCACAGCAAGAGCGACATTTCGAACTCAAAGCAGCTGTCTGTAGGGTCACAGGTCAAAGAGGCGGGGCCACTGTGTCAGATCACTGTACGTATCGGGGAGGAGGCCATCGTAAAGCGCAGCATCTCTGAGACGGACCTGAGGAGAGACAAGAGCCTCTCTCCCCCCAAAACCAAACGGAGTGAGACGTCGTCCGCGCGGGAAGCCAAGGAACCGCGGCACTCTCACTCCCACCACCACCACCACCACCACAAACACCGCCTCCCGAGCAGAGCCAGCCTGGAAGCAGAGGGCGAGAAGGACGGAGGAGACTGCGAGGAGGAGGTCGGGAAAATGAGCTCCAAATCCCCCGACGGAGTGAGGGAGTACTACTTCCGTCGGGAGGTGCGCGAGCAGGACAGCGACCACGACACGGAGGATAATTTATGGCGACCTTACTACTCCTACAAGCCGAAGAGGAAGGCCCAGGCACATCTACAGAGGGTAAAGAGCTGGCAGAGGAAGCTGAATTACAAGCGCTCCATTCGGCTGAAGAGGAGGTCCGAGAGACGTAAGAACATCGCGAATAAAGAAACGGGTAAATCTCAAGACGAAGACGATGAGGAGAGGACAATTGAGGAGGCTGAAAAACTGTCACAAACAAACAGAGACAAGGCGGAGGGGAAAAAGAAAGAATATCTCTCTGCCCCGTTGAAGGAGAAAAATAAAGATGCAGAAGAACAGGTTAAAGAGTCCCCTCAAGAGGTGTCCACCCCTCCTCCTCTGCACTCTCCAAAGCCTCCTCTGTCTACCTCAGTGGCACCGACAGGAATAAAGAGGCGGCCTTGGACTAACGGGAACGCAGCAGAGTGCGGTACGTGTGGCCGCTGGTTCTCGAGCCCCAGGAAGAGAGACAAACACGAGCTGAGCCACCTGCTGGAGTTCGTGTGCCTCTTCTGTCGAGCCACTTTCCCCTCGAGGGATAAATTGGAGGACCACCAGAGAGCGCAGCACCCCAGGCCCACCGAGGCACCCCCCGCGCCCCCTAAAGTCGGCGAACAAGTCGAAGGGCTCGGGCTCAAATCTGCGCCGGAGACCGCGAAGTATGACGAAGATAAAGGGGGTCAGGTGGGCTTCGGAGGGAGCAACTCCAGTCCGAGTCGCCTGAGCAGGAGAGCGTTATCGCGACACACCTGTCCGCAGTGTCACAAGGTGTGCAAGACGTCCTCGGCGCTGACTCGCCACGTGCGACGCCACGAGCTAAGCAGTTCCCCGGAGAGAGACAGGGAAGACAAAGACTCAGAGCCCAAAACATCGAACACTGTTCTCAACACAGACCCAGAGACCGACAAGGCCCAGACTCCCAGCGCTCTCTCTGTTTCAGTCATCAGCTACTCAACGCCAGAGCCGCCCGCCGGCGCCGACTGTTCGGCGTCACGGCCGCACGAAGACCGTTTCAGTGAACTCGCAGGTGAACATCAGATCTCAGAATCCAGCGACAAACCCGAACTGACGGAGCTCACGCTCCCCGCTCCGGAGAGAGAGGCCAGACCACAGATAGCGGACCCTCCGTTAGAAAGCCCCGTCCACCTCACGCCCACGAAACACGAATTCACACCCGCCCCGCCCACGACGCTCCACAGCGTGCTCGTCATGAACGGACCCGAATGTCTCGA
This sequence comes from Brachyistius frenatus, assembly GCF_029030835.1. NCBI lineage: Eukaryota > Metazoa > Chordata > Actinopteri > Embiotocidae > Brachyistius > Brachyistius frenatus. The sequence continues at coordinate 329,907 of NW_027210907.1, forward strand.
CTACCGCACCCCCAGCAAAAAGAGCCTGGACAGCCACATCCACAGAATACCCAGCCCCGTGCACTTCCTGTCACCCACCAACACCTCTCCGAATGTGCCCGTGACGTCACAGACCAGAATAACCACTGCTGCTCCTCCTGTTTCCATGACAACAGCTCCCAGCTCCGAGGGGGGATTCGTGAAACGGGATGGGGTCATTATGGACCGGGAGAGGCAGAGCAGGAGCGGCATGTTTCTGCACGCAGGTTACGAGGAACCACCTCTGGTCCAAGATCTGAGAGTCCAGTCGCTGTCCAGGAGTCCGTCTCCCGACGAAGCACAAGACCTGACCATGTCCTCGATGCTCGCTAGAGAGAGGCAGAGGGAGAAGGAGAGGGAGCTGGAGAGGCAGAGGGAACACGAGAGGAACATAGAAATGGAGAAAGAAAGAGAAAAAGAGATCGAGAGGTCCCAGCAAATCAGCAGAGTCGCTCATGTCTCGGAGGACCAGATTGCACTCCTGGTTCCCAAAGAGGAGCCCTTGAGCCCCGTACCATCGCCCCAACACATCCCCACTCCAACCACTATGAATGGACCCTCTTCACACAGACACACTCCCAAGTCCCCGTGCCGGTCCCCCTCAGCTATTGGACTGTTAGCTCAAGCCAACCGTCAGGTTCACTCCAGTTCACAAGGACTTGACAGGCTCACGCTGCCCACCGGGGCAGCCGGGGCCGGTGACCGCCCCTCCGCCCACGCTCTGCTTCTCCCCCGAGCCCCCCAACCACCTGAGCCGGAGCACCAGGACACCGTTTCTTCCAGAGATTCCCAGCACGGGAACGCCACCCCGGTGGGCTACACCGCCCACGATTACCCATTACCCCTCATTGTGCCAGACGGCTACCGCCTCGGTAAGAAGCAGGAAGAAAACCTGCTCATGTCCTCCTATCCGCCCGGAGGTCTTCCCTTCGGCCCACTGGGAAAAGTGATGGTGCCTAACGGCGGGGACCTGGCCAAGCTGCCCTTCTACCCGGACCCTTACCAGCTGCTGTACGGGCCCCAGCTCCTGGCCTACCCCTATAACTTGGCCGCGCTTCCCGTGGCTCTGAATATGATGGCACCCGGCGGAGACAAGGTGGAGCCCCTGCCCTTCCTCCCCGCCATCTTCAACTACGCAGCCACCGCTGGGCCCTACATGGGCGCAGCGCCCCACCCCCTCATGTCACACCCCGGCCTCTACAGCAACAGCGGCGGCGGCAGCAAAAAGCAACGGGACAGCAGCAGCAGCAAACCGTAGGACACAGACGCACTATAAGGAATATATTTGAAAAGGGTGGACGGCCTCGTCTGCGGAGGCCGGGGGCGGGAGGGGTGCGTGCTCACCGGGTCACTGAGTGCACTCGCACAGTACCCCTGCCTCTCCTTTATTCAGTAGAGATCAGAGCTAGGCATCGCAAGGAGGAGGTGTGAAGGGAGGAGAAGGAGCAAAGAAGCGGGGGGGGGGGGAGGCCTAATATCCTGAGTGACGTATCATTTACTCCCCCAATCTTTACTCCTGCTCACCTTTCGCTCACCTGTCTCTCCTGTCCGGCTGTAGTGTGTTGTAGTTCTAGAGCTTGATTAATCTTCCTCTCTGACTCATTATATTATCTATAATATAAGAATAAGAACTGCTAACAGGGTGTGTGTCGCGTGAAGAAAAAAAAAAAAAATTAGTTCAGTCTACTTCCCTTTATAGTCACCGCATAACGAGGATAAACGCTCTTCAGGGAAGGCCTGTGTGGGCAAGGATGAGGGACGAGACCGAGGAGTACCGACTCGCTTAGCCGGAGGCGGAGCATCGAGCAACTCGAACCTTGTGTATTTTTGTACGAGCGAGTGAGAACCGCGGGTGCATCCTGCCGTCGGACTGTCCGTGAAAGTTATATATGAGCATGTACGTGCACATGTATGTAGGGATTCGTGCATGCAGAGTTGGGCTTGAGCAGGTATTACTGCTAATGCGTGAAAGTGTGCGTGCGTTACTGTGTGTGTGTGTGTGTGTGTGTGTGTGTGTGTGTGTGTGTGTGTGTGTGTGTGTGTGTGGCTAGATCATTCCTTGAGAGACGCACACAGCATTCCTACGCTAGTTGGAATAGCTACTGTAGGTCAACGTGTAGAAGTGCATTTAGAAGTGATTCCTCATATCCAAATCATTAAGAAGTCAAAGCTACGGCCGGAGTCGATGACAATGACAGATCATCTGAGCTTCCAAAGTCTCGGCAAAAACCTGGCGACTTTGCGGCCAGATGACACTGTAGGATCTGTATAGCATTCAACATAGTTTATACCTTATGTGCACAAAATAGAAAAAAAAAAAAAAAAAAGTAGTGGTCACTTAAAAGGGACACTTGTAGCTGCTTTGGAAATGTAGCTGGCCACTGGGTAAGAATTAAAGGCTGGTAGGACAATTGCACTTCCGTTCCTCATCTCATTTCCTTCACATGAAAAAAAAAAGGAGAAAAAAAAAAGAAAAAAAAAAAGGAAAAGAATAAAAAAAACCAGTCAGCCTTCATCTTGCGTAGCTTTTTCCTCTTTGATTGGAGGAGGGAAAGGCTCCATTTTACTAAGCCAGG